>NC_056739.1:196650448-196970448 GCF_019279795.1 Protopterus annectens
TTTCCTGGATTTTAAAAACCCTTTTGGTTATTTCAAGCTTGTTTTAAAGTTGTTACAGGTATCATCTTTTTAATTAGAACTTAACTTGTGACTGTTTCTGCCATTCCACACTGAGCTAATCAGAGGAAGTCCGAGGAAGGGCTCTGAGCTAACGAATCTAAGATATATAACATTAAGTATCCTGTTTTTTGCTTATTTCTGAGTAATTTATAGCACTTTTATTTTACTCACTGTGTGTGAGGTATCAACTAGAATGTTCTACAATTGTTAAGCATCTGGTCGGGTTTGTTTGTTCTGATTTCCTGCTAGGAGTGTATCATATAACTTGTTTGCATTTAGAAGAGTCTCCTTGATCCTTTATCTGTTTAAACATTTCTGCATTTTTTCTACCCACGTAGTGTTGGTAGTGTAGCATTGTCCATACTCAGGCTTTTGTTTTGGGCCTAGTTGTTTGTTATTAGAGGCTGTGTGTCTGAGCACATATCCCAGGTCATCATAGCTTTGCCAAGGCCAGTATAGCATTTCAGTGAGAGTAAATTGTTTGTGTTCATTGACTGACTGGGGTTTCCTGGACTACACCTTGGAATAAGCACCTCACTGGTTCTTTCAAGCATTTTTTAAAGTTGTTTCCGGTTTCACCTTTGTTAATTAGAAGTTAACTTGTGACTGTTTCTGCCATTTCACACTGAGCTAATTGGAGGAAGTCCGAGGAAGGGCTCTGAGCAAAGAAATCTGAGATATATAACATTAAGTATCCTGTTTTTTGCTTATTTCTGAGTAGTTTATAGCACTTTTATTTTACTCACTGTGTGTGAGGTATTAAGTAGAATTTTTTACAATTGTTAAGCATCTGGTTGGGTTTGTTTGTTCTGATTTCCTGCTACGAGTGTATCATATAACTTGTTTACATTTAAAAGCGTTCTCTAGAGTCAATTTTCATTAATAAGGACATGATAAATCAATTAACTGATTTAATTGACGATATATATATATGTGTGTTACAGGATGTTACGTTGTTCTGAAGATGTTTCCGTTTTTTGGAAATGAAAGCGCTAAACTTATGCTCTATGTTTTTCGTTCATTAAATCTTGTGGAAATATACCTTTTGGACTGAAGAGTCTGATTTGTTGAACTGGTACATTGGTGACGTTTTTGGGACAGCCTTCATTGAGTCTGTTACGGGATTACTTTCTCATTACTCGTTCTCTAGAGTCTCTTTGATCCTTTATCTGTTTAAACATTTCTGCAGTTTTTTCTACCTAAGTAGTGTTGGTAGTGTAGCATTATCCATACTCAGGCTTGTGTTTTGGGCCTAGTTGCTTGTTATTAGAGGCTGTGTGTCTGAGCACATGTCCCAAGTCATCATAGCTTAGCCAAGACCAGTATAGTATTTCAGTGAGAGCGAATTGTTTGTGGTCATTGGCTGACTGGGGTTGCCTGGACTATGCCTTGGAATAAGCACCTCATTGGTTCTTTCAAGCTTTTTTTAGAGTTGTTTCAGGTTTCATCTTTGTTAATTAGAAGTTAACTTGAGACTGTTTCTGCCATTTCACACTGAGCTAATCAGAGGAAGTCAGAGGAAGGGCTCTCAGCTAACGAATCTGAGATATATAACATTAAGTATCCTGTTTTTGGCTAATTTCTGAGTTATTTACAGCACTTTTATTTTACTCACTGTGTGTGAGGTATTACGTAGAATGTTCTATAATTATTATGCATCTGGTTGGATATGTTTGTTCTGCTTTCCTGCTAGGAGTGTATCATATAAACTGCTTGCATTTAAAAGCATTCTCCAGAGTCTCTGTTCCTTTATCTGTTTAAACATTTCTGCAGTTTGTTGTACCTAAGTAGTGCTGGTAGTGTAACATTGTCCATACTCAGGCTTGTGTTTTGGGCCTAGTTGTTTTTTATTAGAGGCTGTGTGTCTGAGCACATGTCTCAGGTCATCATAGCTTAGCCAAGGCCAGTATAGCATTTCAGTGAGAGTGAATTGTTTGTGATCATTGGCTGACTGGGGTTGCCTGGGCAACACCTTGGAAAAAGCACCTCACTGATTCTTTCAAGCATTTTTTAAAGTTGTTTCCGGTTTCAACTTTGTTACTTAGAAGTTAACTTGTGACTGTTTCTGCCATTTCACACTGAGCTAATCAGAGGAAGTCAGAGGAAGGGCTCTGAGCTAACGCATCTGAGATATATAACATTAAGTATTCTGTTTTTTGCTTATTTCTGAGTTATTTATAGCACTTTTATTTTACTCACTGCGTGTGAGGTATTAGTAGAATCTTCTACAATTGTTAATCATCTGGTTGGGTTTGTTTGTTCTGATTTCCTTCTAGGAGTGTATCATATAACTTGTTTGCATTTAAAAGCATTCTCTAGAGTCTCCCTGACCCTTTATCTGTTTAAACATTTCTGCAGTTTTTTCTACCTAAGTAGTGTTGGTAGTGTAGCATTGTCCATACTCAGGCTTGTGTTTTGGGCCTAGTTGTTTGTCATTAGAGGCTGTGTGTCTGAGCACATCTCCCAGGTCATAATAGCTTAGGCAAGTCCAGTATAGCATTTCAGTGAGAGTGAATTGTTTGTGATCACTGGCTGACTGGGTTTGCCTGGACTACGCCATATAATAAGCACCTCATTGGTTCTTTCAAGCTTTTTTTAATGTTTTTTCAGGTTTCAACTTTGTTACTCAGAAATTAACTTGTGGCTGTTTCTGCCATTACATACTGAGCTAATCAGAGGAAGTCGGAGGAAGGGCTCTGAGCTAACGAATCTGACATATATAACATTAATTATCCTGTTTTTCCTTATTTCTGAGTTATTTATACCTCTTTTATTTCACTCACTGTATGAGAGGTATTACGTAAAATGTTCTACAATTGTTAAGCATCTGGTTGGATTTGTCTGTTCTGATTTTCTGCTAGGAGTGTATCATATAACCTGCTTGCATTTAAAAGCATTCTCCAGAGTCTCTGTTCCTTTATCTGTTTAAACATTTCTGCAGTTTTTCCTACCTAAGTAGTGTTGGTAGTGTAGTATTGTCCATACTCATGCTTGTGTTTTGAGCCTAGTTGTTTTTTATTAGAGGCTGTGTGTCTGAGCACATGTCTCAGGTCATCATAGCTTAGCCAAGGCCAGTATAGCATTTCAGTCAGAGTGAATTGTTTGTGGTCCTTGGCTGACTGGGGTTGCCTGGACTACGCCTTGGAATAAGCACCTCATTGGTTCTTTCAAGCTTTTTTTAAAGTTGTTTCAGGTTTCAACTTTGTTAATTAGAAATTAACTTGTGACTTTTTCTGCTATTTCTCACTGAGCTAATCGGAGGTAGTCGGAGGAAGGGTTCTGAGCTAACAAATCTGAGATATATAACATTAAGTATCCCATTTTTTGCTTATTTCTGAGTTATTTAAAGCACTTTTATTTTACTCACTGTGTGTGAGGTATTAAGTAGAATGTTCTACAATTGTTAAGCATCTGGTCGGGTTTGTTTGTTCTGATTTCCTGCTAGGAGTGTATCATATAACTTGTTTGCATTTAGAAGAGTCTCCTTGATCCTTTATCTGTTTAAACATTTCTGCATTTTTTTCTACCCAAGTAGTGCTGGTAGTGTAGCCTTGTCCATACTCAGGCTTGTGTTTTGGGCATAGTGGTGTGTTATTAGAGGCTGTGTGTCTGAGGACATATCCCAGGTCATCATAGCTTAGCCAAGGCCAGTATAGCATTTCAGTGAGAGTAAATTGTTTGTGGTCATTGACTGACTGGGGTTTCCTGGACTACGCCTTGGAATAAGCACCTTATTGGTTCTTTCAAGCTTTTTTTAAAGTTGTTTCATGTTTCATCTTTGTTAATTAGAAGTGAACTTGTGACTGTTTCTGCCATTTAACACTGAGCTAATCGGAGGAAGTCCGAGGAAGGGCTCTGAGTTAACGAATCTGAGATATATAACATTAAGTATCCTGTTTTTTGCTTATTTCTGAGTAATTTATAGCACTTTTATTTTACTCACAGTGTGTGAGGTATTAAGTAGAATTTTTTGCAATTGTTAAGCATCTGGTTGGGTTTGTTTGTTCTGATTTCCTGCTACAAGTGTATCATATAACTTGTTTCCATTTAAAAGCATTCTCTAGAGTCTCCTTGATCCTTTATCTGTTTAAAAATTTCTGCAGTTTTTTCTACCTAAGTAGTGTTGGTAGTGTAGCATTATCCATACTCAGGCTTGTGTTTTGGGCCTAGTTGTTTGTTATTAGAGGCTGTGTGTCTGAGCACATGTTCCAAGTCATCATAGCTTAGCCAAGACCAGTATAGTATTTCAGTGAGAGTGAATTGTTTGTGGTCATTGGCTGACTGGGGTTGCCTGGACTACACCTTGGAATAAGCACCTCATTGGTTCTTTCAAGCTTTTTTTAGAGTTGTTTCAGGTTTCAACTTTGTTAATTAGAAGTTAACTTGAGACTGTTTCTCCCATTTCACACTGAGCTAATCAGAGGAAGTCAGAGGAAGGGCTCTCAGCTAACGAATCTGAGATATATAACATTAAGTATCCAGTTTTTGGCTTATTTCTGAGTTATTTACAGCACTTTTATTTTACTCACTGTGTTTGAGGTATTACGTAGAATGTTCTATAATTGTTATGCATCTGGTTGGATTTGTCTGTTCTGATTTCCTCCTAGGAGTCTATCATATAACCTGCTTGCATTAAAAAGAATTCTCTAGAGTTTCCTTGTTCCTTTATCTGTTTAAACATTTCTGCAGTTTTTTTCTAAGTTGTGTTGGTAGTGTAGCAATGTCCATACTCAGGCTTGTGTTTTGGGCCTAGTTGTTTTTTATTAGAGGCTGTGTGTCTGAGCACATGTCCCAGGTCACTATAGCTTAGCCAAGGCCAGTATAGCATTTCAGTTAGAGTGAATTGTTTGTGGTCATTGGCTGACTGGAGTTGCCTGGACTACACCTTGGAATAAGCACCTCACTGGTTCTTTCAAGCATTTTTAAAGTTGTCTCCAGTTTCAACTTTGTTACTTAGAAGTTAACTTCTGACTGTTCCTGCCATTTCACACTGAGCTAATCGGAGGAAGTCGGAGAAAGGGCTCTGAGCTAATGAATCTGAGATATATAACATTAAGTATCCTGTTTTTTGCTTATTTCTGAGTAATTTATAGCACTTTTATTTTACTCACTGTGTGTGAGGTATTAAGTAGAATTTTTTACAATTGTTAAGCATCTGGTTGGGTTTGTTTGTTCTGATATCCTGCTAGGAGTGTATCATATAACTTGTTTACATTTAGAAGCATTCTCTAGAGTCTCCTTGATCCTTTATCTGTTTAAACATTTCTGCAGCTTTTTCTACCTAAGTAGTTTTGGTAGTGTAGTATTGTCCATTCTCAGGCATGTGTTTTGGGCCTAGTTGTTTGTTATTAGAGGCTGTGTGTCTGAGCACATGTCCCAGGTCATCATAGCTTAGCCAAGGCCAGTATAGCATTTCAGTGAGAGTGAATTGTTTGTGGTCATTGGCTGACTGGAGTTGCCTGGACTACGCCGTGGAATAAGCACCTCATTGGTTCTTTCAAGCTTTTTTTAAAGTCGTTTCACGTTTCAACTTTGTTACTTAGAAGTTAACTTGTGACTGTTTCTGCCATTTCACACTGAGCTAATCGGAGGAAGTCAGAGAAAGGGCTCTGAGCTAACGAATCTGAGATATATAACATTAAGTATCCCGTTTTTTGCTTGTTTCTGACTTATTTAAAGCACTTTTATTTTACTCACTGTGTGTGAGGTATTAAGTAGAATGTTCTACAATTGTTAAGCATGTGGTCGGGTTTGTTTGTTCTGATTTCCTGCTAGGAGTGTATCATATAACTTCTTTGCACTTAAAAGCATTCTCTAGAGTCTCCTTGATCCTTTATCTGTTTAAACATTTCTGCATTTTTTTCTACCCAAGTAGTGTTGGTAGTGTAGCATTGTCCATACTCAGGCTTGTGTTTTGGGCCTAGTTGTTTGTTATTAGAGGCTGTGTGTCTGAGCACATATCCCAGGTCATCATAGCTTAGCCAAGGCCAGTATAGCATTTCAGTGAGAGTAAATTGTTTGTGGTCATTGACTGACTGGGGTTTCCTGGACTACGCCTTGGAATAAGCACCTCATTGGTTATTTCAAGCTTGTTTTAAAGTTGTTTCAGGTTTCATCTTTTTTATTAGAACTTAACTTGTGACTGTTTCTGCCATTTCACACTGAGCTAATCAGAGGAAGTCCGAGGAAGGGCTCTGAGCTAATGAATCTGAGATATATAACATTGTATCCTGTTTTTTGCTTATTTCTGAGTAATTTATAGCACTTTTATTTTACTCACTGTGTGTGAGGTATTAAGTAGAATTTTTTACAATTGTTAAGCATCTGGTTGGGTTTGTTTGTTCTGATTTTCTGCTACGAGTGTATCATATAACTTGTTTACATTTAAAAGCATTCTTTAGAGTCTCCTTGATCCTTTATCTGTTTAAACATTTCTGCAGTTTTTTCAACCTAAGTAGTGTTGGTAGTGTAGCACTATCTATACTCAGGCTTGTGTTTTGGGCCTAGTTGTTTGTTATTAGAGGCTGTGTGTCTGAGCACATGTCCCAAGTCATCATAGCTTAGCCAAGACCAGTATAGTATTTCAGTGAGAGTGAATTGTTTGTGGTCATTGGCTGACTGGGGTTGCCTGGACTATGCCTTGGAATAAGCACCTCATTGGTTCTTTCAAGCTTTTTTTAAAGTTGTTTCAGGTTTCAACTTTGTTACTTAGAAGTTAACTTGTGACTTTTTCTGCCATTTCACACTGAGCTAATCAGAGGATGTCGGAGGAAGGGCTCTTAACTAACGAATCTGTGATATATAAAATTAAGTAGCCTGCCTTTTCCTTATTTCTGAATTAATTATAGCACTTTTATTTTACTCACTGTGTATGAGGTATTAGTAGAATCTTCTACAATTATTAAGCATCTGGTTGGATTTGTTTGTTCTGATTTCCTGCTGGAGTGTATCATATAACCTGCTTGCATTTAAAAGCATTCTCTAGATTATCCCTGATCCTTTATCTGTTTAAACATTTCTGCAGTTTTTTCTACCTAAGTAGTATTGGTAGTGTAGCATTGTCCATACTCAGGCTTGTGTTTTGGGCCTAGTTGTTTGTCATTAGAGGCTGTTTGTCTGAGCACATCTCCCAGGTCATCATAGCTTAGCCAAGGCCAGTATAGCATTTCAGTGAGAGTGAATTGTTTGTGATCATTGGCTGACTGGGTTTCCCTGGACTAGGCCTTGGAATAAGCACCTCATTGGGTCTTTCAAGCTTTTTTTAATGTTTTTTTCAGGTTTCAACTTTGTTCCTTAGAAGTTAACTTGTGACTGTTTCTGCCATTACGCACTTAGCTAATCGGAGGAAGTCGGAGGTACATCTCTGAGCTAACGAATCTGAGATACATAACATTAATTATCCTGTTTTTTGCTTATTTCTGAGTTATTTATAGCTCTTTTATTTTACTCACTGTGTGTGAGGTATTACGTAGAATGTTCTACAATTGTTACACATCAGGTTGGATTTGTTTGTTCTGATTTCCTGCTAGGAGTGTATCATATAACCTGCTTGCATTTAAAAGCATTCTCCAGAGTCTCTGTTCCTTTATCTGTTTAAACATTTCTGCAGTTTTTTCTACCTAAGTAGTGTTGGTAGTGTAGCATTGTCCATACTCAGGCTTGTGTTTTGGGCCTAGTTGTTTTTTATTAGAGGCTGTGTGTCTGAGCACATGTCTCAGGTCATCATAGCTTAGCCAAGGCCAGTATAGCATTTCAGTGAGAGTGAATTGTTTGTGGTCATTGGCTGACTGGGGTTGCCTGGACTACACCTTGGAATAAGCACCTCACTGGTTCTTTCAAGCATTTTTTAAAGTTGTTTCTGGTTTCAACTTTGTTACTTAGAAGTTAACTTGTGACTGTTTCTGCCATTTCACACTGAGCTAATCAGAGGAAGTCAGAAGAAGGGCTCTGAGCTAACGCATCTGAGATATATAACATTAAGTATTCTGTTTTTTGCTTATTTCTGAGTTATTTATAGCACTTTTATTTTACTCACTGCGTGTGAGGTATTAGTAGAATCTTCTACAATTGTTAATCGTCTGGTTGGGTTTGTTTGTTCTGATTTCCTGCTAGGAGTGTATCATATAACTTGTTTGCATTTAAAAGCATTCTCTAGAGTCTCCCTGACCCTTTATCTGTTTAAACATTTCTGCAGTTTTTTCTACCTAAGTAGTGTTGGTAGTGTAGCATTGTCCATACTCAGGCTTGTGTTTTGGGCCTAATTGCTTGTCATTAGAGGCTGTGTGTCTGAGCACATCTCCCAGGTCATCATAGCTTAGCCAAGGCCAGTATAGCATTTCAGTGAGAGTGAATTGTTTGTTATCATTGGCTGACTGGGTTTGCCTAGACTAGGCCATGGAATAAGCACCTCATTGGGTCTTTCAAGCTTTTTTTTAATGTTTTTTTCAGGATTCAGCCTTGTTCCTTAGAAGTTAACTTGTGACTGTTTCTGCCATTACACACTGAGCTAATCAGAGGAAGTCAGAGGAAGGGCTCTGAGCTAACAAATCTGAGATACATAACATTAATTATCCTGTTTTTTTCCTTATTTCTGAGTTATTTATAGCTCTTTTATTTTACTCACTGTGTGTGAGGTATTACGTAGAATGTTCTACAATTGTTAAGCATCTGGTAGGATTTGTTTGTTCTGATTTCCTGATAGGAGTGTATCATATAACCTGCTTGCATTTAAAAGCATTCTCCAGAGTCTCTGTTCCTTTATCTGTTTAAACATTTCTGCCATTTTTTCTACCTAAGTAGTGTTGGTAGTATAGCATTGTCCATACTCAGGCTTGTGTTTTGGGCCTAGTTGTTTTTTATTAGAGGCTGTGTGTCTAAGCACATGTCTCAGGTCATCATAGTTTAGCCATGGCCAGTATAGCATTTCAGTGAGAATGAATTGTTTGTGGTCTTTGGCTGACTGGGGTTGCCTGGACTACACCTTGGAAAAAGCACCTCATTGGTTCTTTCAAGCATTTTTTAAAGTTGTTTCCGGTTTCAACTTTGTTACTTAGAAGTTAACTTGTAACTGTTTCTGCCATTTCACACTGAGCTAATCGGAGGAAGTCAGAGGAAGGGCTCTGAGCTAACGCATCTGAGATATATAACATTAAGTATTCTGTTTTTTGCTTATTTCTGAGTTATTTATAGCACTTTTATTTTACTCACTGTGTGTGAGGTATTAGTCGAATCTTCTACAATTGTTAAGCGTCTGGTTGGGTTTGTTTGTTCTGATTTCCTGCTAGGAGTGTATCATATAACTTGTTTGCATTTAAAAGCATTCTCTAGAGTCTCCCTGACCCTTTATCTGTTTAAACATTTCTGCAGTTTTTTTCTACCTAAGTAGTGTTGGTAGTGTAGCATTGTCCATACTCAGGCTTGTGTTTTGGGCCTAGTTGTTTGTTATTAGAGGCTGTGTGTCTGAGCACGTCCCAGGTCATCATAGCTTAGCCAAGGCCAGTATAGCATTTCAGTGAGAGTGAATTGTTTGTGATCATTGGCTGACTGAGGTTGCCTGGACTACGCCTTGGAATAAGCACCTCATTTGTTCTTTCAAGCTTTTTTTAATGTTTTTTCAGGTTTCAACTTTGTTACTTAGAAATTAACTTGTGACTGTTTCTGCCATTACACACTGAGCTAATCGGAGGAAGTCGGAAAAAGGGCTCTGAGCTAACGAATCTGACACATATAACATTAATTATCCTGTTTTTTGCTTATTTCTGAGTTATTTATACCTCTTTTATTTCACTTACTGTGTGTGAGGCATTACGTAGAATGTTCTACAATTGTTAAGCATCTGGTTGGCTTTGTTTGTTCTGATTTCCTGCTATGAGTGTATCATATAACCTGCTTGCATTTAAAAGCATTCTCCAGAGTCTCTGTTCCTTTATCTGTTTAAACATTTCTGCAGTTTTTCCTACCTAAGTAGTGTTGGTAGTGTAGCATTGTCCATACTCAGGCTTGTGTTTTGGGCCTAGTTGTTTTTTATTAGAGGCTGTGTCTCTGAGCACAAGTCCCAGGTCATCATAGCTTAGCCAAGGCCAGTATAGCATTTCAGTGAGAGTGAATTGTTTGTGGTCCTTGGCTGACTGGGGTTGCCTGGACTACGCCTTGGAATAAGCACCTCATTGGTTCTTTCAAGCTTTTTTTAAAGTTGTTTCAGGTTTCAACTTTGTTACTTAGAAGTTAACTTGTGACTTTTTCTGCTATTTCTCACTGAGCTAATCGGAGGAAGGGCTCTGAGCTAACGAATCTGAGATATATAACATTAAGTATCCCATTTTTTGCTTATTTCTGAGTTATTTAAAGCACTTTTATTTTACTCACTGTGTGTGAGGTATTAAGTAGAATGTTCTACAATTGTTAAGCATCTGGTCGGGTTTGTTTGTTCTGATTTCCTGCTAGGAGTGTATCATATAACTTGTTTGCATTTAAAAGCATTCTCTAGAGTCTCCTTGATCATTTATCTGTTTAAACATTTCTGCATTTTTTTCTACCCAAGTAGTGCTGGTAGTGTAGCCTTGTCCATACTCAGGCTTGTGTTTTGGGCATAGTGGTGTGTTATTAGAGGCTGTGTGTCTGAGGACATATCCCAGGTCATCATAGCTTAGCCAAGGCCAGTATAGCATTTCAGTGAGAGTAAATTGTTTGTGGTCATTGACTGACTGGGGTTTCCTGGACTACGCCTTGAAATAAGCACATCATTGGTTCTTTCAAGCTTTTTTTAAAGTTGTTTCAGGTTTCATCTTTGTTAATTAAAAGTTAACTTGTGACTGTTTCTGCCATTTCACACTGAGCTAATTGGATGAAGTCCGAGGACGGGCTCTGAGCTAACGAATCTGAGATATATAACATTAAGTATCCTGTTTTTTACTTATTTCTGAGTTATATATAGCACTTTTATTTTACTCACTGTGTGTGAGGTATTAAGTAGAATTTTCTACAATTGTTAAGCATCTGGTTGGATTTATTTGTTCTGATTTTTGTTTCACACCCTCCTTCCCTCTTGGTTTTTATACTTGCTGGCTTTGCAGTTGCCCACCCCTACTGTAAATTTGATCTGGGACACTCCTCCCAGTCTAGTGTCATTACCTCATTCTACCTATTCCAGGGAGAGCATTTGAGAAGGCCAACCCAGTTAACTTCTGCTCCTCTTTTCCCCTTTCCACTTTACAAAAATATATATATATTTTTTCTAAGCTTGTTTCCTTCCTTTCCTATAAGTTGTCTAGTCCAGATACAGATTTGCTGTATCCAGGACTGTTTGTAAACTTCTGAGCCCCCAAGCCTTTTTGTGTTTGAGGGAGGCATTCTAGCTTAATTTTGTTTCTTAGAACTAGCCAGTTTTCTAGTTTTGGCACTCAAATCTATTTCTTTGAGCTCAGCACTTGTTCAGAACTCATTGTAAGCACTAAATAAGCTACAAATGACTACAGCACTCAACTTTCCTCACTTGTCTAGAGGAAAACAGTTTTTAGTACTTAATATATAAGCACCTATCCAGGCATGTCTAACGGTCTGCACCCAGTGTTTTCTCCTGTCTACCTGATGAATCTGGGCATCTTGGGGCAATGCAGCAATTGCCTCGTGTACAAAGACAACCCTCTCCTCCTACCACCCAACACTACAACCTGTCAGAGATGCACTTATATAACCAAACTGGAAGCAAAGCTCTCTTCACCCAAGACTGGACCAGACAGTCAAGAGGAGAAGGTAAACACTTGCACCACACCACACTCATCACATAGTCCCTTAAAACCTACATCACCAAAACACACACACATAGAAACACAAAACACACACCTACGTTCGTGGAGGCTCTCAAAAAAAATCTACCCAAGCAACAGGGACCTTCAAAGCAGAAACTCAAGCAACCTCCACCCCCCCCCCAACACAACCCAAATGACACATAGCCCACAAACTCAGTGTGCCACTCAACCACAGTCCATAAGGCATAACAACGTACGTAACACTCTAGATATAGGTGACTATAGTCAGGCACACTGATGTTCCACTCACCAGGCTAAACAAGGAAAAAGTCACTGTCAGCTGCCTGTCAGGTGCCAGGATCCACCACATAATGCATGCACTCAGGTCACTCCACCGAAAGTACAAATATGACTCTGTCATTGTCCATGTTGGTGTGAATGACCTGAGACGTACCTCCCTGGACTACATGAAAAGAGACATGGAGGAGCTTTCTGATCTTGTAGCCCAAGCAGGTATGACCCTAGCCCTGAGTAGAATCCTGCCATCACCCAGAATGATACCACAGTACAAGGACAAAATGATTGACTTCAACAATTCGCTAAGCTTCTGTTGTCATTCTAAGGGGATCCAGTATCTGTCTGCCTGGGATGATATGATCTACAAACCACGATTCTTTGCCAGAGATGGCCTGCACCTGTCAACCTTGGGATTCCGGATATTGGCTAAGGCTCTTGCCACCCCTGTAGTGCCTTTTTTAGGCAAGATTCAAATGAAAAATTAACTACTGTAACAGGTACAAGCAAGCAAAATCTGAGGGTAATGCTTCTCAATGCTAGAATTCTAAACCTCAAAATTCACTCTCACTCAAGGCACTCCTTAAAATGGAGAACATCAACATCTGTGCAGTGACAGAGACCTGGTTCAAGGCTCCAGAGAGCACCCCTGCATTACCAGGCTATAATTCATACCACACCTTTCGGCCACCTAACTTTGACCAAAGCACTAAAGGCGGAGGCGTGTCCATATTCATTAAGGATATCCACACCTCCAGGCTAGTTGCTCAGCATAATGCATCTGAGATTATCCAAGTGCAACTAACTCTGGGCAAGACCGCAATGCAAATTGTAGCTTGCTACAGATCCCCTACCATGCCCAAGGATTCCCACTCCTCATTTCTTGATACACTGGAAAATATTAGGGTACAACCTAACACCCTAATAATGGGCGATTTCAACTACCCCACCATTAACTGGGAAAACTACTCATGTACCAACTCTTGTGCTCAACGTTTTCTGGAATTCATTAATTCCAATACCTTGGATCAACTTATCCACACCCCCACCACGGGCAGCAATATCCTAGACCTGGTCATTACCAGCATGGGTAACCGGTGTTCTACACCAGAGGTCAATTCCTCGTTGGTCAGATCCACCATAAGCAAATCACCCTAGACATCCACATCCCAGCCGCACCCCCCATTAGGGAAACCACCGTAAAAAATTTCTCCAAAGCCAGCTTCACGCTTCTTAAGACAGAAATGGCAAACATCACAACACCCATGCTGACGGACAATAGAGATACGACTGTGGAATCCTATACAATTGCACTTTATAAGCACATACACGAGTGCATGGATTGTGCAATCCCAAACAAAAACAAGATGCTATCCTCCAAAAAAAGGAGGTGGTCCCCTGCTATAAACAAACTCTACAACAGAAGAAAGAAAGTGTTGCAAAAAAGAGTAAAATCCCATGATTGGAGGAACTCCGTGGTCAGCCTCAGTAAGAAGCTGAGATCCCTCATAAAATCCTCTAAAGCTAGTTATGAAAACAAAATCACCACTGATTCTAAAGACAACCACAAAGCATTCTATAGCTTTGTCAAGAATCTCAATGGCAACACTCAGATCTGCTCTGAGTTACAGCACAATGGCACTAAATGTACAGAACTAACTGATATTGCCAACATCCTGGCAGATAGGTTCAGTGCTAACTTTACGCCTCTCTCATCCCCTAAATGGCCCATCTCTATACTGGAAGAATGCAAAGTACCTGTAATCATGGCTGCACAGGTAAAAAACACACTCTCCAAAGCCAAGAACACAGCATCCATGGGACCTGACAACATCCCAGGCTGCATTCTGCATGAACTACAGAACGAACTAGCACCCCACCTAAGTACCATATTTAATCATAGTCTCACCTCAGGCTTTGTGCCCGCTGAATGGTGCACAGCAATGGTTATCCCACTACACAAAGGGGGAGCCACCATGGACCCCTGGAACTGCCGCCCCATTACCCTGACGAGCCTGGTCTGCAAGGCTATGGAGCATATCATCATGGAACTTATAAACAATAACATTGGTAATCTCCAAACTCTGGACCCTACCCAGTTTGGGTTTGTAAAAGGAAGATCATGTCTCCTAAACCTGATAGACATCTTTGAAGCGGTCACCAAAGCTGTAGATGAGGGTAAGGTGGTACACACAGCCTATCTAGATCTTGCCAAGGCTTTCAACACCATCTCCCACTCTGGAATTATATACAAACTCACTAAACTAGGTATAAATCCCTATGTCACAAGATGGGTTGCCAACTGGCTCACCGACCGAACCCACACTGTGAAAGTAGCAGACTCTAAATCCAACTTCAGACCAGTAACAAGTGGAGTACCACAGGGTTCAGTCCTAGGTCCTCTCCTGTTTGGTATCTACTTCTGTGAAGTACAGGCTAACACAGAAGGTCTTTGGCTAACAAAGTTCACAGATGACTGCAAACTAGGAGCCATAATCAAATCTCCTAACGATGTGGACATCCTACAAAAGGGCCTCACTGAGACAGATGCCTGGTGTCAAAGCCAAGGCCTCAAGCTCAATGCCAAAAAGGTGCATTGTCATCCCTTTTGGTAAAAACTCTGTACCCATGAACTACCACATAGGCAGTAGTCTACTTAACACCGAAAGTGTGATAAGAGACCTTGGGACACAGGTGGACAGTAGTCTCTCCTTTGATAATCACATCACCACAGTAGTCAGGAAATCCTTCTACGTGGCACACCTCATCACAAAAGGCTTCTCATCCAGGAAAAAAGAGGTAATTGTTCCCCTCTACTCGTCACTCATTAGACCCATTATAGAGTACAACGCCCCTTTTGGTATGTACCTCACAAGACATCTACAACAACTGGAAAGGCCACAGAAATACCTCATAAAAAGGATTACTGGCCTCAAGCAGATGCCCTACGCAGACCGTCTCAAAAAACTCCAGCTTTACTCTGTCGCATATCGCCTACTCAGAGGCGATCGCTGCCTAACATACAAAGCTATGTCAAACCCAGAGCTGTTGGACATGCTCCAGGTAAATAAATCCCAATCCCTCCGAGCTACATGCTCTAGGGACCTAAACCTTGTCACCACAATAAATAGAACATGCTGGAGGGATAGATTCCTGTCTCAGAGACTTCCCATACTCTGGAACAAACTACCTATCTATATCAAACAAACCTCCTCGTTATCACTCTTCAAGAAAAATCTTGATGATTGGATGTGAGATAGGAAATTCACCCCAGGGATCACTTCTGTGGCTCTGCTTGACAGGGGATTGGACCCAACCCAGTTTGGTTTCATCAAAGACAGGTCATGCCTACTCAACCTGGTGGACTTTTTTGAGAAGTCACCAAAGCAATGGATGAGGGCAAAATGGTTCATACAGCCTATCTTGACCTGGTCAAGGCATCTGACACAATACCCCACTCAGGCATTATTGACAAACTCAAGAGGTTAGGTATAAACCCTTATATCACTTGCTGGATAGCATCTGGCTCACAGACAGAACCCAGGAAGTTAGAATTGGGGAGTCCACCGCTACAAAGACCCCAGTCACAAGTGGAGTCCCTCACGGATCAGTCCTGGGACTGCTCCTCTTTGGCATTTACTTCTCTGAAGTCAAGACTAATGTCAAAGGCCCCTTGTTCACTAAATTTGTGGATGATTGCAAATTAAGAGCAATCATAGACTCCCCCCACCAGCACAGACAAATAACCTGTGTCACAGCTATGGACTAAAACTAAATGCCAAAATGTGCATAACTATCCTTCGAGAAGTCATCCACTCCTAGTTGACCTAGTAGTTAGGGACCTGGGAAACACAGACAGACAGTAATCTAGCCTTTGACAATCTCATATCTACAGTAGTAAGGAGATCATTCTATATTGTGCAACTTATAAACAAGGGTATGCCATCTAGGTCCAAGGAGGCCATAGATCCACTGTATTTGTCGTTCATCAGAACTGTTATTGAATACAATGTCTCCTTTGGTACTTACCTAGCCAGGTATATCCAGGGGAGTGAATAACATGTCCTATGCAGACCTCCTCAAGACTCTGTCCATGTATTTAGCCACCTATAGTCTATTGAGGGGATATCTATGCCTGGCATACAAGACATTGTCAGACCCCACCCTGATGGATCTCCTACATATTTGCAAAACAAACAGGAGCAGAATTACCTCTTCTAAAGACTTAAACCTTACCTCTAATATAAACAGGACCTGCTGGAGATACAGGCATGCATCCCAGAAACTACCTCTTCTCTGGAACAGGCTCCCCATTCATGTGGAGCAGAGTTGCTCCCTAACCCAATTCAAGGGTAACTTGGACAATTGGATGAGAACAAGAAATTCATCCATGGCTTGACACCCATGTCTGTAATGGACACAGGCAACATGTAAATGATTAATCTCCCAGACCCATGCTTACACTAATCAAGGGTACCAGAACTTGTTAGAGATTTGGGATGCATGTCTAGGCTTAAAAAAGCCCTTGTGGTCATTGGCCAAGTATTCACTTATGAAGTTATAATGCCTATGTAATAACTTCCCTCTCTCTCAGTTAATGTCATCCCATCAGTCTATACCTTCAAGAATAAATCAATGCCTATATGGGCAACTTCCAAAATTGGATCTGAGGCATCAAACTACTTGATGGTGAATAAGACTTGAACCTTGTTCAAACCTATGAAACTGTGAGGTGGACTAACCATAGACTACTGAGGATTGTCCCAGAGGCAGATTCAGGACATGCTACTGAGATTATACCTTTCAGCTTGCCATGGTATTCTTTTATTTGAGTTGTGGGCTGTTGCTAGAGAAAGGAAAGTCTGGTTTGCCCTGTTCAGCCTGTTGTCAGTGCTACCCTCACCAGGAAAAGTGATTTTGAAAATAATCACATTTTTCCTTTCACTTGAATATTAACCTCACATACCATATGCAGCTAATTTCTGGAAAGCAGTTGTTTCAAAATGAATTTATTAAGCCTTTTCTTTACATTTGCTTATTCAATTTTGACATCCAGTAGAGGTGATGATAGAAGGTTGTAAAGTCTTCCTTTATTAATTTATCATTGAATTCTGTTGGCAGTGCTAACTGGTATTCTAATGTAGAGTAAGCTGGAAATCAGATCTACTTTGTGTTGTTTCCAACTTAAGTTCAAGCATTCATCGTCTGATAACTCAGCTGAATTCCGGGTAACAGGGGACTCTTAGCTAATCCTGGCTCTCAGTAGATGCACAGAAGTGAAACAAATTCTGAACAGTAAGTTACCCCATTATAGAATACACAAACACACTCATCTACAAACATGCCTACAGACACACACCTTCTCACTTACAGTGAACCTTTGTGATGAGACAGGAAAACAGAACACCTGTCAAAACCCATTTAGACACAAGGAATACATGTAGACTCCACACAGATACCATCCCATCCAAGAAGAGAAGTATAAAATGATACTTTGTAAGACAGCAACACTTAATTGTTGTACCAATATGCCACCTATAAGGTATTTCAGACCAGAGGGCACAGTAAGGAATATTTTATTCAGGTACTTCTTAACTAATTAACTGAAATTACTAGAACTGCACCACGAACAATGAAATCAACCTTCAACAAGTAAACTTTTTCTAACAAAAAATAAAAGAAAAAACAAAGAAGCAGAAGAAGAAATACACAACATCTCTGCAGCATTTCTTCTCTAAATATATTAACTCTGAGACTGCTCAAATTTGAGGGGAAGTGGAAAACATTATTACTCCCAAAGTACTGCAGTCTCAACAATTCTTCTTCTTCTTTCTGCTGCTCCCGTTAGGGGTCGCCACAGCAGATCAACTGTTTCCATTTCTTCCTGTTCTCTGCATCTTGCTCTGTCACACCCACCACCTGCATGTCCTCTCTCACCACATCCATAAACCTTATCTTAGGCCTTCCTCTTTTCCTGTTACCTGGCAGCTTCATCCTTAACATCTTTTTTCCAATATACTCTGCATCCCTCCTCAGCACATGTCCAAACCAACGTAATCTTGCCTCTCTGGCTTTGTCTCCAAACCTTCCAACCTGGGCTGACCCACTAATATACTTATTCCTAATCCTGTCCATCCTCGTCACACCCAGTGCAAATCTTAACATCTTCAACTCTGCCACTTCAAACTCTGACTCCTGCCTTTTTGTCAATGCCACCGTCTCCAACCCATATAACATAGCTGGTCTCACTACCCTCTTGTAGACCTTCCCTTTCACTCTTACTGGTACTCATCTGTCACAAATCACTCCTGACACTCTTTTCCACCCACTCCATCCTGCCTGTACTCTCTTCTTCACCTCTCTTCCACACTCACCATTACTCTGAACTGCTGATCCCAAGTACTTAATCTCATCCAACTTCGCCACCTGTACTCCCTGCATCCTCACCATTCCTCTATCCTCCCTCTCATTCACACACATATATTCTGTCTTAGTCCTGCTGACCTTCATTCCTTTTCTCTCTAGAGCATATCTCCACCTCTCCAGGGTCTCCTCCACCTGTTCCCTACTCTCACTACATATCACAATGTCATCTGCAAACATCATAGTCCACGGGGCCTACTTTCTGATCTCATCTGTCAACCTATCCATCACCACTGCAAATAAGAAAGGGCTCAGAGCTGATCCTTGATGTAATCCCACCTCCACCTTAAACGCATCTGTCACTCCCACCGCAGTCCTCACCAATGTCACACTACTCTCATACAGATCCTTACATACTTCTCTGCCACTCCCGACTTCCTCATACAATACCACAACTCCTCTCTTGGCACCCTGTCATATGCTTTCTCTATGCCCACAACGACACAATGCAACTCCTGACCTTCTCTGTATTTCTCCAAGAACACTCTCAGAGCAAATATTGCATCTGTAGTGCTCTTTCCTGGCATGAAACCATACTGCTGATCACCAATCATCACCTTCCTTCTTAACCTAGCTTCCACTACTCTTTCCCATAACTTCAAGCTGTGACTAATCAATTTTATCCCTCTGTAGTTACTGCAGCTCTGCACATCACCCTTATTCTTAAAGATAGGTACCAAAACACTTTTTCTCCACTCCTCAGGCATCTCTGACTCCAAAATTTCATTAAACAATCTGATTAAAAATTCCACTGCCATTTCACCTAAACACCTCCATGCTTCCACTGGTATGTCATCTGGGCCAACAGCCTTTCCATTCTTCATCCTCTTCATAGCTATCCTTACTTCCTCCTTACTAATCTGTTTCACTTCCTGATTCACTATCACCACATCATCCAACAACCACTGGGGATGCACAAGCCAGTGCATTTCTTTGTGCCGGTCCCAAGCCCAGATAAATGGGGAGGGTTGCGTCAGGAAGGGCATCCGGAGTAAAACCTCTGCCAAATTACTTATGCGGAGAACTGCAGTCTCAACAATAAAGCCACATTATGTGATAGATTTCAGATGACTAATGGCACTCAGCTCTGCAATATGCAAAAGTCACATTGATAATACCCAAGCATCACATTTTATTCAGCAAAATGCTACAACAGGAGTGTGCTGTCCTGGGTGTGTGTGTTCACATATAAGCATGTTCACAGTACTGCATGCATGCTACACCTCCCCCTGTTTTAATTATTCTCACAGAAGTGTACATAATAATGCATGCAAAGAAAATATTCAAAACAGTTCTCCCTCTTTCTCTTTTGTTATCTTCTCATAAGGTATGCAACTGAGGAGTTTTTCTCTGGCACTCAGGATACTGAGTCAGGTTCCATTCAGGTGCAGACATGACTCAGGTTTCATAGGTGAGCATGCCCTGGGGACATTTCTGTATTTACACTGTGATCACCTGTCAGTGTGGGGCTTATCTGAGTAGTACTGTCTGCTAGTACGTAGCTGCAGTATATCCTGTGATGCAGGGCACAGATGTACTCCCTTGTATTCCATGGAGTGTATTTGTGATCATCCATTTTCTCAGAATGTAGCCAGGAATTTACAAATTGTATACACAGCAGCCATAATGCACCCCTACTGCATAAACAGCATACACTGTGCTATGGCAGTGCAATATATAAAACCTTATTCTTCTCCTCCCCACTGTAAAAGATACAGATCAAGCAACAATGTTGCAGAACACAGAAGACATTCCCTATGTGAATACTGGCTTTTTGGCGCAATGTAACTCCTTGTGTACATCATGTAACCTGGCTTTTGGTTACACTGCTGCTTTACAATAAGACTGTGAATGACATTTGACAGACTTGGATTACAGTACAGTGACAAGCCTCTACACACAATCACTGTGGCCAGTCCCACAGAGATTCATTTACACCAGTACTGACATATCAGCCCTCCTCTGTGTCACAAGCATACATTTACGCAAGTGCCAATTTGTAGTACTAGCAAATATCAGTACCACAACATAGTAGTCAAGTCCACAGAAGTCCATTAAGTTGTCTCCCTGTGGCATCTAGATTACTTTTTTTATTTTTTCACACTTTTTCTTACTCTTCAGGTTTTTTTTGCACCCTTTCAATACTCGGTAACTGGGCAAGACTGCATTATAACAAATGTGGAGGAAGTTAAGTTATTAGGCCTGGGGGTCTGGAGATCAGTAGGCTCCCAGAAACCATAGGGTTTAGATAATCTGAGGTGCATTTCAAGCTTTTTCCAACTTTTTGATCTAGTAATGGCACAAACAAATTCATTACTAAGGAAGGAAGTTCACTCTTTTCTCTTTATAGGAGGGAATACATTGTGTCCAGGGCTTACTGCTCAAAGCTAACAAAATACGAATCCCCAATAAACTCAGACATCAAATCCTTGTGGAAACGTATAATTCATAACTGGAATCACTGCCTGCCTCCCTACCCATCTTATCTTCCTCTTCAGTTTTTTTCTGCATCCTTTAACAGATGTTAACTAGCCAAGAATACACTGTGCTGACTGTCGAGGAACTAATGTAATTAAGCCAAGGGTCTGAGGCCACTAGGCCCCCCAGAAGCCATACACATCTAAAAGCTCTGAGGTGTAATTTAGAGTTTTTTCTAACCTTTTGATGAAGTGATGATGTGAACAATATTCATCACCAAGGAAAGAAAAACAGTTTTTTTTTCCTTGAAATAAACTGTGAAATAAACAGTGTTAAAGCTTAATGTTCAAAGCTGTCTAATAGACTGAGAAAACAAATCCTTACAAGAACACAAGTCATATCTAGGAATACTGTCTCCCCTCCAAAAAATAAATAAATAAAATAAATCTCACATGCACACACACACACACACACACACACACACACACACACACACACACACACACACACACACACACACACACACACACACACACACAGGAAAACTGGAAAATTTTCAGTTCACCTTTGCTGTGTTTTTGGAGTGTTACAGGAAAACGACAAAGCACTTGTTAAACCCACACGGAGATAGGGAGGAGATGCAGATTGCAGAATGAGCCACAGCCAAGAACTCAGAGAGCGAAGCTCTGTGAGATAGCAACACTACTTGCTGTGTGACTTTGCCAGTGATATGTCTGGTAACCACTGGAAATGTCAAGACCTTTTAGAGTGAGTACAGAAACATGGAGAATGAATGGACCAAAAAGTGGCCTTACATATACTAAGTCTGCAATACCTTTCCTTTTCTCCGAGGTGTGATATTTGATTTTTTTGATTTTGATATATATATATATATATATATATATATATATATATATATATATATATCTACATATATACATACACACACACACACACACACATATATATATATATATATATATATATATATATATATATATATATATAGGTTCATAGGTTCATACTAGGCTATCTGCCCTGGGGCAATTATAAGCCTAGCCCGATTCTGTATGGCTTACGCCACCCCTTGATTTGGGTATAATGGGCCCTTTTAATGGTTTAGTTAACTGTGCCTCTGCCTAATAGTGACACGGAGTAATCCCTGGGACAAACCTACGATCCCCCATCCACTTATCGAGATTCTTCTTGAAGAGATTCAGTGAGGTGCTCTGCCTCACATGAACTGGAATTCTATTCCAGAGCGAAGGGAGCCTCTGGGTTATGAACCTGTCCCTCCAGCAAGTTCTATTTATTTCTGTGCTGAGGTTCAAGTCCCTCGAGAGTGTGGCTCTAAGGGATTTAGATTTACTGAGGTGGAGCATGTCCATTAATTCTGGATTTGACATAGCTTTGTATGTCAGGCATAGATCGCCTCGAAGTAGGCGGTATGCAACTGAGTAGAGCTGGAGTTTTTTAACCGAGCAGCATATGGCATCTGTTTGAGACCCTTGATCCTCTTGGTGAGATACTTTTGGGGTCTTTCTAATTGCTGCAGGTGTCGGGTAAGGTACATCCCAAAAGGGGCATTGTATTCTATGATGGGCCTGATGAGGGATGAATAAGGGGGCACAATTACCTCTCTTGATCTAGATGTGAAACCCTTTGTGATGAGGTGGGCTATGTAGAAGGTCTTTCTAACCACTTTGGCAATGTGGTTTTCAAAGGAGAGATTGCTATCAACTTGGGTCCCCAGGTCCCTAATAACTTTCTCTGTACTTAATGGGTTTCTGCCTATGTGGTAATTTGTGGGTACATTGTTTTTGCCAAAGGGTATGACTATACATTTTTTGGCATTTAGCTTTAAACCATGGCACTGGCACCAGTTATCTGTCTCTGTGAGACCTTTTTGAAGGATGTTTGTGTCAGCTGGAGAGTTGATTATGGCGCCCAGTTTGCAGTCGTCTGTGAACTTGGTGAGCCATAGTCCTCCCACATTTGCCTGTACCTCGGAAAAGTATATACCGAACAAGAGTGGTCCCAGGACAGAACCCTGTGGGACACCACTTGTGACCGGTTTCGAGTCTGACATGGCTCCAGCAACTCTCACTCTGTGGGTTCTGTCTTTGAGCCAGTTTGCGACCCATCTTGTGACATAGGGGTTTATATTTAAGCTGGATAGCTTATCTATGATGCCCAAGTGGGGTATTGTGTCAAATGCCTTTGCAAGGTCCAGATAGGCTGTGTGGACTACCTTCCCTTCATCTATGGCTTTGGTGACTGTTTCAAAGAAGTCAACCAGGTTCAAAAGGCAGGCTCTGCCCTTGACAAAGCCGAACTGGGTAGGATCTAGTGTCTGTAGGTCCCCAATGTCTTTGTTTATGAGCTCCATGATAATCATCTCCATAGCTAGTCAGGCTTATGGGGTGATAGTTTCCAGGGTCCGTAGAGGCTCCACCTTTGTGGAGTGGGACCACTGTTTCTGTACGCCATTCTGTGGGCACATATCCTGTAGTGAGGCTGAGATTGTATAGCTGTTTTATTTGAGGGATTAGTTCCTCTTGTAGTTCATTTAGGACGCAACCTGGGACGGCATCTGGTCCCATGGAAGCAGTGTTTTTTGATTTGGAGAGGGCAGCTGTCACCTGAGCATCTGAGATGTTTGGGAGGCAGCCCTCTGCCGGGATAGATACTTGCTCTTTTGGGGGGGGGGGTTTGCACTGAACCTGTCTGCCAGGATATTGGCGATGTCTGTGGGTTCAGTGTATTTTTTGTCGTTTAGAATCAACTCAGAACAAGTCTTGGTGTTGCATCCCAGGTTTCTAACATAACTGAAAAATCCCTTATGAATGTCTTTGGTGTCATGTGCAATTTTTCTCTCGAAGCTGGCCTTGGAGGATTTTATGAGGGATCGTAATTTTTTGCTAGTACTGATCAGAGATGCCTTCCCTATTAGGGATTTTGCTCTATCATGTAGTAGCTTCCTCCTTCTGTTGTACAGTTTATTTATGGCAGGGGTCCACCAGACTGGACGTCTGTCTTTGGATGATTGGGTCTTGGTTTTGTTTGGGATAGCATGATCCATGCATTCCTGGAGATGTCCGTGGAATGCATTTATATAGGATTCTGCAGTTTGGGCTGTAGTTTCCACTGGCCCTGGGGCCTTGAAGGATTCCACTTCGGTTTTGAGAAGTGAGAAGTTTGCTTTTGAGAAGTTTTTCACTGTGGTTTTCTGGGCTGGGGGTGGAGTCGGGATGTGGACATCCAGTGAAATTAATTTATGGTTTGATCTTACCAATGAGGGATATACTTCTGGTTTGGAGCATAGAGTCCCCATGTTGGTAATGATCATGTCTAGTATGTTGTCCCCTCTTGTGGGAGTGGTGACTAGTTGTTCCATAGCATTTGAGTTTATAATTTCCAGGAATCTTTGGGCTAAGGTACTGGGGCTTGAGTAGTGCTCCCAGTCAATGTTTGGGTAGTTGAAGTCGCCCAATATAATGGTGTTCGGAGAGATCTTCATGTTCTCCAATGTTTTCAGGAAAGCCGAATGGGATTCCTGACTTTGAGAGGGTGGTCTGTAGGATGCTATAAACTGAAAAGCAGTCTTGCCCACTGTTAGTTACACATGGATGGTCTCCGATAATTTGTGCAATGCCACTAACCTGGAGGTGTGGATATCCTTGATAAATATGGAAACTCCCCCTCCTTTTGTGGTTCGGTCCGGGTTTTGGGGCCGAAAAGCATGATACAAGGTATAGCCTGGTAGTGCTGGGGTGTTCTCTGGAGCTTTGAACCAGGTTTCTATCACTGTACAGATATCGATGTTCTCCATACTGAGGAGAGCTTCGAGTACGTGCATCTTGAGGTTAAGACTTCTGGCATTTAGCAGCATTACCCTTAGTTTCATGTTCCTTGTGCTGTCTATGGGGGTGGGTTTGACTTTTGAGCCTTGCCTAAAAAAGGCACTATGGGGGTGGCAAGAGCCTTTGCCAATATCCGAAAGTCCAGTGGTGACAGGTGCAAGCCGTCCCTAGCGAAGCAATGTGGCTTGTCGAGCATGTCATCCCAGGCTGACAGACACTGGATCCCCTTTGAATGACACCAAAATTTTAGCCAATTGTTAAAATTGATCATTTTGTCTTTGTACTGTGGCATAATTCTAGGTGAGGGTAAGATGCTGCTGAAGGTCAGGGTCATACCAGCCTGGGCTACATGATCAGGGAGCTCCTCTATGTCTCTTTTCATGTAGTCCAGGGAAGTACGTCTCAGGTCATTCACACCAGCATGTACAATGACTGAGTCATATTTGTATTTGCTTTGGAGTGACCTGAGTGCTTGCGTTATGTGTCGGATCCTAGCACCCGACAGGCAGCTCACCGTGACCTTCTTTTTATTCAGCCTGGTGAGCGGGACGTCAGTGTGTCTGACAATAGAGTCACCTATAACAAGAGTATCAGGTGTGTTATTCAGCCTTAAGGGCTGTGGCTGCTTGGCACACTGACTTTGTGGGTTATGTGTTGTGTGTGTTTTGTTTTGAGGTAGCATTTGCTTGGATGCCTGCTTTGGAGGTCTCTGTTGCTTAGGTAGATTTTTATTTAGAGCCTCCAAGTATGTTTTTGTGTATTTATGTGTTTGGTTTGCTGATGTGGTGGGACTATGTGATACTGGAATTGTGTTGTGTGAGGTTACCTTCTCCTCCTGACCGGTTACACCAGTTTTGAGATGAGAGAGCTCTGCCTCCAGTTTGGCTAAATAGTTGCATCTCTCACATATATTTGAACCTGTTTGGAGGAGGAGAGGGTTGTCCGTGTACATGAGACAGTTGTAACATTGCCTCAAAATTCCCAGATTCACCAGCTGGACTGGAGAGGAAACCATTGACTGACATTTGGACATGCTAGAGTAACAGGGAAACTGAATTTAAGATGGACCAATAGAGGACAGGGTAATCATAGAGAGTATAAGAGTAAGTAGTGCTTATGGTTTAATAGTGCTAACTTGTAGGATTAATTAATTGGACCAATGAAGGGCCTTAGAATGAGAATATGGTGTTTAAATTGAGAGATAGAGCAGTTCTAAGGGAAAAAGTGAAGAGCAGACTTTGTGGAGCCAGGAATAGTTTAAACCCAATTAGGCGGCGCTGCCCGTTGTTGCGCTATGCTCAAAAACACGCAAAACAGCACAAAAGAGGGTTTTAAGAGAGGAAGATGAAGGAGTTTTGGAATTGACCCAAAATGGCCAATAAAACTACAGTTTCAAGTCAGTAACCACTCCCACAGGGGCAGGCAGGCTGCTCAATGTTTTTCAAAGCCACTGATCAACAGAGAGACTTTCCTTTAGCCCAAGCAAAAAATGGCCTCACAGAAACTTACAAGCAGTTCAAGATCAGCAAGCCTGCAACTGAACTTTTTTAAATCTCAGAAAAGTGGGAAAAAAGCAAGATTTTTTTTTTTTTTTTTCAGAGATAGCAGAGGTTAACAAGTATCAACAAGTTATAACAGTGCAGTAAATGACCCCACACAAGAGTGCTAGGCCAAAGACAGATAAAATGCAAGTTTTGAGAAAAAAACTATTTTAAAAATAAGTGCAAACAGGAAATTCAGTAAACAGCTCTAGGTTGTGCTTTAAATACAGTTACTAATGCAGAAATCAAATTTAACAAGCCAGACAATGCTCAAAATAGGTGGCTATGCAGAAAAACTTAGCAAATAAACAGAGGAAAAATACTTATGTGGTCAATGAGTTCAGGTGAGTGTAGGGGGCTTGCCCAGAAGCTTAAAGAAGAAGAAGAATGTTCAAGATTCCCTCTTCTAGTGGATTTTCTTTTTTTTTTTTTTTTTGGCATGTCAGTACTTGGCATTTCGAGTGTGACAATTTCAATAGGGAGCTGATCAGCTACTTTCACACACATACTGCTCAGACCATTATAGATAGCCACTAACTGTGTACAGTGTCAATGTCTGACTGTTGTAAAACATGAAAGAAATTGTGTCCAACTTGTTCCTCTTAAATATACTGTGACCCCTCCCCCATACACACAAGTAAATACAATACAATTCAGTGTGTAAAACTGTCATACCATAGCACATCATTAACAGTGATCAAACATCAGCAGGGCCAAGTCACATTTATCCATAGTTGGCCTCTACACCCATAATTTGGCCTCTACACCCATAATTGATGGCTTTGGTGGCTGAGGCACTGGCAGGGGAGGGATGGACGTGCCCATCCCATCAAGGATGTACACCTCAAATGTTTGATTTTAATAAAATTATCTGATGGCTAGTAAAACATCCTTTTGGAAGTTGGTATTTTTTTCTAGGTATTTTTAGCCCTATGCCTGCCGACCATCAAGCCTCCACACATCAGACTAGGGCTAATATGTTTCTTAGTAGTTGAATTCATCCCAAATCCAGTAGGGTAAGAGCTGTCCAAAAGGGTATTCATGTTTGTGTTCTCTCCGGGATCACAGTTATGGAGAGAATTTTATATTAGCCTAACCCCTCCCCTGGTCAGGTGGATGTGTGACCCACATCACAAAGGGGGCTATTGTGCCTTCCCCATATGCATATGCACAGTCCTATGCCTTTTCTCAATGAAGGCTGCTGTCAATAACATGCAGTTTTATAATAAAATATTTGCGAGACTGGCTAAATTTGAAGATTGATTCAAGTCTGTTAAGAAATGTAAACTGCAAAGGGATTTGATTGACTTTATATATGGCAATATTTTGTCATGGCCAAGAGAGTGTTCCATTGATGTGGAGAATACATGGGGTAGAACACTAAATGAAACACCAAAAGGATCTAAATATGCCCTAGATACAGTCTCTTCTACTGAGTTGAATAATCACAATGCTTCAAGTATTCTTGTAAAATAAATACAAAATACCAATGTTGGACTTAATCTTTCAACACATAGCATTGCTCCATCACAAGCTGCAAATCCAGTCACTCTAGATAAGAGCACAACTACCACCTATAATATGGCAGTGAATCGAAACTCACAGCCTTCAGAGGATTTTTGACAAGTCCCCTCTGCCTGTCTGTCTAAATCGACCGGAAATGGTGGAAATACAAGCCAGGGATTCATCAAGGGACAGAACACAAAGAGGAGGAGGTAGAGGAGGAAAATGAAGGAGCAATGGTCTAAAAACTTGGAGCCGATCCAAGCACCAGGGAAACTAAACAAGCAGGTCATTGTGAATTTATCAGGCCTGGAATTAACCACGGATGACATCTCATTGTTGCAGAAAGGGCTTCAATTCATTCCACCTAACAGAGATACAGAAGTTGAAGCCCTGACCGACCTAAAAGTTTTCGTGAGGAATCTCAGTTTAAAACTTATTTTAAGGACTCATTGCCATATACTCCTCAGGTATGTAAGAAGTCTAGTGTATTCATACCTGTGAACTGTCCATTACTGGCTGCCTTTCGTAATATTTGTGAGCAAGAAATATGTGAGCTGTATGCTCAGGAAAAAAAAACGAAATGTTATAATCTGACATCTACAGAGCATGAGGCCCTTTTAAGACTACAAAACAGTAGAGACAGTGTGATTAATCAAGCGGACAAAGGCAGTGTCATAGTAATATTAGATAAAAAAAAGATTTTAATGCATATATGTTTGAGTTTTTGAATGATCAAACTACATTTATCAGAATTAATAATGTGTATATAGCAAAATTTATAAGTCAGGTCAATATGTGTGTTTATGAGCTACAACTGACAGGCAATATTTCAATTGATTTATTTAACTATTTTAACATCCCCTGCCCAGTAACACCAGTGCTCTATGGATTACCAAAGATACACAAAAATCTGGAGCACCCACCCATGAGACCGATAGTGTCTGGAAGTGGCTGGGTAACCAAACCCATCTCCATATACTTACAATCTGTTCTTGGTAAGCTTTTACCAAAGGTTAAGACCTATATAGAAGACACTGATGATTTCTTATTGCAATTATATGAACGGTATAAGTATAAAAACAATACTAGTTTTGTTTTTGTAACATTAGATATTAAGCTTGTATTTACATTAATCCCTAATGAGTATGGAACAAAGGCCATCCATGAGTTCTTATGTGAACACAGTGATATGCATGCTAGAGAAATTGAGGCAATCTGTAAGATGATGGGTGTAGTATTTACTAATAATATACTGTGTTTATATTTGAGGACTCTGTTTTCCATCAAAAAGCAGGGGTGGCTATGGGCATATCCATAGCCAATACCTATACCAACATTACTATAGGACACTGGGAAGAAAGTACAGTTGTGTACACTTACCATAAATGTAGATGTCTGAGTGTATTCACTGTTGCAGTCATTACATTTGGGTAATCCTGCTGGCAGGTTGCCCTTAGCCGGCCTGAACTCCAAAGTCTTGGGTCCTGCATCGGCTGCTGTCGCCCCTTCCCTGACGTCAGGTCATCAGGGGTATAAAAGAAGCAGCCAACGCCATTTTCTTTAGTTTTTCTTGCCCCAGATGTCAGGTGCCCCCCAAAAGGGTAGCCAAAATTTATATATGTATAATTACATGCACCAATATAACATTTACCTTCATCTACAAGCAAATACACCACATAGGTTGTATAAATCAGAGAAGGAAAGATAGGTTCCATCAGAAGAGAAGGGGGATGGTGGGTGGGTAACCTGGACTGCAACAGTGAATACACTCGAACATCTACATTTATGGTAAGTGTACACAACTGTACTATGTTCTTCGTGTTTCACTGTTGCAGTCATTACATTTGGGTAGAGTCCCAAAGCTAAGGTTGGGAGGCTGGAGCTAAACAGCATTAGGAGCAGCTAAGAGGCCCTGCAGAACTGCAGTGGCAAAGCCTGCCCTGGATTTATAGTAGAATGGCAGATGATAGTGCTTTGTAAAGGTGTGCACTGAATTCCAAGTAGCAGCCTCTAAAATGTCCTTGGTAGGTACTCCCCTGAGAAAAGCTGCTGAAGTGGCTGCAGCTCTGGTTGAGTGTGGCCTAATGCCCTTAGGTACTGGCTTGCCATGGTGTACATAGCAGAAACGAATGCAGTGGCGAATCCACTTTGAAATAGTCTGCTTTGAGATAGCCTTTCCTTGTGATCCTGCAGCATATGCCACTAGTAATTGCTCTGTCTTTCTGAAAACTTTGGTTCTGTCCAAATAGAATCTAAGCTGTCTGTGTACGTCCAAAGAATGCAGAATTCTCTCCCCCTTGTTCTGTGGATTTGGATAAAAGGTTGGCAGGTGAATAGTTTGGTTGAGAGCCACAATGGACACCACTTTAGGCATAAATGTTGGGTTTGTCCTCAGAGAGACCCTGTCTGGATAAAAGATGATAAAAGGTTCCACAGCCATGAGTGCCTGTAGCTCTGAAACTCGTCTTGCAGAAGTTATTGCTAGGAGCAGAGCTGTTTTCCAAGATAAAAACTTTATATCAGCAGTAGCAGCTGGCTTGAAAGGAGGCAGGGTGAATTTTTCCAAGACATAGTTGAAGTCCCATGGAGGCATTGGTGATCTCCTTGGAGGTCTTAAGTTTTTGGCTCCTCTGAGGTACTGCTTTAATAAGGGATGAGAAAAGACTGGTGGCTCTACATTGTAATGAGCCGAAATGGCAGAGGCATGAATTTTAATAGATGAAAAAGATAGGCCTTTGCCCAGCATCTCAGTTAAGTATTGCAAAATCTGAGGAATATTTGGTACAGCTGTATCAGTTCCTTGTGCCTGGTTCCAAGCACAGAATCTCTTGTTCCTCTTAAATATACTGTGATAAGATTTTCGAGTACTAGGCCTTCTGGCTTCCAAAATGACATCCACCACAGCTTTACTGAGAGGTGTGTTTTGTATGACTACATTATTTACCATGCTGTTATGTTTAAAGCTCTGAGTTGGCTGTGCAGGATCTGACTGTTTTGCTGTGACAGTAGATGAGGTTTTTGAGGTATGGTCCAAGCTGGGCATTGAGACAAGCTCCTTAGTATTGGATACCAGTACTGGCGGGGCCAGTCTGGGGCATTCAGTATCATGTTTGGCTTCTCCTGTCTGACCTTTAGGAGTATCTTGGGGAGGAGAGGCAGAGGGGGAAATGCATATACTGATAGGTTTTGTCCAGCTGAAAGATAGGGCATCCACTTTCCATGCTTGTCTGTGATAAATTCTTGTGCAGAATCTTTTTAGTTGGAGGTTGTGAGGGGAGGCAAATAGATCTATATCCGGGCATCCCCATTTCTTTGTTATCATGCTGAAGACTTGTGGATCCAGGTGCCACTCGTGGGGATCCATGAGGTTTCTGCTTAGTTTGTCTGCCAGAGTATTTTTCCTTCCTGGCAGGAATTGTGCCTGCAGATGTACTTGGTAAGTCAATGCTGTGTCCCACAAAGTCATGGCTAATCTGCAAAGGGGGTAAGAATGTGTGCCCCCCTGCTTGTTTATATACCACATGACCATGGTGTTGTCTGTCTTTATCAGTAGTTGTCCTGGATGGAGTAGGTCCTTGAAGGCTGTCAGGGCATTTTGAACTGCTAGCATCTCTTTTTGATTGATATGTAGATGCATTTGGTTTGAGGTCCATGTGCCCTGAATGCATCTTCCTGCCACTTGGGCTCCCCAGGCATAATCTGATGCATCTGTTGTTAGTGTCTGCCTGGCTGTGGGTAATATGAGTGGCTGTCCCTCGTTTTGGTGACAAGCCTTTGCCCACCATCAAAACTCCTGTTGCAGGCAGGGAATGAGAGTAATCATAGTTTCCAGGCTGTGGCAATGTTGAGTTCAAACACTTTTTAGGTACCATTGAAGTTCCCTCATATGCAGTCTTGCATATGGAAATAGTAGGATGCAGGATGCCATGAAGCCCAAAGCCTGCAGAATTTTTCATGCAGATAACTGGGCCTTTGTTGCCAACATTTTGAAATAGGTAGTCAGCTGCCTTTGTTTGTCTGGTGCAAGATAAGCCATCTGGGCAGTTGTATTTAAGCTTGCACCCAGGAATATTATCTCTTGAGAGGGTAATAGTTTTGATTTATTTTCTTTGACTGTGTACCCTAGGCATGTTAGAAGTCTTTTCACAAATGCCAGATGCTGTAGAAGAATGTCCTTGTTCTCTGCTTGAATTAGACAGTCATCCAAGTAAGGATATATTCCTCTTTGTCTGCAAAATGCAATTACTCGTGCCAGGCACTTTGTAAAGACCCTGGGTGCAGTAGATAAGCCAAAGGACAGTGCAGAGAATTGGTAATGCATTGAGCCAGCCTTGAATCTGAGGTATCTTCTGCATATTTGTCTGATTGGGACATGCAGGTATGCCTCTTTTAGGTCTAAAGTCACAAGCCAAGCGTTCTTGCCCAGCATGGGCAGAAGCTGCTGCAAAGTCAACATCTTGAATTTTGGTATATCCAGGAATGTGTTCAAAAGAGATAGGTCTAGTATTGGCCTCCAGGCCTTGTCCTTTCTGGGTACCAAGAACAGTCTTGAGTAAAATCCTTGTCCCTGTTCTTGCTCTGGTACTTGTTGAATGGCCCCCATGTCCATGAGGGATGAGACTTGTTTTTGTGCCTCTGCCCATTGATTTTTTGGCAGATCTGGCCAGTCGTTTGCCTTTGGCAGGGTATGGAAATGGAACTTGTAGTCTTGTGACATGATATTTAGGACCCACTTGTCCTGGGTTATAATGTGCCAATTTTGAGAAAAAAGTTCTAATTTTCCCCCTAAGGGTGCTGCCAGGAGATAAGTGCTTGGTGCAGGCAGGGGGAAGTCATTGGGACTGTTTCCTGTATGGCTGTGATTTGTCTTCTCCAACTTTGGAGGTAGAAGCCCCCCCATTGCTTTGGGCGGTATGAACCTTGCACCTGGGATCTGCCTCTAGGGCATCTGGATCTGCCCCATTGAGGTCTGTCTGACACAGGAAAGGACCAATTATTTGTTGGCCAGTGTCTACTAAACCTAGGTGGCTGTACTTGTAAAAAATCTTTGACTGTCTGCATAGATTTAGCTTTGTCCTCCATTTTCTTTAACACCTCCTCTGCCTTAACACCAAACAAAGTATCATGCTGTAAAGGTGCATCTAATAATTTAACTTTAACATGATCAGGCAGATTTTGTTCCTTTAACCAAGCATGCTTCCTAATTACAGAACATGTGACTGTGGCCCTGCAGGAGGCCTCTAAAGAATCAAAACCACATTGCAAAGTATGCTTCCCAACTTGTTCAGCTGCATGCAATAAATCCTGCATTTCCTTGTTTTCTGCACATTCAGAGTTTAACAACATTTTCTGTTTAAGCAATGCCGTGACATGTTGCTGATATTTGAGCATATGAAACTGACAGTTTAAGGCCCTTATAGCCAAGGTAGCAGATGTGTAAACCTTTTATCCCCATCTATCCAGTGCCCTAGAATTTCTTTCACAGGGGGTAGGGTTTTTTGCAGCAGAAGCCTTAACTCCTTTGGGACCCAGAGAAATAGTTTCTGGGTCTGCAGCAGGGTTTTTAAAAAGGAATTTATGAGAGTCAGGAACCCTGTAATATCTGTCAGGCTTAACAGGAGCTGGAGGTAAGGAGTCAGGGGTAAGACTAGACTCCGAAAACACATCATCTACAATGTCTAACACAGGTGGGATGGCTATTGGCTTGTGTTGAGGTAGTAAAAGGAAATCCCTGAGCCTCTTTTTAGATTCTGAAAAATATTGTCTCTCCCAGTGGAAATGCTCCCTCATGGTATGTAAGGCTTCTCCAAAAGAATAGTCCTCTGGAGGAGAAGCTAAAGGTATAGATTCTTCAGCATCAGAATCCTCATAGGGGGAAGAGACTATTCCTGATCAGAAGAGGAATCAGAGGAAATGGAAACCTGATCTGAAGATTCATAGTCAGTCTCTTGCCTAGGCCTCTTATCAGGTGGGGGATGGGAACCCCTGATCAAGGTAATCAAGTCTTCGGCCATTTTGAACATCTGTTTTTTGGGCATAGAGGCCTGACCACATGGCTCTTGAGTTTGTTTCTTTGCTTTGGAAGGTGCTTTAGTCTTTGCCTTTGAAGCTGAAGCCGATTTGATGTAAAAATGTTTAGGTCTGAATACAACCTCAGAAGCCGGTGCCTGCTCAGTGGCTCCAGACCCATCTGAAGGGATAATATCCGAGGCTCCAATATCTTGAGTTTCCAGTGGCATGGCCGACTCCACGCGTGAGTCGGTAGCGGCCTGCGACTCTAAAGTAGCGGGCATCAGGGGCTGCGAAAGCGCCTCACTGAGGACCGGCGAACCGGTGACTGGCTTAGGAGAAGCTTCGTCGTCGGTTTTGGGCCTCGGTTGTCTATCTTTTTCCTTTTCTTTGCGTTTTTTGTGACCTCCGGTAGTCAGATGGCTATCCAATGATATTTCTGGATAATTAAACGGCGTCCAAAATAGTTTAAAGCAAAATCATACCGATGCTTAATAGTGCATTGGTTAAATCTAGCCCAAAACCAACAACCAGAAATGTTGTGATCAGGGCCTAGGCAAGGAATACAGTAAGAATGAAAATCCTTATGAGGTATTTGCTTCCCACAAGAAATACAATTATTAACTTTTTCTTAAATCGGTCTGGAGCAAGAAAAAAGTTTTCCCAACGGGGTACTTAGCTTTATTGAAGACTTCAGATTTGAAACTCTAACACAAAAATCTCAGGCCGACCGGCACTTGCGAACTGCTTCTGCTTCGGGCACCGCACGGCAAGAAAGAAATACTAAAGAAAATGGCGTTGGCTGCTTCTTTTATACCCCTGATGACCTGACGTCAGGGAAGGGGCGACAGCAGCCGATGCAGGACCCAAAACTTTGGAATTCAGGCCAGCTAAGGGCAACCTGCCAGTAGGATTACCCAAATGTAATGACTGCAATAGTGAAACACAAAGAACATCAATTTGTTTATAAATGTCCACCAAAATTTGAACATAATGTGTCGTTCTATAAACGCTTTGTGGATGACATTTTTCTGGTCTGAGAAGGTGAATATTCTCACCTACCATTATTTGTTGAATATCTGAATGGTATTACTAGTTTTTTTTTTTAAATTTACATTAGAATATTCATTGAATGAGGTTAACTTTCTAGAAATTAAGTTAAAAAATGTTAGTAACAGCATTATTACCTCAATCTTTAGAAAAGAAGTTCAGGCAAACAGATAAACGCACAGAAGAAGCATGCACACTGCTCACACATTTAAAGGTATAGCGAAGGGTCAGCTTTTAAGAGTTATTCAACTCAATACTGATGAAATGAAATGTCTCAGCCAGAGGGCTAGCATAATAACTGAGCTCAAGGAGAGGGGATACGATGATGCTTTACTTAAACAGTTGAAATATGATATTATAAATGAGAGACAGGATAGGGCTAGACCGTATTTTGCAGAGAAGAATACTGGTGTACAAAGTACTAGTAATCATAAACAAGAACATTTATGCTATGTTACTAGATATAGTAGAAAGAGCGATGTGGTGAAGGAAATTATATCAAGAAACTGGAGCATATTAGGAACAATGCTAGAAATTAAACTGCTTATTGCGGACAAACCTAACTTTACCTATAAGAATTGCTCCAATTTGAAACAGCATCTCCTTTATAAAGACATGAGACATATTGGTCCAAGATGAAAATTTAAGGTCAGGCAATTTTTGTTGTTATAACTGTGTATGTTGTAAAGATATTCTGAAAAGTGATGAATTCATACACCCAATAACAAAGAAAAAAGTATACTTTCAAATGTTTTACCACATATAATACTTCTAATGTTGTCTATTTGGCTGCATGTGTGAAATGTCATGCATTTTATGTTGGAAAATGTACATGTAAACTTAAAGATTATATCACAGAGCACAAGTCTGACAAATGCATTTGCTAAACATATGGGAGAGAAAGGAATAGATCGTGAGTGTCACTTCAGAATGATTAATGTTATGCAAAGAAATAGAAGGGGTGGTGATTTAAATAATAAATTGGAAATCTGTGAGTATGAATGGAGCATACGACTATAAGTAGATTCTGTACCAGGCATAAATACAGCTGTCAGCCTTAAACCAATTTTAAAGAGAAAACAAATGTCTCTAAGTTGATAATGTTTTTAAATATTCAATTTTTTTTATTTAACATTTGTTGAAGCCAGGAATTGAACTAGAGAACCTCTTGCTGTAAGGTGAAAACACTGACCACCACACCACTGTGCCATTATGTTTTCATTATGTGAAATACTTTTATGGTACTTTTAGATGCTGATTTCCTTATTTTTATAATTTTTAAATAATTAATTGATTCTATTTTTTGATTGGGGCTGTGTCATATGGTTTTAGTTTGAATCTGTTTTAATGGAGATATGATTACACTAGCTGGGCTCTATATTAAATATTCAAATGCTTAAACATTCAAATCACTAAAGATCGAACTGTAGTGATGGAACGTTTAAATGTTCAACTATTTTAAAAAAAGAATTAAAAAAAATGTAAAGTGTTTAAGCAGGGGGGCAAGCTGCACCCCCACACCCCCCGCTGCTTAAATATACCAATTCCGAGGCCGCAATTCAGTCCACTACAGTGCAGAAACAGAAAATTTCCATTTCCTGCACTGTAGCGCAATCTTGGAGTTGGTATATTTAAGTAGCGGGAGTGTGGGGTTTACACCCTTTACTTTTTCTTTTTTTTGTTTGTTTTTTTTTAATTTTTTAAAATATTCAAATATTTAAACGTTCAATCACTAAAGATCGATCTTTAGTGATTCGAATGTTTAAGCGTTCGAATATTTAATATAAACCCCACTAGCTGTTATTTACACACTGAAGAAGGGCATTAGCCTGAAAGCTTTGTGGTTTTACTGCTTTTTGAATAAACTACTACAGATCTACTCAGCATTTCCAGTGGCTGAAGTTTTTTATTTTTGATTTTGGATTTCCTACTTCTCCAGTAGCGGTTTACCTCAGTGTTGGTCCTGTTTGATGTTATTTAGCAATGATCAAACATCAGTAGGAATAAGTCACTTTTATTGATAGTTGGCCTCTACACCCAAAATTGATGGCTTGAGTGGCTGAGGCACTGGCAGGGGAGGGATGGACTTGCCCATCCCATCAGAGATACATACCTCAAATGTTTGACTGTACTAAAATTATCTGATGGCTAGTAAAACATCCTTTTGGAGGTTGGTATTTTTTTCTAGGTGTTTTTAGCCTCATGCCTGCCGACCATTAAGTCTCCCCCCATCAGACTAGGGCTCATATGTTTCTTAGTAGTTGAGTTCATCCCAGATCCACTAGGGTAAGAGCTGTCCAGAAGGGTATTCATGTTTGTTTGTTTGTTTGTGTCCTCTCCAGGATCACAGTTATGAAGAGGAGTTTATATTAGCCTTACCCCTCCCCTGGACAGGTAGATGTGTGACCCGCATCACAAAGGGGGCTACTGTGCCATCCTCTTATGCATGTGCACACTCCTATGCATTTTCCCAATGAAGGCTGCTGCCCAAGGGTTACCCTGTTGGTGCAAAGGTGCTGTGTGTTTCTTATTTTGTTTCTTTTTGAGTTTGTGTGTTTGTTAGCAAAAGTTGGCATTTCCCAAGGCTGACTTTATTTTTGTAACACTTGTGCAACCATCCATCCACCAGTGGTTGTAGATCCTGCCCCTTCTTAAGAAGGATTACTATAGCATGCAGATAGATCTGCCATTATCACAAGCAAACTGCTCTGGAAGTCATTTTCTTGTTAACATCGCCCATAAGACTGATTATTTTTGTAAAAAGCTGAGTCTATGCAGATGTCTTCTAACCACTGAGAGTTTGCATCCATTGACTTAAGGAACCACAGTCCATGAATGGCCCCAGAGATTCAATAGGAACACAATGTTATGGCGTAGCTGTACAAACTCATTGTCGTGGAGATGAATACAAGCATAGTATCATACAGAATGATATATGGACACTGCTGCGGAGATGGTGTATAAGCAATGTCAAGGTACACACATAATTAGTGTCATGGACATGTATAAACACAGTGCCAAGGAGATAATCTATGAACATGATGTTATAGACACAATGTATAAACATGATACCATGGAGATGGATGAACCCAGTGTCATGGAGATGATATATGAACTTGGTGTCATGGAAATTATGCATGAATGCAATGTAATAGAGATGATAAATGAACATGACACCATGGAAATGGATGAGCAAAGTGTCATGGTGACAATGTATGAACACAGTGCCATGGAGATGAATAAACAAAGTGCCATGGAGGTATATAAACACAGTCTCATGATGATGTATGATGATGTATGACAATATTGTCATGGGAGTAATATATAAACAGTGTCAAGTGACCATGCCTAAGTATGCAGAGATGCCTGCTGTTGTAAAATGTTGGTCATATGACACTCAGTACAACTCTCTGCTATGTCCTCAGTATCATTATCATTGCTAGGACAACACAAAAAACTGAGTCAAGACTTTAATTTTTACATTTCTTAAGTCCCTCTCAAATATTCTGTCCAGCACTTCAGCATACAATTTTGAAGGGATTACCACTTTTGTTATACACAGCAAACTCCATTGGTATGTCAACAGCTATTCCTTCTTGGCTGCAGATGTAGGGTGCAGCAAACCATTACCCTTTGTCCAGCCTCTTATAATAGTAAAATGTCCATGGGAGAACACATTGTCATTTCTTCTCTCTCTGTGAATAAGTTTGCTGACTACTGACAGTTGCTCAAACAGAAAATTGTAGAACTCGTCCAGTAAGTGAGCATTACCCATCCACTGGGTGAGCAAAGTTCAAATCCAGGTCTTTCTCATATGGCAATCATAACAATCCATCAGCATTACTGTGGTGTTTAGTTGGTTTTAACACGTCTTAAGCATGTGCTCCTAGAAAAAGTGACCAAATATAAAGTCCTCCTGCCATCATTGCATACACTCTCTTCTTGGTGTGAATGATGGAATCTGGTCAATGATTTGTCACCAATGTGAATATATATATATATATATATATATATATATATATATATATATATATATATTTGTATACATATTACCCAAATTTACTTTCTCCTTATATCATGATAAGGCCTTCTCTGTCATTGTGAGCTCAGGTCTGTTCAGCTGTTATCAGTGGCCTGGAAACAAATATGATAGGTTTGTCCTAACCATCCAGAAACGTGGTGGAATGATGCCAGTTTTATAAGACAAAGTGCCACATTCCAGGCTTGTAGTCTCATGAACATGGAAGAATCTGACTGTATCAGCATCTTGACAGACATCATGATTTCCTTGGTCACCCTGAAGGCTCACTTGCAGCTTTGTTTCACTTCATATTTCAAACCATCTTATACTGAATATTTATTCAGTGGATATATATTCACTGAGAGTTTATGCCAAAACATATGTCAATAGTTGGCCTGTCCTAAGAATGACCCCATTTATGACATTCTGAAGTTGAGGTATCTTCGTTTCAATCTCCACTTTCTCAGTTGACATGTATAGTCCATATTTATTAATTCTGTGTCCAAAGTAAGAAACCCCTGTTTTGAAAAATATACAAGCTCCTTCAGCCTGCCCATGAAAGTTTGCAAGTGTTTTTAAAGTATTCTTTGTTGTTTCTCCATGACAGAAAGGTATCACCAATATAGCATTACCTCTGGAGAGTTCCTTGAAGCACATAATGCATTGCATTTTGTTATATTGCCATTATATGTGTTACTATAAAATGAGAAAGTTATACTGGACTGGTACATTTACTGATAGTTCTACTGTTTTGAAGATTCTTCCATTTCCATTTGCAGTATGTTTGGAATAAGTTTATAAAATGTTGCCTGATTAACTGTGTGCTGCACAACACTGGGTTGATAGCCACTTTAAAATCTCAGCAGACGTACCTCTTGAACTGCCTTTATTTAGCAACAGAATTAATTGTGTAACTCATTCACTCCATTCTGCTTTGGTCAGCATCCTATCACTTTCCATTACCTACAAATGCAGTTTTACCTTACGTCTTAGTGAGTGAGGTAGCCAGGCACATATAATGCACATCATGCTGTACAAAACACATTTTAGAGACATTGGGCCAGATTCAGGAAGCCTCCGTGTAAGAGTTATAACTCTTACACGGAGGCTGCAGTTAAACTGTGTGATGTCAGCATGTCATGCATATGCATGAGGTGCATGAGGCATGCTGAATCACACCAGTAACTCTTACACGGTCCGTGTAAGAGAGTAGGGGGCGTGTCTGTAGGCTAAGCTCTGCAAGTGGACACGCCCCCGGAAAACTAGAATGGCTGAAAGTAAACAGCCACGAGAAAGGCCATGAAAATGTGAATAAACACACTATACAACACATGCCCCGACTGGCCATCAGTGTATAAAGTGAAGAGATGTCATAAAAGTAAATGAAAACCTTTTTTTTTTTTGTTAAACCCGTAAATGTTTGCTACTGTGTGCTGGTGTGCTACTAGCGCAATCACAGTTAGCAGTCAGGGGAAAAGGATATAAGAACTAAATATGCAAAGTAAGCCAAGAAATAATAGCTTAGTGGTAGAGTACCCCCCCTATGTGTAGGCAAGCAGGGTTCGAGCCCCTACAACAACCTTTTTTATTTTTGTAAATAAGCACTAAAAGCCCCCAGACAGTATTGTACAAATGTAAATGTATTCCCTTTTGTAAAATGGAATGAAACAGAGCATATATTTTGAAGTAACATAAGAATAAAAATAGTCAGAAATGTACTGATAGCTAAGCTGCCGTGAGACAGAGTGCCCGTAGTCGAGTAGTGTTTAAAAGCTGCAACCGCGTGTCTGCTGCCAAGCAGCGGATAAACAGGCTGAAACTGTGTGCAATTAGCTGAACATGTGTGTCACTAGCCAATTAAGATTTATCCCAGCGCACACCGCTTATGCCGCTCCCACAGGCTAACTGCCAGTGTGCATGCGTTACCTCCGCAAACGAGCGCAGAACAGGTTTAAAGTGCTTAAAAGTGCTTTTGGCATGTTTGATTGACAGGTCTTCAACTCATTTCTGTCAGGAAAAGCAAAAAGCAGTTGCCAGATTTGAACACAGGATACCATGCACTAGAGTCAAGGAACTAAACCACCAAGCCATGACAGCAATACCTAGAAAAGCAGAAATAGCATATATATGGGATAAAACCCAGAATGGAGCATGAGAAAGCATTTTCAGTGAAGTAGATACAATTCCAAAACGGCCAATCAGAGAAATGTGCGGAAAAGCGGCATATATAAGCCCCATAGGCGGAATACACAGCATAACTGATTGTAGAAACAGACTTGCAGTCAGCATGAGTGGAGTAGGTGAGGGACGTTGCTTTCGAGCACAGCGTTGGGGCATTGAGGAGTCCAGATACATGGTCTGGCTCCTTGTCCATAATCACGAGGCCCAACTCATGCAGGGCCAGGTCTCATGGGGAGTATATAGGGCTGAGGCGTGGGACCAGTTGGCTCGTGAGCTGACCAGTGCTACTGGCATTCCACGCACTGGTGAGCAGGTCCGTCACCACCATGCGGACCTGAAGAGACGCAAGCAGGACCAATTGAACCGTTGGATCCAGGAGGCCCGCAAATGCCCAACGCCCCACTACTGAGTAAGTCACATTTTACCCATGTATGTAAGGATTTCAACCAGCTGATACCATGGAGATGTGTAGTCCAATATTATTCCCTTTGTATTACAGCTGCAGGTGTCCGCCTGCGAATGTCGAGATGCACGCCAGAAGGCTGGTGCGGCTGCGCCACCATGCAGGTTAGTAACCCCACCCAGTACTTGTAAATAAATATTATTATGTACCATGTATCAGAACAGTGCAGTGTATTGATTAAAAGTAATATAATGTGCAAGCAGGAATTGAACGCCTGCAGGTATGGCTGCAACAAGTTCATCAGTATGCAAGTGTAACTGGAAATATAATTGATAGGATTAAACAGTGCTGTAATACAGATGTCCCATCATTAATTAAATATACTGTAACCTGCAGTATAGTCTCAAGAGTACAGCTTCAGAATCTGAGGTAGTCACATGTCAGATATATCCCCTGTTGAAATGCTGAATCATGACAGAAGTGAGGCTGTTGGAAAGTGTTTGAATCACCACAGGTCTAATATGTGAACAAAGCCTAGAAGTACCAACCTGAACTGTGAAGTTGCAGAATGTATGAGAGTGACAGAAATGCTCATGTATGAATAAATAAACTAGTAATAACCCCTGAATATATAAGCCTCAGTGTGTTTTTACAGAACTAAATGCATGTGGGAAGTACAAATTAACATCCCAAACTGATTTCAGTGTGTCTGAATCTGAATGTCTAGCTCAAAATCTGTATATGGTGATAACAGTAAACAATTTGCAGATAGAATGAATGATTATCTGACAGACTAAACAGCCATAGTTGTCCCCTGTCCTGTCATCAAAGTGTAGCAGGATGATGTATCTGATCAAATTCAAAATAAGTAGGATAGTGATGTATGTGTAACAGGTGTAGCATGACAGTCAAATAAAGATTATTTTGAAACATCAGCCTCAACTTAATTGTGTATCTATGATAAATGTGAATTAATGTTTAACATATGAATGTGTCATCACTTTCTATCCCCACCCAACCCTGTAATTCCATATAACAACATCCACTAAATAATGGTATGTGAACATTTCATTAATCATGGACATTTGTCCGTTCCAAACATATATGCATGTCTGTTCGTGCATGTGCCCTGTTCATACCTGCAAATACGATGGCCTGTTGCCATTAATCAACCCTGCATGTCGTTTGACTGTGTTTTGCTGTTCAAATAATGCATGTGATATTGATATGCCCCTTGTTCAATGGTGTCCATATCTGGGTGTTTGTTTGATGGGAATACCAATGCATGCTGTTACAACTAATCTGAATGGAATAAAATGCCACTAACCCAAACTAACATAACTACTCACAAACCTAGAACGCTTGGGAAGGCAGGTCCCAGCGGACCCACCTCTCCCACCTCAGCTGGTGACTGCACCTGGCACTAGTGCCCAGGCGGACCCTCCGTGGCCCTGTGCCACCTTCGGGTGGAAGCGCTGCAGGGATGGGGCCCGTCCCCTCTGCAAGTGTGGCCGGAGGGGTTCGGCCCACTCACCCTCCGCGGTGTCCGGTCTGTGGTGCGAGGGAGATCCAAGACACTGTTCTTGGACCCCACGCCAGCTCGAGGCTCGTGGTGGCACAGCTAACGGCCCCGCCATTGCCCGCCTACACAGCCCCAGCACAGCCCCGGCCCTGGGCTGTGAAGGAACAGTGGCAACTGCCTATGGGTGGGGATATCAGTCTCACTGTTGCCATCTGTGGGCTCGTGCATCTCAGATATCCCAACCTCCGTCCCCGCCAATTGTGTAACCCCCCCACGTGTGTCATACAACGCCCCTGTATGCCTTGTCTGTCTTGTCTGTTAACCTACCCAACCTACCTCCCCAGCTTTACCGACTTCCTTCACCTGTCATACCACTCTCACCTGTAAAAAAAAAAAAGGGCACTCTGTCCCACAAAAAATTACGCCCCATACATAGCTGTCCATGTCGCAGACATGTCCGCTGGACATCTAAACTGTTAATTACAATTGGCTGTACAACAAATATTAATGTTGTCCTGACACCTCTCTCAGAGGTGGAAGGTTTCAAATGTCTCACCAAAATACATAGAAATATACAGCTGTTGCTGCAAAAGACATGGGCATCTATGGGCCTTACCTACACCCTTCCTGCAAATCCCACGCTTGTTTCCCTACTGTCTTACCCTCTTTGTGACCCCTTTTCACCACTTTCCTGTCACCCCTTTTTCTTTTCTTTCAAAGAAAATAGCTGGTGTGCTTGTGTTAGCGGAGCTCACCGCCAGTGCGCATGCGTGAGCTCCGCGCAAACGAGCGCAGACCTGGTTTAAAGTGCTTAAAAGTGCCTTTATGGCACTTTGATTGACAGGTCCTGTACTCAGTTCCAAAGTTTGCTAAGAAAAATAAATTCCCACTGTCAGTAGAGAACCCAGGACCTTGGTAACATTAGTCCGTATGACCTACCACTAAGCCATGCCTGCTTTACAAGAACAAACTGCTAAAATAAATATAACATGTAATAGTAGGAATCAGTATAAAGGTAATATAGGAGATGTACTATCCAAAGCATGTGTGGTAGAGTTTTAATGGCCAAATAACTGGATTCCCATACTAGTTCAGTGTGAGCAGAAACAGCACTGCTACCTGTTAGCTTGTACATAATAATGTAAGGTAATGTACATATGTGAAGGTATGTATATCTACACATACATATATATAAATATATATTAATACATATGAAATATAATCGTAGGTCTCAGTAGCCATACACACTCACTACAGGAAAAAGTTAACATAATTGCTGCAACCTGAATCTGCAACACAGCCTGACCCCTGTGTGACCTACTTACCCTTCTAACTGCTTACAGGTGGCCTCAACACTTCGATTGACAGGTCCTGTACTCAGTTTGAAAGTTTGCAAAGTAAAAATTCCCACTGTCAGTCTTGAAACCAGGACCTAGGTAACATTAGTCTGTTTGACCTACCACTAAGCCATGCCTGCTGTGGAAGAGCACACTGCTAAAATAAATATAACATGTAATAGTAGGAATCAGTATAAAGGCAATATAGGAGATGTACTATCCAAAGCATGTTTGGTAGAGTTTTAATGGCCAAATTACTGGATTCCCATACTAGTTCAGTGTGAGCAGAAACAGCCCTGCTACCTGTTAGCTTGTACATAATAATGTAAGGTAATGTACAGATGTGAAGGTATGTATATCAACACATACATATATATAAATATATATTAATACATATGAAATATAATCGTAGGTCTCAGTAGCCATACACACTCACTACAGGAAACAGTGAAGATATATGCAGCAACCAGAATCTGCAACACAGCCTGGCTCCTGTGAGACCTACTAAGCCCTTTAACTGCTTAAAGGTGCCTCTAGCACTGTGATTGATAGGCCCTATACTCAACCCAAAAGCAGAATATGAGCATACTAGTAGGCCCTACCACAAGACCATTGTAACACTAGTCTGTATGACCTACCACTAAGCCATGACTCTCATACAGGAATATAGTGCTAAATAAGTGGAACATGTAATAGTAGGAATGAAGATAAAGGCAATATAGTATGTCTACTACCCAAAGCATGTCAGGCAGACTTTTATAGTCCCAATTACTGGATTCCCATACTAGAGTAGTGTTAATGGAAACAGCCCTGCTAATTGTTAGCTTGTACCCAATAATGTCAGCTAATGTACATATATGAAAGTATGTATATGTACACAGATATATATATATATATTCATATAGCAATACATATGACATATAGTTGTAGGTGTCAGTATGCATACACACTCACTACAGGGAACAGGCAAGATAAATGCAGCAACCTGAATCTACAACACAGCATGAAGCATGGGAGATGTACTAACCTTCACACTCACAGAACACTGTCAACAGCATACCAGCATGGTCCACGCCTACAATCTGAAAGGGCAACGCCTATCTCACATACCCTTTTATAGCAGTGTCCTGAAATCACAGTGAGACATGCAATTAGTACACACCCAGCTGCTTGCAATTAGCAAATGCTGCCTTACAATTGGTGCAGAGGCCATCACATGGATCCATGCAGATACCTACAAAAGTATTCAGTACCCACACTCCACTCATGCAATACAGTCATTGCACTAACCGAATGAGAAAGAGAGAGAGAGAGACAGACAGAGAGAGAAAACAAAATATACTGACAGCAAGCAGCAAAACAGCAGCAGCAGCAGCAGCAACAGCAGCAAAATACAAGCAGCACGACTGACTCACCAAAGCTGCCACAAACACAGGTAATGCAAAGTAGCAGGTTAATCCTGTGTATACTGTGACACCTCCAAATGTATCATAGTTCACTATCAATAGGTATGTCCATGAGATAGGTTGTGTGTAGATAGTCATGAAATATAAACATATGTAAAATTGTTGTACATGTGGGCCATAACTAACACTTCCATAGCTTAGAACACAAGGCCAGTTGTGCATATGATGCAGTAGTTCCCAGGGTCAGTAGAGGTTCCTCCTCATTGGTGTGGGACCACTGTGTATGTATGGCACTGTTCAGGTACATATCCTGTAGTATGGCCATGGATTAATATCAGTCTGTCCTGTGGTGCTATGTCCTCCAGGGGTGAATGTAGCACACATCCAGGGATACCATTCCGTAACAGTGATGATATGTGTTCTGCAATGATGAGGGTGGCTCTCACCTGGACATGTGAGAGGATAGGGAGGTTACAGTCATCTGGGATAACTAATAACACGTGTGTAGGACAATGGGGGTACCTGCAACTAAACTGTCTGCAAAATTGTTGGCAATATCTTTGCATTTGGTGAATGTGAAGCATCTTAACACTGCAGACAACAGATGCCTTCCGTCATGTGAATCTGCCCTGTGCTGCAGTAGCCTCCTACTATTGTTATACAATATGCAATGGTTATACAATATAACAATGGTGCAAGAGTACCAGCTGGCAGTGGTCATGATCTACAACGGGCCCACTCAGGCTCAAGTGCCAGCACCAGCCCCAGCAATGCTGGGTCTGTGCTGTCATCCAGACGCCCCAGGAGACCACGTGCACGTGGCTCTGGACAGTCCCAACAGGGAACTGTGTCCAGTCAACACACCCCTGCTTCCGATGACAGTACCCAGTCTGGGTTAGTACCGATACGCCCGTAGCACCCCTGCCAGGCACAGGTACCGTGTCCGTGCCCACAGACACTGATTTGGATGACCTGACAGGTGCAGTCTGTGGCTGTCCACAAAACCCTGTACATGGCAGCCATTATGTGGGACTGTGTGCGTGCTTACACACATGCAGAAACCTAACACCTAGGGCAAACACATACACACACACACTGCACCAACAACGGTCCACCCTGTATTGCTGCCCCTCACAAACACACATACACACACATGTCAATTGGTGTTACCAGTGGCCGGCTTGGGCATATCTAACCCACACCCTGTGCATATGATGACACTGTGCCACCTCCTGCATACTACAACATCGGTGCAGGTAAAGGTAAACACGTTGTTGATGCACAGGGTGACTACATAGATGTGTATAAGTAGTAACATGTTGGTAACTGTTGTGTGTTGCAGTATAAATGTGTGTATATCCCATCAGTCCTGCTGCAGTAACTGTATGAATGTCCTCAATTGTTATCTGCACCCATACTACTTAACAAAGTGTACCTGCTGCACACCATCACATGCTAACATTGACTATGGCAATGTGCATCTTGTGCTGTTATGTAGATTCAGCTACATGTATCTGTTCTGTCACACATGCATTTATACACACCCTGCTACCCACACACATGCACACGCCACCTGCCATTCCCATTATTTATCACCCTACATGAGTAGCTGTTGATACATGACAGGTACACATTTCAGAAGTGCACTATGTTGTTTACTACTGGCATCCCCTTCTCTACCTGTACTCACAGGGTGCAGGCAACCTCATCAGTTGAAGATGTAATGTGCATCAGGTACTGTAGTACCCTGATTGCCACAGCAAACATGCTTCCCATACGGAAATGCACACACAGACACATCCCACATCCACACACTCGCCACATTCAGGCTTCAGAACACTATCTAGGTATATTCGGGTACATGTGCATGTTCAAGTAGCATGTAACACTATACTGAGTACTGGCACTTAGTTGTCTGTAGTCATGTTGTCTGTATAGAATAAAAGAAATGTTTTATTATCCTACTCCGCTTTGTGGACATTACTTGAACAAGTGTTACCTTACATGTGTTATCAGTACCAACACCTTCTGTTTTGTAGTTTTGTTTGTATAGGGTGCTATCAACATCACTGCTTGTTAAGGGTAATGACCACCCTGCAGTGCATAGCCCCATGTGGCAAAAGCCACATCCCACCCCATCATTGTGCACACACACTAACCCCACCAACAGTAAAACACATACTTTCCATTTGCAAGGTTCAAACCCACACCTAACTGTGCAATGACAGTAGAAACAGACACATTAGCAGAGTGTGCTATTTGCAGTAGTTGGAGAAATGTTTACTAATGCTGTACTTAGAGGGTGCTGACATCATCTGTGTGTAGGAGGAGGGATGTGCACCCTGTACTGTGTTCTCCCAGTTGGCAAAAGGCAGTTAACCCTCCCAGCATAGTGCACACACATAAACCACACTCATACATTCCCTTTGCAGGATTCAAACCCCACCTAACTACATTATGACACTGAAGAAAGAGACATTAGCAGAGTGCGCTATGCAAATTACTGGAGGACTTTACTACAGGTGATATAGTTATACAGTCCTGACATCATCACTATTTCAAAAGGGGGATCTGCATCCTGTACGATACTGTCACGGTTGGGACATTTCCCACACACACACATCGATGTGTTGGAGGTTTGCATATGTGGGGATCCAGAACACCAGTGTGATTAGTATATGGTTTGATTGCAACAATGAGGGATATACTCCCAGTGGTGATTAGTTTTACTCATGTTTGTAAAGATCAGCTCTAGTATATCTGCCCCTCTTGTGGGAAGGTTGGTTACCTGTTCCATAGCCAAAGAATGTCTGATCAATGGGAATCTTAGAGCTTGGTATTGTGGCCTGTGTAATGTACACAGTCTATGTTTGGGTAGCTGGCATCACCCAGTATGATGGTGTTTGCAGAGTAATCTAAACTCTCCTGTGTCAGCATGAAGGCTGTGTGGGAGACCTGAGTTTGAGAGGGTGCTGTAAGAGCTCCTCTGTGTCTCTTTCCATGTGGTCCAGGGAGGTACGTCCCAACAGGTAGCTGACTGTGACCCTCCCTTGCTCTGTCTGGAGTGCGGCACGACTGTCAACAGCTCATGTCAAGCAAGTGCACACCCCTCATAAATGATGTGGAAGCCTTCAAAGGCCCAAGGCCTGTTGAAACTATGGACCAGACTGCAGATACCTGTATAGAGGCATTCTGTGGACACATTCAGGAATGCATGGATCATGAAGCCACATATGAAAGCATGACCCAATTCTCCAAAGACAGATGTCCTGGGCACCAGACACCAGCCATAAACACACTATACAATAGAAGGATGGCGCCACTACATGATACAACAACCTCCCAAAATGTGAAGGCACCACTGATGAGTATTGGAAGACAACTACAGGCACCCATATGATTGTCTAAGGCCATCTTTGAGAGAGGATTCCACAAGCCACTGAGGATAATCACAAGGCTGCCTGTAGTTATGTTAGTAACCTGGGTGGTACTACCCTGATATGCTCAGAGGTAATACAATATGTCACACAAAATATAAAACACACAGACATTGCCATCATCCTAGTGGACAGGTTCAATGCTGCCTTCTCTCCCCACCACACCAAAAGGGAACATATGTCTCGTGATCACAGTAAGCTTCCCCTGACATCACAGATGCTCAGGTAAGAGATGCCCTTCCCAAAGCAGTAAACACTGCATCAATGGGACCAGACAGTGTCCCAGGCTGTGTCCTACATGAACCACAAGAAGAGCTACACCCAGACATAACACCACTGTTCAATCCCAGCCTTAATACATGATATGTGACCAGAGAGTGGCATACAGCAACAGTGGTCCCTCAACATGCAGGTGGTGCCGCCACGGATCCTGGACACTACTCGCCCCATATGTCTGACTAGCTTTGTCTGCAAAGCTATGGCAAGAATCATCAAGAACCTCACATATCTAGATATTGTGGACCTACAGACATGTCACCATACACAGTTTGGCTTTGTCAATGGCAAATCCTGCCTATCAAACCTGTTTGCTTTGTTTGAAACAGTCACCAAGGCCACTGTCAAGGGGTAGGAGGTCCACACAGCCTACCTGGACCTTGCATAAGCCTTGGATACAATACCCCACTTGTGCATTCTAGGAAGCCCACCAGTGTACATATTAACCCCTATGTCACTATGGGTATTGCACAGTGGCTCAAGGGCAGAACACACATGGTAGAATTGCTGGAGCCATGTCAGCCTCCAACCTGGTACAAGTGGTGTCCCACAAGGCAAAGCCCTAGGGGCTGTCATGTTCATTATATATTTGTCATAGGTACAGGCCAACATGGAAGTACTGTGGCTCAGCACGCCACAGGTGACTGCAGACCTAACACCATAATCAACTCAACAGCTAACACACGATCCTCCAAAGGGACTCTTGCAAACACACGACTTGTGCCACAGCCATGGCCTCAACATGAATGACAGAAAGAGTATAGTCATCCCCTTTGTCAAACAGTAAATGACCACAATGTACCACATATGTGTTAATCCAGTAAGTGCAGACCTAGGAATTACGGACCTTGGGGTACGAGGTTGATAGCATCCTACCATTTGACAACAACATGGACAAAGTGGTTAGGTAAGCATGTGATATGGGCCACATCATCATGGGATCCACATGTAGGCCAGGGAGGACATTGTGCCCCTTTACTCATCCCTCATCATGCCCATAATTGACTATGATGAACCTGTCGGCATGCACCTTACCAGACACCTGCAGCAACTGGGGCTACCACATATGTACCTCGACAAGGTGATCAAAGTGCTCAAACAGATGCCACATACTGACTGGTTAAAGTAGCAGCAGCTCTACTCAGTGACATACTGCCTCTTCATAGGCAATCTGTGCCTTACATAGAAGGCCAGGTCATACCCTCACGTAATGGCCATGCTGCATCTCAGAATATCCAGATCCCACCAGGATACACGCTGGAAATACATGAACTTCAGGAGTGATATACATAGGACATGGTGGAGGGGCACATTCACAACTCAGAGGCACCCTTCATTCCTGATTATTATCCCAATAGAGGTTAGGCGGACTGACTCAGTGACTATCCTCAAGAGCGATATTAATGACTGGATGTGACATTGTAGGGTTACCCTGGGTATCACTTATGTGTCACTGTGAGAAAGAGGCACAGTATACTAACCTTGGAAAAGGGCATAGCAAGACAGATTCACAATGCATGTTGAAAGGCACGCACATTCTGGCTAGGTGGATACATGCCCTGGGCAGATATCCCTGTACGAACCTATGGACCTATGTCTCTTTTTCACCATTGGCCCTATGTGCTGTCAATCACCAATGTAATCTCAATACTCTGGTAGCATGTGCAAAGGTCAGTTGTCAGTCACCTCTATGGTACAGTTGTGGAATATGTGTGTCATGTAGTAATGTCACAGCTGCCACATGTACACAGTCAACCCTATCCCCTACCCATTGATGTACATCACATGTATGAGATGGAAACACATGGCCAAACTGTAACAACAACATAAAAGTCAGTCAGATGCATGGACACATATGACTCAGTCATTGTCCATGCCACCACAGCTGATGTGGGATGTCGCCACTGGGATACGTGATAGGGAACATGGAAGGGATCACTGAGCAAGTGACACAGGCTGGTAGACCCCTGACCTTGGTTGGCATCAGACCCTCACCAGGGATTCCGACAAATTACTGAATGCTAATGAATAAGTGTATCTACAACACCCTAGCTGAATGGTTCTTAGCATGCAGTCACTGCATTGCTATGGAATACTGTCTTACCACTACCACAACAGGTGAAAACATGCAGCTCCTGTACATTAACAACATGTAGACCTTATGCCCCAGACCAGGTGTGCATCCTCACTACTAGGCTGATAGCATCTACATCTCACACTGTATATACACATCCCACATGCAGCATCTGCACAGAAGACCACGGTCATAATGTTACCCTGTGCAAATACCATGTATTCACATGTGGCAGGCATCACACATGGTAACTATTGAAAGTCACAGGTACATATGTGTATTTGGCACACACATACATCATGTGTTCATTGCCATAACCGTGTAATCAATGTCATGCATTATTGTGAGGGACAACCCACATACATGGGCATTCTGTGTGTGCACAACACACATGGCATGTCTGTAATCAAAAGCCATACATAATTGTGATATCGCTTAGAAATGGGTATGTGCATCCTGTAGTGTGTTTTCCCAGTTGCCAAAAGGGATATATCAATCATACACACTTACCCCCTTCACACACACTTGTCATCTGCCGGATTCAAACCCCTACCTAACTATGTTAAGACACTAGAGACGGACGATTAGCACAGCGCTATTCGCATTACTGGGGAAAGTCCTTTCCCTGATATACTTATAGGGTGCTGACATCATCGGAGTTTAGAAAGTGGAATGATCATCCTGTGGTGTGTTTTCCCAGTTGCCAAAAGGGATGTTTCTTTCATACCCACACACTTACCCTCTTCACACACACTTGTCATCTGCCGGATTCAAACCCCTACCTAACTATGTTAAGACACTAGAGACGGACGCATTAGCACAGCGCGCTATTCGCATTACTGGGGAAAGTCCTTTCCCCTGATATACTTATAGGGTGCTGACATCATCGGAGTTTAGAAAGTGGAATGATCATCCTGTGGTGTGTTTTCCCAGTTGCCAAAAGGGATGTTTCTTTCATACCCACACACTTACCCCCTTCACACACACTTGTCATCTGCCGGATTCAAACCCCTACCTAACTATGTTAAGACACTAGAGACGGACGCATTAGCACAGCACGCTATTCGCATTACTGGGGAAAGTCCTTTCCCTGATATACTTATAGGGTGCTGACATCATCAGAGTTTAGAAAGTGGAATGATCATCCTGTGGTGTGTTTTCCCAGTTGCCAAAAGGGATGTTTCTTTCATACCCACACACTTACCCCCTTCACACACACTTGTCATCTGCCGGATTCAAACCCCTACCTAACTATGTTAAGACACTAGAGACGGACGCATTAGCACAGTGCGCTATTCGCATTACTGGGGAAAGTCCTTTCCCCTGATATACTTATAGGGTGCTGACATCATCAGAGTTTAGAAAGTGGAATGATCATCCTGTGGTGTGTTTTCCCAGTTGCCAAAAGGGATGTTTCTTTCATACACACACACTTACCCCCCTTCACACACACTTGCCACCTGCTGGATTCAAACCCCTACCTAACTATGTTATGACACTAGAGATGGACGCATTAGCACGGCGCGCTATTCGGATTACTGGGAGAATCCTTTGCTCCAATATACTTATAGGGTGCTGACATCATCAGAGTCTAGAAAGTGGAATGATCATCCTGTGGTGTGTTTTCCCAGTTGCCAAAAGGGATGTTTCTTTCATACACACTTACACACACACTTACCCCCCTTCACACACACTTGCCACCTGCTGGATTCAAACCCCTACCTAACTATGTTATGACACTAGAGACGGACGATTAGCACGGGCGCTATTCGGATTACTGAGAGAATCCTTTTCTCCAATATACTTATAGGGTGCTTACATGATCAGTGTCTAGAAAGGGGACGACCATCCTCTGGTGTGTTTTCACATTTGCTAGGGGTAACATTTGGACCAAGTGTGTGAGCATGCCCAGTTCAGCCTTCCTGTGGCATGTTGTGTGAAAGATGTCTCATTTATCTAAGTGTGTGAGCATGCCCAGTGTGGGCTTTACATATGTTGAACTCTGCAGCCCATCACATTTGTGGATGAGTGTGACCTTCAACAAATACCTCCAGTTTATGGTTGTGTGTTCTGTGCCATGTTGTGTAGTTACTGTCCTAATGCTTTTGTGTGAACAAAACTGGGAGTATACTGTGCCTGCAGGTTTTGCATGGGATACTTTGCACACAATTGTCAACATCCGCTCATACTGACCTAACACTGTAGCACTGTCTAGTGTAGTGTTTCAGTACTTTCACTGTGGTGGTCAGTATCCTGGGCTTCAGTCCTATCACTGATTTACATTTCCATAGTGTGCACAACAGGCTGGTTAAGGTCCAGTTGTGCACATCTGCACAAAGGCAGTGCCTCTACAGACCCTGTTAATTGCTGCCCCATAAGCTTAACAAGTGTAGTCTGCAAATCTATGGAGAGGATCATAATTGAGCTCATAAACAAAGATATAGGGGACATGCAGACATTGTACCCATCCCATTTTGGCTTGGTCATGGGCAGATCATGCCTTTTGTACTGGGTTGACATCTTCAAATTGGTCACTTAGGCCATTGTTGGGGAAAGGCAGTCCATACAACCTACCTTGGCCTTGCTAACACTTTCAACACAATACCCCACTCAGGTATTGTGGAAAGACCTCACAACTGAAATGTAAACCCATATGTCACAAGATGGGTTGCAAACTGGCTTAAGGACGGGACCCACAGGGTTAGAGTTGCTGGCACTATGTTAGACTCCAGGCTGGTCACAGGTGGTGTCACACAGGGCTCAGTCCTTGGCCACCATTGTTTGTCATGTACTTCCCATGAGAACAGGCCAACATGGGAGGACTTTGGATGACAATGTTAGCAGATGAGTGCACACTGGGCACCATAGTGGACAGTGCATCACACACAGATATCCTTCAGAAGGGACTCACAGTAACTGATAGCTGGTGCCAGGGCCATGGCCTGAAGTCAGAGTGCACAACATGTGTAGACATACCCTTCAGGAAAAGCAAGGTGACCCCAAGCTACCATATTGGTGGCAATCCTCTAAGCACAGAGGAGGTTATCACGGACCTGGGGACCCAGGTTGACAGTCGCCATTCTTCTCAGACTCACATTGCTAAAGTGGCTAGGAAGACCTTCTACATTGCCCACCTGATAAGGATGGGATTCACATCCAGATCTAGTGGGTCATTGTTCCCCTGTACTCTTCAGTTATCAGACCGGTGATCAAGTCAAATGCCCTATTCTGGCTGTATCTCACCCAACATCTGCAGCAATTGGAGACACCCTGACTGTCCCCCACCTAAAGGATCAAGGAACCACAACAGCTGTCACATGCTGCCAGATTGAAGACACTCACACTCTATTCACTCACATACCGCCTGCTTAGAGGTGACATGTGCCTGACATGCGAGGCCATGTCCAAACAGAGATTAATGGACATGCTCCACCTCAGACTCAGAAGATCCACCTGAACCACTAGTGCAGGTGACTGACACCTTAGCAGGGATGTATGTTGGACATGTTGTAGGGATGGAGTTATCACCGGAGACTCCCTATGCTGTGGAATACAATCCTGGTCCATTTGAGGCAGAGCACCTTGCTGGCTGTGTTCAAGAGGTATCTTGACCTAATGCTAGTCGGAGAATGTGTTTGTCCATCAACACATTGTAAGCGTTGTTTGACATGTCATATGTCTTGTTTAGTATACTGTGCCTCTGTCTACCTGTGACATAACATTGATACCCAGGGTAAACCTCCCATCTCCCATCCACTCATTAGGATTCCTGTTGAGGGACTCAACCAGTGTCTTTATGGACAACCTGTAGTGTTAGTTTACTCATGTGTGGGGTGGCCTCTGTGTTTTGGATAATGCAGTACAGCCTGTCCTATATATGTCAGTGCTGGGGTTCAGGTCCCTCATGTGCATATCTCCCTGCCATTCACATTGTACAAGGTACGGCATGTGCATTGCTGACAGCTTGGACATGGCTTTCTACATCAGGCACAGCTTGTGTCTGGGTGGCCAGCATGGCAGTGTGTGTAACTGCATTCTGTTTAATCAGGCGACACATTACATGTGTTCCAGCTCTTTGATACTCCTGGTGAGGTACTGTTGTGGACTTTACAGTTGCTGAATCTATCTGTTGAGGTACACCACACAGGCGCTGTTGTGGTCATTTGTAATGCTGCTGAAAGATAACTGCAAAACCACAATGACCTCCCTTAGCTAGATGTCATAACCCTCATGATTAGGTTGGTATATGGATTGTTGCTGTTAACCCTACAGCCACATTTTTGTCCAATGCAGGATATCTATCACCTTGTGTCCCCCATTCTGGCATTACATGTTAGGAATGTCATGGGTCGACACCTATGTGGGAATTGGTGGTCACTTACTGGATTATCCACAGAGGCTGACTATACTGTTTTCACCATTTAACATGCTGACATGGCTATGGCACCAGCTGTCTGTTTCTATGTGGCCCTTTTATGGGATGCTTGTGTCAGCTGGTGTATCAGATATGTCAGGCGGCTTGTTGTCCTCTACAAACATGTTCCAGCACAGTCCTTACTTGTTGGCCTGTACCTATGGGGCATATATACCAGATGGTGAAGGTCCCAGGACCAAGCTTTGTGGGATGCCTGTTATATGTGGTTTGTAGTCTGACATGGCTGCTGCATGTCTGACCATGTCAGTTCTGTCGTTGGTCTGGTTTGCAACCCTCCCATGACATTGGGGTGTATATATCAGCTGGTGAGCAAATCTATACGGAACACATAGGGTATTGTACAGAAGGCTTTGCAAGGTCCGCTACACTGTGTGGACCACATTGCCCTCATCACTGACTTCAAGTACTGTTTCAACTGAGTCACACATGTTTAGGGGTGGGGTCTGCACTTTGTAAACCCACACTGGGTAGGGTCGGGTGTCAATAGATCCACAATATCATTATGTCTGTGGTACATGCTGGTCCTTTCCATAGCTGTGCAGACCAAACCTCTCATGATTCTGTGGTGGTTGTTTTTCCTATCCATTCAGGAGACACCTTTGTTGAGAACACCCACTGTTGTTGTACACTGCTCTTTGGGTACCTTCTGTGGTAAGGGTGACATAATGTCAGGGAGGCGGCAGTCTGCTGGGGAAGGTATTTGGCATTATGGGGGTTTGCACTGCACATGTCAGGATGTATGTTGGCCATACCTGTGTGTGTCTGGTATGTTGTTTGTAATATCGGTGTGATCCGGAGCATATCCAGGAATCAACAACATGCTTACTACCATCATTTGCAACAGCCTTGGGGTTATCTGTAGTGTCCTGTACAATCTGTATCATAATGGGTTCATACTAGGCTACCCCCTAGGGCATCTGTAAGCCTGCATGTCCATTTTGTTTGATGGATTCTGGGGAATTGTTTACACCTGTGTCAGTGCTAGTATGATACCAGGGTATAGTGACAAACAGCTCAGAAGCTGACTTCACACTTCTTCGGACTGAGATGGTATCCATTAAGCCCACTGGGCCAGTGGAAACCACAACACACAATGGTGACTCCTGCACAGACACTTTCTACGGACATCTCCGAGTAAGCATGGACCATGCAATCACAAATGAGAATGACACCTTCACCACCAAGGGAAAGTGGCCTGTCTGGTGGACCCCAGCCATAAACAAACTGTATAACAGATGAAGGATACTAATGCAAGACAGAGCTACATCTCCAGAATGTAAGGCAGCTGTGATCAGCAGTAGTAGAAAGCTACATTCTCACATAAAGACACCCAAGTTCAACTTGGGGACATAAATCACCACAGACGATGAAGGTAACCACACTGCTTTCTTCAGTTATGTCTGACGCCTGGGTGGGAACCCTCATATATGCTCAGATTTGGTACACAACAACTTATATCCCAGGGACCTGACAGATATTACTGACACCCTGGCAGACCAGTTCAGTGCAATGTACCCTCCCTCACCCCCAAGACATGATAGTTATCACAGCTGTATGTAACCTCACTGTCATCCTGGATGTCCATGTGAGAGCCGCAGTCAGCAAAGACGAGTACACAGCATCAATGGGACCTGATGGTATCCCCAGTTGCATGCTATGTGAACTACAGATGGAGATAAACCTGTATATGCAGATCCTATTTAACCTTAGCCTTGCTACAGGATCTGTACCTGAACACTGGCGTACGGCAACAGTGGTCCCACTCCACAAAGGAGATGCCTCCACAGACCCTGGCAGCTACCACCACACAAGCTTAAACAGCCTTGTCTGCAAAGCTTTGTGAAGGGTCATTATGGAGCTTCCACACAGAGACATTGGTGTCCTACAGACCCTTGATCACACCCAATTCAGCTTTGTACAGTGCAGATCCTGCGTTTTGCACCAAGTTGACTACTTTGAAACTGTCAGTAGAGCCGCTGATGAGGGCTACACAGTCCACACAACCTACCTGCGCTTGGCTAAGGCCTTTGACACAATACCCCACTCAGGCATCATAGACAAGCTCAACAGCTGAGATATAACACCATATGTCACAGCATAGGTTGCAAAATGGCTCAGAAACAGAACCCATAATGTCAACATTGCAGGTGCCTTGTCAGGTTCGAAGCCAGTCACAAGTGGTGTCCCACAAGGTTGTGTCCTGGGACCTCTCTTATTTGGTATTTACTTTTCAGATGTGAAAGCAAACATAGGAGGGTTGTGGCCGACAAAGTTTACAGATGACTGCAACCTGGGCACCATAGTGAATACATCAGCCAGCACACACATCCTACAGACTGCCGTCACACTGACAGATAGCTGGTGCTGGACTCATGGCCTAAAACTGACTGCGACTGATGTGTAGCCATCCCTTTGGGAGGAACACAGTACCCACAGATCTGTACATAGACAGCAACCCAATGAGTACAGGAAACAAATCAGACAGCTGGGGACACATGTAGATAGTGACATCTCATTTGACACCCATGTTGCCAAAGTTGTTTGACAGACTTTCTATCTTGGCCACCTTATCATGGAGGGTATTCCATCCAGACCATAGGAGGTCATTGTACCACTATACTTCTCCCTTATCAGGCCCATGCTTGAATACAACGCCCCATTTGGTATGTACCTCAACCAGCACTTGCAGCAGCTGGAGAGACCCCACAAGTACCTTACCATGACGATCAGGGATCTACAACACATGTCATATACTTCCAGAATAACTAAAACAAGCTTTTTCAGTGTCATACCACATACGACAGATGACCTATGCCTGACATACAAGACCATGTCCGATCAGGATTTGGTAGACATGCTCCACTGCAAGCAATCCACATCCACCAGAAACATGGGAGCTAAAGATTTGAACCTCAGCACATACATGTATAGGACATGCTGAAGGGACAGAGTCATAACTCAGAGGCATCTCACACTCTAGCAGAGTATCCCAGTTCATGTTAGACAGAGTACCTCACTGACTCTCTTCAAGAGACATCTGGACAGCTGCATGTGGACAGGGGCACAGACTGGACAGAGGCATAGTCACATTATTCAATTATGTAAGGTGGTCATAATGTGTCACTACTAAGTCAGAGGCACAATATTTCGTATCTATGCAGTACACATATTACCACTATGAGGGGTGGCAATAGCAATATTCATCAGGGACACCCTCACCTCATGGTTGGTGGCAACACACGATGCATTGTACACCATCCGGTGCAATTAACCATAGGCAAGACTGCTCTGAAGTTTGTAGCATGTTACAGGCCATCCTCTGAAACTCAGGTACCTCACAGAGCTTTCATGAAAACAGTGGCGGGATACATGTACCTGCAAACACCATCACACTGGGTGATCCCAACTATCCAAATATAGACTGGGATCAGTACTACAGCCACAACACTCTAGCCCACAGGTTCCTAGAGTTCATACACTCACATGCCATGGAAGAACTAGTCACCATCCCCACAAGAGGAGACAACATAGTAGATCTCATCATCACAAACATGGGCTCACAATGTTCAACACCAGAGGTATACCCATCATTGGTGAGATCAGATCATGACCTACTCTCAGTGGAAGTCCACATCCCACCTCCACCCCAGATAGAAAAGACCACAGTGCAGAACCTCTCAGAAGCCGACTACACACTTCTAATGACTGTTGTGGTCTCTTTCAAAGCCCCCAAGCCAGCAGACACCATTACCCAAGCCACTGTATCACTTACAACTGCCTTCTACCAGCACCTTCAAGACTGCATGGATGAGGCAATCCCAAACAAAACACAGACTCGTTGTACCAGAGGCAAGCGTCCAGTGTGGTGGACCTCAGCCATAAACAAGCACTACAACACAAGGAAGGAGGTACTACAAGATAGAGCGATATCCGTGGAAGGGTAGACACCCCTGCTCAATATAGGTGAAACACTGAGTTCCCCATGAAATCATCCAAGGCGAATATTGGGAGTAAACCCACTAAGGGCTCACGGGACAACAATGAGGCCTTTTATAGATACGTTACACACCTGGGAGGAAACTCCCAGATATGCTCAGAATAGGCTCAGAATGTTGTAAATATCACTGAACCTACAGACATTGCCAACATACTGGCTGACAGGTTCAGTGCAGATTTCTCCACCCACCCTCCACCACAACTGGAGAGATATGTATGAAAGAGGATTGTAGCCCCCAAACATCTCAAATGCTCAGGTGGGAACTGCTCTATCCAAGGGAAAGGACGCAGCATCCATGGGACCAGATGGTGTCCCTGGTTTTGTGCTCCATGAACTCACTCAAGAATTAAACCCGCAGTCAGGGCAGCTGTATGATCTTAGCCTCAACTCAGGATATGTTCCCAAGGAGTGGCATATGTCAATGGTGGACCCACTTCACATGGGGTGCCTCCACCGACCACGGAAACTACCATCCCATCAGCTTGACAAGCAGGGTCTGCTAAGCTATGGAGAAGATCATAATGGAAGTCATAGATGAGGACATAGGGGACTTGCAGACATTAGATCCAACCCAGTTAGGCTTTGTTGAGGGCAGATCATGCCTTTTAAACTTGGTTGACTGTTTCATAACAGACACCAAGGCCATTGACAAGGGCAAGGCACTCCACACAGCCTACCTTGACCTGGCAAAGGCTTTCAACACAATACCCCACTTGGGTATCATTGAAAACATCACCAGCTTAAATGTGAACCCATACATCACAGGATGGGTTGCAAACCGCTACGTGACAGAACAGACAGGTTCAGACTTGCTGGTGCCATGTCACACTCCACAACTGTCACAAGTGGTGTCCCACAGGGCTCAGTCCTGGGCCCACTATTGCTCAGCATCTACTTTTCAGAAGTACAAGCAAACACAGCAGGATTATGGCTGACAAAGTTTGAAGATGACTGCAGACTGGGAACCATAGTTGGACACCCATCTGACACAGACATCCTTCAGAAGGGTGTCATAGTCACGGATAACTGGTGCCAGAGCCATGGCCTTACATTACACACTAAACAATGCATAGCCATACCCTTTGGGAAGAACAAGGTTACCACTAGTTCCCATGTAGGTGGCAATCCTCTAAGCACACAGGAGGTTATCAGGGACCTGGGCACCCAGGTTGAGAGTAACCTTTGTTTGACACTCACGCTGCCAGGGTAGTTAGGTAGAACTTCTACATTGCCCACCTCATCATGCAGGGATTCACATCTAGATCCAGGGAGGTCATTGTTCCCCTGTACTCTTCACTCATCGGACCATTGATTGAGTGCAATGCCCCATTCAGCATGTATATGACCCGACACCTATGGCAATTGGATGGGCCCACAAATTCCTCGACAGGAGGAGAAAGGGTCTCAAACATATTTCTTATGCTGCCCGACTGGAGGAATTCCAGCTTGATTCCGTGACTTACCGCCTGCTCAGAGGTGACCTGTGCCTGACATCCAAGGCCATGTCCAAACCTGAGTTAATGTACACGCTTCACCTCAAGACCTCTACATCCATCAGAACTACAGTGGCAGGAGATTTAAACCTCAACACAGATATTAATAGGATGTGCTGGAGGGACAGATTCTTCAACCAGAGAGTCCCTATGCTGTGGAACAACATCCTGGTACATGTGAGGCTGAGTACCTCACTGGCTTTGTTCAAGTGAGATCTTAATCAATGGATGGGAGATTGCAGGTATGCCCCAGGGATAACCTCAGTATCACTGCTTGTCAGAGGCACAGCAATATAATGGGCAAATTATCCGTCAGAGTGAAGGTGCGGCAGACTCCACGGAACTCTGGTCTAGGCTTATAAATGCCCTAGGGCAGATAGCCTAGTATGAACCTGTGAACCTGTGAACATAGGCCTGGGGCAGTTGCTGCTATTAGGACAGTGGTCTGCAGCAAGCTATATAGTAGTAGTCAGTTTTAGCCATTGGTGTTTGACCATGGCTAATGCATGTTGCTTCTTGTTGTGGTAACAACAGGGGTGTGTGGTTATCCATGCCATTTATTGGTAGTCACCCTCATTTTGTATCTTGTTCCATGTTTTTGCACATGTACATCACTGTATGAGGTGTGACCCTGGTAGTGTCAGGGTGCTGATGTGCGCTTTGACCCTGTTTTCTATTACAGCACTGATATGTGCATTCCCTATACTGTGTGCATTTACACTGCACACATCTTGCTGTTTATACCTTTGCCATTGGGTAGCATTACATCTAGGTTCCTATCCCTTGTGATAGCTATGAGGTGGGTTTGTGTTTTTGTGGTTTATGATTGGTGAGGGTGGATGTTAGTCATGGTCCTCAGGTGTGCATATGATACATGGTATTACATTACTTAACACATGGCATTCATGCCTCGGGTGGTGCTGCAGGGTTGCCTCTGTCGGATGCACATACTACACTCCCTGTACATTTGGAAGCAGGTTGTGTCATGTTAGGCATCCCTGTTACTGTATGAGTGAGTCAGAGTGGGTATCGGTCCCAGTGTTCCTACTGACCAAGCATATGTGCTATGCGTTGCCTCTTTGCCAAGGCCAGGGCATACTGGGCACGCCTCCTTCTGCCTACTGGGACAAGGTCAGGTTGTTCCTCCTCCAAGTCACCCCTGCCTGTGGTGGCCTTGGCAATGGTGGGGATGTTTGGCCCAGCCCTGTGCTGGTCCTGCTGCAGCTGTTTCCGCAGGATCATATTATGTAGCATAGCACATATCATGATCATTTGGGTACATGTAGTTGGTGTGTACTGCAAAGCTCCACCAGACGTGTCCAGACACCGGAACCGTGACTTGAGCAGCCCAAACACACGCCTATGATATTACGTGTTTGTGCGTGTGCCTCATTATGGCGTTCCTGTTCGGGTGTGTGTGCATTTCTGATGGGTGTCATCAGCCACGGCTCAAGTGCATAACCAGCATCCCCCACTAGGTGTCCGTGTGGGAAGGCACCATTGGCAAATGATTGGTACAGCTGCGACAGATGCCAGATGTGGGAATCGTGGTAGCTACCAGGGCAGCCAGCACACACATTCATTATTATGCCCTGGGCATCACACACGACCTGGCAGTTGATGGAGGGGTATCCCTTGCGGTTAATGTAGACTCTACCCCGCTCACCGGCTGGTGCCTTGATGCGTATGTGCGTGCAGTCTATTGCACCCAGCACCTCAGGGTATCCCGCTATTTGCTGGAAGAGACGATATTGCTGGACACAACCTCACGGTCACTAGGGACATATATATGATCACTGACATGTGGTGACATGGCATCCAGGAACTGGTGCAGTACCCTGGAGGCTGATGCCTGTGATATCCCCATCATATCGCCAGTTGGTCTCTGAAAGGTACCTGTTGCTAGTATTCTTAGGCCAACACATACCTTGGTTTCCACTGGGATGGGTTCCCCTCTGTTGGTTCTGTGTGTGAGGCGTGGCCTGCACAGCTCAACAATCTGCTGCAGGAGCTCTCTGTCCACTCTATAGCGCCCTACTATCTCCAGCTCATGTAACCCATGGTAGGTGACCCTAGGCCTGTATACTCTTCTCCTTCTCCTCACTCTGGGTTGTCTGTCAGCATCTGCATTATCACCACCCTCGGCAATTCGCCTATGTCTGATTATAACAGCTATGGCAGCCCCTAGCATTTCTGCTCTGAGTTCAGCTTTTTCAGGTTTCAACTCTGATAGCTTAGTTTCTGGCAGTATCTCTTGTGAGAAACAGCCTGCACTGCTCTTTGTTGTGTTTTAAGTGCTGGGTTGGGCTTCTAGTCTGCCTGTGTAATTGCCTGCTTCTAATTGTTTCCACCAATTAACTTTAGTAGTATCTTCTGGCAGTTTTCCTGTATTTTGGTTGTTTCCTATTTCCTCTCTGTTTCCTGAGGGGGAGCAATGTGCACACCGGCTTACACACGCTGACAGTAACTTAAACGCTGTACACATCCCTACACGGTGTTACACGCCGCACACATCCTTACACGGTGTTAGCTAGGCTGATTCATGCTAAAACGCTACAAGACACTGCCTTACACGTGCGCCGCGCAAACCGTTGTAAACAGTTTGCAACACGCCCCACAAGTAGAACCTGCCTCACACGCTACAAGACACGCCAAGCATGCACGTATATCAAGAAACTTAGAGTGTAGGGATAGCGTATGCCCTCAATTTCTTGACATTCCCAGTGTTCTGTTGGGACACACCTCCCTCCCTGATGTCTGTCTGTCATCTCTTACCTTACATTGCCCTCCAATCTGGTACATTTCTTTCTATCCTTCCCCATGATGTCACCTACCTCTTACTCTGTTCCTCCCCTTCTCTAACTCTTACACGACTCAGAAAGTGCTCATTACTTATGTGGCAGTGTGATTCAGTATTGTAAGCCTCATTTACATAGGATTGCCTAGTAATGCTTAGTTACATATCTTACACGGAGCTTCCCTTGACAACCACTGAACGGAGGCCATATTGTTTTTGCTCTGCAAGTCCCTCCATTGACATTTCATGTAATACATAAATCCCACAATTGTGGGCTTATAAGCTTCGGTTTTCAGTTTTAGGTAGCGCACCCGCTTTGCTGGTGTGCGCTACAGTTAAACACATAAATCCGTGAAAAAAAAAAGTTATATAACTTTTTTGCAACATTTTTTCATGCCAATGGCCACATATTTGGCCATTGGCATGCTTACTGTAACAAATGCACCCTTTATTTGGAGCTGACATAGCTCCGTTTTTAATTTTGCAGAAATGTACTCAGTTGTCAGCTGAGTACATTTCTGCAGCTAACACGTCCGCTACACGGACTGGTTTGGGTGGATCGCCACATACCTCATTTGCATTTCTTGGAGATGCAAATGAGGTATTGAGCATTTCACGCCACTCGTGTAAGAGACGTGTTAGCTGTCTCTTACACGGAGATTTGGGCTGTTGCTGAATCAGGAGGCTTACACGGAGGCTTACACTACTCTTGAACTCCGTGTAAGCCTTCCTGAATCTGGCCCATTATCTTGTCTGGTACAAAGGTACCAAATGTCCCAACTTCAAACAGATGAATGACATTAAAAGTGTATAAGTAACCCAGAAAATATGTAAATTTCTTACATGGCTACCTACCTGATTAAAAGCTTCCAATTTAACAATTTTAGTATACGTGCCCCATTTTTAATTCTGAATTTAGAATCCACACCATGGAAATAAGGTCAATTATGTTGCTAGGAGATAGCAGTTCCACACAAGTTTGGGATACAAATCTGAAATCCCTTGCTACTGCTTGAGGAAGAGCAATATAGAAGCTGTTTCACAGCTCCAAGTACATATGACGCTAAGTGAATTTTAGGAACACCCTTATGCTTTCTGTCATGCCTGGCTTTGATGAATTTCATTGTCTTCATGTCCTCAGAAAAAAAAAAGAAAAGAAAAAGAAAGAAAACTATTTAATAAAAGCAAAGCCATTCTCTTAGCAGTAGCTTTATTGCAACTAGTTTATGTTACAACCTGCTGTTCATTGACAGAATATGGATATATATCTACTGTCCCTAACCATGACCTGCTGAAAAGGTTTCATGCTGCATGGCTACACACTTACAAATATAGCTCTTCAATGTTACCTTCAAATGTTAACAATACTCTAATTTTGCACTCAGAATCTGGCATTTTATTAGACAACCTCTAATTTAAAAGTTCTGTTTCTTGAGCAACAAATAAAACAGCCAGGGTAGATGCAACATCATTCTGCTTCATTTCCAGTTTCACCCCTGCCTCCTATAAGGTGATTGATATAATCCCTGATCCACACTGGATATCTTGTATAGATTCACCCACACTTCCATTTTCTGTTTACAGCTCTTAGCTTTGCTTACCTTCAGATTTACTTTACCATCCATCTTGCCCATTTCACATTCATTATGCATCTTAACTGTATTTTATGCTTTACACAGCAGCCTTTTTACCACTGCATTTTGCATACTTTCTGGTGACATTGTCTACAGTCTTTCCTTAGACAAGCAATACTTGTCTTAAGAAATTTTACAACCAACACACACTTGCCTCTTCATACAGTAACTAACTGCCTTTCTAGCAGTACATTTAATGGACTTTGATCATAGTTCCACAACACTCTTTATGGCTACACCAATACCATGGCACAGAAGGATATGTTTAGAGGTCTGAAGTGCTGGCAGGCCTAGATGGGCATGCCCATCCTGAGAGGAGGAAATTTGTCTAGCGTTCCCTGTGTGAAGTGATGTTCCTTAGAGGGAAGCAGCCCTTAGATGTAACAGGTGAATGGAGGGGGAGGAGGAGTACCCAGGGGAAGGTCATAAATGGGGGGGAAACCAGAACCACTCAATGGCATAACTCCCCAGGATGCCCTTAGGTTCCAAGCTGGCTCCAGCATTAAAGCAGATATAGTCTGCAGCAGTAGGAGAGGCTGACAGACCAGGTGCTGGATGGGATCACTGGGGTAGCTGGAAAAAATGAAGCAGAAGGGAACAAAAAATGTCTTTATAGCTATTTCCCTACACATTGCATCATTTAAGGGTTCCATTATGGTTAAATACCATTTTAACAGCAATTTGACTATATGCTTCCAAAGCATACACCTATCACCAGCCTGTCCCTTTATGTGCCAACCAATACTTTTTCAAGTGGACAATGCCCTCACAGCCTGCACAACTGTACTATGTGCTCCAATATCCTTTTGTTTTCCTGCTGATTTCTTTTATAAAATCTAAATCATTCTGCAACCAATTTTAATCTTTGACTCAAACAGATCAATAGCCAATAAACTCACTGCCTAACATCACACCACAAACGTTTTTAAGCTATCAGTGCTCATTACTAACTGTAGCAATACTATATTAAAAAAATATTTATACAAGGTGGTACACTGTGCAATTCCACACCTTTCCATCTTTAAAAATACTAACTTCGAAAATGTAAAACCTTGGATATAAAAAAACTTTACTATCTCCAAAATTCCTTGATCTCACTGAAATCAATGCAGGGTTTAGCACTAATGAGACAAAAACTAAAAAATCATCTCTTCCTCTCTTACTCAAATATGGAGCATTATTCTCTATGTATTCTGGTTCAAACCACTGTGCAGAATGTTTTCAAATTATCCTGATTTACATTTTTTGTGCTGTGACTTACTCAAAAAGTAGGTGCTAAGTCCTGATTTGCTTGAGTAATATTTGCTTGTGTTGCTCTGTATTTGGTAGGAGTTTTCTAGCTACTTATTGTAGTGATCTGTGAAGGCTGAAAGTTGTGATTAAGGTTGCTCTAATTTGAATAAAGAGTAATCACCATTAAAGCAAGTAAATGAAGAATGCTCTTTCTCAAATACCCATTGAATTCAGACTGATAGTATATAAGTAAGAGGCAGTGGAGGTACCTCCTCACTTGATGGTGCAGCAGGGCTTGTGCCTTGCACAATGCTTATTGCAGTGCTAATGTATTCAGAGGTACTTAATAGGCTATTGATCTGTGAGGATCTTAAGAAGCCTAGCCTTCCATTCTCATGGAAGTTTTTAGCCCTTACATTTTAGGTACAATTAACCCAGAGACAGATATAACAAGGATATGTTGGGAGATTTCCATATTGCTCCTATCCATAAGGGCCAAGGATGCTAAGCTGGTGGGGAAGAATTTGTGGTTACCCATCCATTCATCCAAATTATGTTTGAGTTCTCAGTCTCCTTAAGTGCATAGCTACAGAGCTTAGATGCACTTGAGGTATCATGTTTCATAAAAAATGCACAAAGTGTTTTTTTGAGGTAACATAGACTACTGTTTAGGTTGGTGCCCCTAACATTAACCACTGTGTACATTTTTTTATAAGTATACGTATGGATGTATACACATATACACATACATTATACACACACACACATACACATACAGTATATATATATATATATATATATATATATATATATACATATACACACACACACACACACACACACACATATATACACAAACACACACACACACGCACACGCATGTACAAACACACACACACATTTATATATATATATATATATATATATATATATATATATATATATATATAGATATATATATATATATTTATAGGGTACATGCACATAAAACATAACTATAACATGTCAGAACAAACAAATGAAGGAATGTTTCCTGACTGAATACTGCAATTAGAGGCTATGTTCTTGGTTTCTTGCACACACACACACACACACACACACACACACACACACTCACACACACTCACACACACACACACATATGTACAGTGGCTTTTGGGCACTCTGCTTAGGCATGTCATTGCCATATGAATGGAAAAAAAAACATGTTTTCTAATATTTAAAGAAACTGCAGAGTTGTAGCAGGTGAAGGTTGGACTGGATCCCTGGCAAAGCCCTCCTTTTTGAGTGATACAGTCACAATTCATAGGGTAGTTTACCCAACTGTCTCGGAAAAAAATATGTTTTATCCTGTCTTATAAATAAAATATTTTTTTTGGTTTGAAAGTTGCTTATTTGCTGATAATCATTTATTTTGTAGGTAGACTTTGTTACATGTCTTTTTAAACTTGTATTACTTTTTTCCTTAATTTCATACATCAGTTGCATTTGCTCAGCCACAGGATACTTGCAGTAATTGGATTCTGTATTGATTAATATTAGGGTAAAACCTTCACAATTTCCTTCACCTACAGAAATCAGTTATAAGTTTATATTAAAAAGTAAAACTAAAAAGAAACACCACAAAATAATGAACTAGAATTTATTATTTAGCATGTTCATCCACAAAAACAGACTTCATCAGAATGATTGTTATGTCTTCTTCTTCTTCTTTCGGCTGCTCCCGTTAGGGGTCACCACAGCAGATTAACTGTTTCCATTTCTTCCTTTCTTCTGCATCTTGCTCTGTCACACCCAACCACTTGCATGTCCTCTCTCACCACATCCATAAACCTTCTTAGGCCTTCCTCTTTTCCTGTTATCTGGCAGCTTCATCCTTAGCATCTTTTTCCCAATATACTATGCATCCCTCCTCAGCACATGTCCAAACCAATGTAATCTTGCCTCTCTGGCTTTGTCTCCAAACCTTCCAACCTGGGCTGACCCTCTAATATACTTATTCCTAATCCTGTCCATCCTCGTCACACCCAGTGCAAATCTTAACATCTTCATCTCTGCCACGTCAAGCTCTGACTCCTACCTTTTTGTCAATGCCACTGTCTCCAACCCATATAACATAGCTGGTCTCATTACCCTCTTGTAGACCTTCTCTTTCTCTCTTACTGGTACTCATCTGTTACAAATCACTCCTGACACTCTTCTCCACCCACTCCATCCTGCCTGTACTCTCTTCTTCACCTCTCTTCCACACTCACCACTACTCTGAACTGTTGATCCCAAGTACTTAAACTCATCCACCTTTGGCACCTCTACTCCCTGCATCCTCACCATTTCTCTATCCTCCCTCTCATTCACACACATATATTCTGTCTTAGTCCTGCTGACCTTCATTCCTTTTCTCTCTAGAGCATATCTCCACTTCTCTAGGGTCTCCTCCACCTGTTCCCTACTCTCACTACAAATCACAATGTCATCTGCAAACATCATAGTCCACAGGGACTCCTGTCTGATCTCGTCTGTCAACCTGTCCATCACTATTGCAAATAAGAAAGGGCTCAGAGCTGATCCTTGATGTAATCCCATCTCCACCTTAAACGCATCCATCACTCCCACCACAGACCTCACCGCTGTCACACTACCCTCGTACATATCCAGTACCACTCTTACATACTTCTCTGGCACTCCCGACTTCCTCATACAATACCACAACTCCTCTCTAGGCACCCTGTCATATGCTTTCTCTAAATCCACAATGACACAATGCAACTCCTTCTGACCTTCTCTGTACTTCTCCATCAACACTCTCAGAGCAAACATCGCATCTGTAGTGCTCTTTCCTGGCATGAAACTATACTGCTGATCACTAATCATCACCTCCCTTCTTAACCTAGCTTCCACTACTATTTCCCATAACTTCATGCTGTGACTGATCAATTTAATCCTTCTGTAGTTACTACAGCTCTGCACATTACCCTTATTCTTAAAAGTCGTTACCAAAACACTTTTTCTCCATTCCTCAGGCATCCTCTCACTTTCCAAGATTTCATTAAACAATCTAGTTAAAAACTCCACTTCCATTTCATCTAAACACCTCCATGCTTCCACAGGTATGTCATCTGAACCAACAGCCTTTCCGTTCTTCATCCTCTTCATAGCTATCCTTACTTCCTCCTTGCTAATCCACTGCACTTCATGATTCACTATCCGCACATCATCCAACCTTCCCTCCCACTCATTCTCTTCATTTATCAGCCCCTCAAGGTACTCTTTCCATCTGCTCAACACACTCCCCTCGCTTGTGAGTACGTTTTCCTCATTATCCTTTATCACCCTTACCTGCTGCACATTTTTACTAGCTCGGTCCCTCTGTCTAGCCAATTGGTACAGGTCCTTTTCTCCCTCCTTAGTGTCCAACCTTTTATACAACTCGTCATACGCCTTATCCTTCGCCACCTCTCTCTTTGCCATACATGTCATCTCCTTATACTCTTGTCTACTTTCTTCATCTCTCTGACAATCCCACTTCTTCTTCGCCAACCTCTTTCTCTGTATACTCTCCTGTACTTCTTCATTCCACCACCAGGTCTCCTTGTCCTCCTTCCTCTTTCCAGATGTCACACCAAGCACCTTTCTAGCCATCTCTCTTACTAGCTCTGCTGTAGTTACCCAGCTATTCTGTAAGTCTTCACTGCCACCCAGTGCCTGTCTTGACTCTTCCCTGAACATCACCTCACAATTACCCTTTTTCAATTTCCATCATTTGATCCTTGATGCTGCCCTCACACTCATCCTCCTCTTCTTGATCACCAATGTCATCCTACAAACCACCGTCCTATGCTGCCTAACTACACTTTCCCCTGCCACCACTTTACAGTCTCCAATCTCCTTCAGACTGGCCCTTCTACATAAGATATAATCCACCTGTGTGCATCTTCCTCCACTCTTGTATGTCATCCTATGCTCTTCCCTCTTGTTAAAATGTGTATTCATCACAGCCATGTCCATCCTTTTTGCAAAATCCACTACCATCTGACCTTCTGCATTCCTTTACTTAACACCATACCTACCCATCACTTCCTCATCCCCTCTGTTCCCTTCACCAACATGCCCATTGAAATCTGCTCCAATCACCAGTCTTTCACCCTGGGGTACAGTCATCACCACTTCATCCAACTCACTCCAAAATGTTTCTTTCTCATCCATCGCACACCCAACTTGTGGAGCATATGCACTAACAACATTCATCATTACACTATCAATTTCCAGCTTCATAAACATCACTCTATCCAACACTCTTTTCACCTCCAAAACACTCTTAGCATACTGTTCCTTCAGGATAATGCCTACGCCATTTCTCCTCCCATTCACACCATGATAAAACAATTTGAAACTGCCTCCGATATACCTAGCCTTGCTCCTCTTCCATCTGGTCTCTTGCACACACAATATACCAACCTTCCTTAGGTCCATCATATCAGCTAGCTCTCTCCCTATACCAGTCATACTGCCAATATTTAATGTTCCAACCCTCACTATCACAGCCCTTAGCCTTTACCTGCCTTTGGGCATGCCTTCCCCCTCTTCTCTTCCTTCAACCAACAGTAGCCCAGTTTCCGCCAGCACCCTGTTAGCCAACAGTACTGGTGGCTGTCGTTGCTAACCCGGGCCTCGACCGATCCGGTATGTATATCTGTACTGTTGTCTGCATGTATGATTTGGCAAGATTTTACGCTGGACGCCCTTCCTGACACAACCCTCCCCATTTATCCGGGCTTGGGACTGGCACAAAGAAATGCACTGGCTTGTGCATCCCCAGTGGCTGGATTAGAATGATTGTTATGTAACGAATATAAAAATCACATGGCAATATCACAACACTAGTTTGTAAAGTCATCTGATAAAAACATTGTAGATAAAAAATTACTAAAAATACATTTGAAAAAAACATTAGCATGCATTAAATAATGTAAGCCTTTTCATTCTCCTGTCTTTGGAAAAAAACATTTTTTTAAGTTGATCATCTCATTTAGACCAGATGTTTAATCTGCTTGTAAACAAAATTGCCACAGAGCTTTCTTTTGTTCTAATAATGTTTTGAAATTGCCCCCTCTTAAATCCATGGGCAAATGTTGCAGAACAAAAAAGCATTTTTTTATGTTCAGGATAATTAAGAATATGTTAATGTACTGCATTTGTTGCAGTTTTGGTTTTAATGTCATATTGATGTTCCAGAATATGTTTTCCAAGCTTCCTGGTAGTCGTCTTGATATTAAAAAAATACATGACTGACATAGGGCCCTGTACTATAAACTTGTTACAAATAGGTAAATAAACTTTCCATTGGAAATATATCTACAAGCCTTGCATATTCTATACCTGTAAGTACCCATGGGTTTATTCGTAACCCTAGACAGAATAAAAAAGTGTCAATGTGAAATTGTTCGATCTCGCCGTTTGTTCTTACACACGGGTTCGGAGCCGATCCTCGGCTCCGAGTCGGCCGCTTCACAAGCTCTGCATATGAAAGAAAGCTCGAGGCACAGTCTATATCCCATGATTCTCCTCTACCATACCTCAGATCTAGTTTGCCACTGTAGCTGATCGCATCGAGAGAGCTCGGGCCAGTTAACAATTTTGCTATTTTTTTCTAATGATTTTTGCTAATATTAGAACTGTTTAAAACTTTTACTAGTATTATACTTAAATTAGTGTGTGTGTGTGTATATTTAGCCAGGTTTAATTATCTTTAGAGATTTATATAGATAATCTTGGGCTTGGGCCTATTTTTTCTGTCAGGGCTCTGACAGTTAGCAGTACTAGAACTTAGTAAACATTCTCCTAGTATTTAGCTAATTAATAGTTGTGTGTTTGATATTTACTCATTATTCCTATATATATATATATATATATATATCATAGTCTTATATTCATATATCTATAGTTAATAGTTAATTAGGACTGTTCATAATCATTAGTAACCTAGAGTTATATAATTATTGTTATAACCTTTGATTGCTTAGTAAAGTGTTTCTTTTCAGCCATGTCCGAAAAAGTTAAATCTGGATTTAAAAGGTGTCAGTGTGGACAGAAGATGTCCATCACTGACAACCATGCTTCCTGCGTCTACTGTCTTGGCCCTCTCCACCGGCAGGAGGACTGCACTATTTGTCACTCCTAGAGTGGAAGGGTCATGATGGAAAGGCGCAGGAAGCTGATAGAGAGGGGCTTATTAAAGCCTGATTTTCAAGAAGCCTTGGAAAAGGCTGATCAGACATCTAAGTCTTCGAAGGGGTCGAAGACTTCGAAGGTGTCGGAGCCCAAGTCATCGGCTCCGAGCACGTCTTCTAAGGTTTGGTCGCCGGCTCCACAGACCACGGGGCCGAGCACCAAGCGATTATCTCTTATCGAGCCCCAGGTCTTGGAGCCGGTGTTGGAGGTTCCTCCACCATCGATCCTTCGGTCGGTGACATCTTCGGCCCCTTTAACCCGTTCTTCCAGACCCTTATCGGACTCTGATGTGGATCGTGTGGTACAGAAGCTCATGGAGAATATGGCTCTGTCCAAGTTAATTGCGGTTTCATCCCAGTTGGTCTCGAAACTGGAAGCCCTCCCTGTATCTCCAGCAGAACCTCCTTCGAGACCCTTCGAGTTTTCAGAGCCGGCAGAAGAGAAACCGATGATCATAGAACCCTCGGTGCCGAAGCCTACTTTTGTGCGATCGGCACCACTGACCTCGACTCCCTCGGAGCCCATCGAGGAGTCACGAAGCCAACGATCTCTCCTTGGTTCCGGGGCCCAGAGTCGAACCGAGCTTTCGGTTCCAACTCTTCCTCTCGGGGCCTCGGCTCAGATTAGTTCAGCTCCGTCCTCGGGGTCGGAGCCCTTGGTCCCGATCTCGGGGAAACTACCATCTTCTTCGGATCTGGTGGAGTCCTCGGCCCGGGGCTCCAGTGCCTTCGACGTTATGAGGAAGGTCTTGTCTGAAAAGACATTCACCTCATCGGAGTCATCTTCTCCTTCCCCTAAAGGGCCGTGTTCTGTTTCTGTACCAGCGATCCCAACCAAGCGTAGAGACCCAATGCCTCAGTCAACCCCGGAGGGTGTCCCCTGTTCCTCGGAAGCCTCACCAGATGCCCCTTCTGATGAAGTCCCGAGGAAAAGGCTGTGCAAATGGAGGCATATTGATTCTCCACAAGAATCACTCACATCAGACACCGATTTGGAGGAGCCAGAGGGGTCCCCACGGTCCCCCTCAGAGGATGTCTCTTTTGCTGACATTCTGGAGATCTTGAAACAGAGGGGTGATTGGCAGACCATTGCCCCCACTGAGGACGAATTGGTGTTGCTGAAGGCATTTGGGGCTCAACCTTCTACCTCCTGGGTGACCCCGCCCTTCGATGAACTGATGGAACTGATAGCTCGAAGGGCATGGGAGACCCCAGATACAGTGGAACCAGTCCATAGGAAGCCGAACAAATACATTACTGCTCCCCGAGATAAGGCTTACCTTACAAAAGGAGTCCCAGTGGATGCTATGGTGGTAGCTGCAGCCACGAAGAAGGAAATGTCAGAATCATCTTCCTCTGTTCATCCTCCTAATAAGGATTCCAGGACTATGGACAGATATGGGAAGCGCATTTTCAGTTCAGCAACTTTTTCCATGCGTTCGCTGAACTACCTCACGCATTTTACATGACTTCAGAGAGATCTCATTAAAGAGCTGGGAGATACTCTCCAGGGTAACACAGATGCTGCTGTATCCAAAAAGGTAACAGCACAACTTAACACCCTCACGTTGATAGTAAACTCGTCCATGAGGCTCATTTCATATGCAGCTGAAGGATCGAGTACGGCTGCAGCTTCAGGGATTGCTCTACGGAGACAATCCTGGATGCGCCTTTGCTCCTTTGCGGAAGCCTTCAAGTCTTCCTTTACCAATGCCCCATTTGATGGTGCCACCCTGTTTGGTCCCAAAGTAAAGGAGACTCTCACTCGGTGTGAGCAAGAAGGTAAGACCCTGTCTGCCGTAGGGGTCTGTTTTTCCGCTCCGACCAGACCATACCAGAAAGGGCAAAGAGGCAGAAAAATGTGGTTACGTAAAACTCAGGGATCTTACCAGCCCACACAGAGCGACGCACCCTCCAGAGGCAGAGGAGGAGGCAGAAATGGAAGACACCACCCAGGCGGCAGAGGGGGTCCGCAGAACCAGGGCAAAAGGGATAGCGTCCCTGGGAAGCCCTTCCAGCACTCCTGAAAGGAGGCCCAACTGTCATACTCTGGAGGCAGTCGGGGGTCGCTTAGCTTTATACTCAGACGCCTGGCTAAGTCTTACAATGGATTCTTGGGTACAAAGCATAGTAACCAGAGGATACAATATTCCCTTTATCACAATACCCCCCCATCAAAGGAGATTTCCAGATGTTCCACCCAGTCTGCGAAATCAAGCAGCCGTAGAAATAAAAAGGCTGCTCGAAAAAAGAGTCATCCGACCAGTTCCGACGGACCAGATAGGATCCGGAACTTACTCAAGGTTCTTTTTAGTTCCAAAGAAAACAGGGGACTGGAGGCCAATTTTGGACCTCAGCAAACTCAATACCTTCATGAAGAAGGAAAAATTCCGGATGGTCACACTACAATCGATCCTCCCATTTCTACAGAAGGACAATTGGATGTGCTCTATAAATCTCAGGGATGCTTACTACCATATAAAAATGGCCAAAGCTTCCCGAGATCATCTGCGCTTCTGGCTGGGAGCCAGTCATTTCCAATTTCGAGCACTGCCCTTTGGTCTCACCTCCGCCCCCAGGGTGTTCACCAAATGCATGGCAGTAGTGGTGTCTCACCTGAGGCGGATGGGATTTCAGGTGTTTCCATATCTGGATGACTGTCTCCTCACCAGGCATCGTCTACTGCAAGCCAGAGAATACACGATCAACCTTTCTTCCCGTTTAGGGATTTCTATCAATTTCAAAAAATCTGCCTTATCGCCCTCACAGCATATTTCATTCATAGGGACGGAATTAGACACTACTACAAGACTAATCAAACTCCCGCAAACAAGAGTATCAACCCTCAAAAACCATGTCGCTATTCTGATTTGGAGCAGAAAAGTTTCTGCGGCACAAGTGCTAAAAGTACTGGGCTTGATGTCAGCCACATTGATTGCAGTTCCCCTCGGCAGGATGCACATGAGAATCCTCCAGTGGCTACTCTTCATGCAGTGGTCGTTCCAACAACTCCCTCTGTCTCACCACATTTCGATCACAGAATCTTGCAAGTGGGATGTTCATTGGTGGATAAACAGCCAGGACCTAACGATGGGTCGTCTGTTTGTATTACCCAGTCCTATAGCCACAGTAACCACGGACGCTTCCCTGATGGGGTGGGGGGAGGCTTTTTCAGTGGAGAACAGTCCAAGGAGAGTGGTCCAAGATAGAGTACAACCTGCATATCAATGTTCTGGAGCTGAGAGCAGTGTTCCTAGCGTTGCAACACTTTCACAACTCTCTACCTCTGGGAACAGTGGCAGTTCAGATGGACAATATGTCAGTGGTCTGGTACATAAACAAGCAGGGTGTAACCAGATCTTATCCATTATGCAGAGAGGCCCTGAGAATTTGGCAATGGGCAGCGTCCACAGGTCGCTTTCTGATAGCAACGCACATCCCGGGGTCATCCAACGTCATTGCAGACAGGTTGAGCAGAGCCATCCTGTTACCTCACGAGTGGTCCCTGAACAACCTAGTGGCGGAAAGAATTTTCCGCAGATGGGGCCAGCCTTGCTGCGACCTTTTTGCATCCCCCTTGAATGCCAAATGCAGAAACTACTTTGCCCTTCTTCCCCCTCCAGGGGATGCCCCCAGGGACGCACTAGTGCATGATTGGCCCCCAGGTCTCCTATATGCTTTCCCTCCTGTGCCCTTGATTCCCAAATTTCTACAGAAAGCCAGGAACCTGGAAAGGATGATCATACTCATAGCACCTTTCTGTCCTCGACAAATCTGGTTTCCCTTTCTTCATGCCCACCTGATGGAGGAACCATGGATTCTGGACCCGGAGCCAGACCTTTTGACTCACTCGTCGGGAGTTCCTCATCCGTCCCTACGATCCCTCAAATTGACAGCTTGGCTGCTCCACTTTCCAACTTAGCCAGGTCAAAGTTTTTGTCTCCTTCAGTACACCACATTCTGCTTTCTTCTCACAAACCTTCTACCAGGAAACTATACAAGAGCAAATGGAAACGTTTTGCTTGCTGGGCGTCTACACAAGGTTTAGACCCCTTGATAGCCCCGATACACAAAATTCTAGAATTTTTATCTACACTGTTTCACGAAGGAGCCTCTACTTCTATGATAAGGGTACAGTTAGCAGCCATATCAAATTTTCATGTAGGTGAAGGGGATTCTTCAATCATGTCTCACAGGCTTTGTAGAGCATTCATGAAAGGTACCTTCCACCTCCGACCACCCATTCGTGAACCGATCTCCCCATGGAATTTGAATTTGATGTTGTCTCAGCTTATGCTACCACCTTTTGAACCAGCGTCAACCTGTTCAATTAAATATGTGTCATGGAAGACCTTGTTTCTCATCGCTATCACCTCGGCTCGGAGAATTTCAGAGCTCCAAGCACTATTAGTCAGACCGCCATACATGATTTTTCACCCTGATAGAGTTTCCTTACGTACTAATCCGTCCTTTCTTCCGAAGGTATGCTCAGTTCTTAACATAAATCAATCCATTGAACTACCCACATTTTTCAAAAATCATTCAAACAAATTGGAATACATGCTACACAAGTTGGATGTGCATAGACAATTGAGATTTTATCTGGACAGGACAAAAGACTATAGAAAATTGGACCAACTGTTCATGTCTTTTGCAGAAAATGAGAAAGGCATGGCAGTGACCAAGCAGACATTATCCAAATGGCTCTCAGACTGCATAAATTTTGTTTATTCTGCTTCAAAGCAACCACTTCCATTCAAGCCTAAGGCTCATTCTACCAGGGCCGTCTCTACGTCTTCTGCCCATGCCGCTCTTCTCCCGCTGGATAATATTTGTGCAGCGGCTACGTGGGCAAAACCTCATACTTTTGTCATTCATTACAAAGTTGACAGGTCCTCCAAGGACAGAGCATCATTTGGTTCCACTGTACTCAGGAACGTTCTTCCATAAGTCACCCAGGGTAATGGAGCTAGGGACGCTACCCGTGTGTAAGAACAAACGGCGAGATCGAACAATTTCACATAAAGAAGTTATGTTCTTACCATAACATTCCATGTGAATTGTTCATCTAGCCTTTGTTCTTACAATCCCTCCCTCCATCCCCCACCACGTTCTGGAAGAACGGGTATGACTAGTGTCTGATTGTTTTGTCTAAATGGCCTTCTCTACCAAGTCCTCAGTAAGCAGCCTATTCTCCTTTTGCCTATCTGGGGGTGGTTCTTATAGTATTCAGTTTCTAGTAGGTTTGTCTGTATGAGAATCAGACGCAGTCTTGAGTACTGTTTTTCTGGGTTTTTCTTGCAAACTAGATCTGAGGTATGGTAGAGGAGGATCATGGGATATAGACTGTGCCTCGAGCTTTCTTTCAGATGCAGAGCTTGTGAAGTGGCCGACTCGGAGCCGAGGATCGGCTCCGAACCCGTGTGTAAGAACAAAGGCGAGATGAACAATTCACATGGAACGTTATGGTAAGAACATAACTTCTTTTTTTGTAAGAGTCTTAAGATTTTAACTGTTGACATAAACTATAGATGGCATCTCACAAATCACTTTAACTAGGTCCTTATTCCCGCTAATAATTTTCCATTCAACATTAAATTGTGTATATAATATGCATCTGTGGACATATCCAAACAAAAATTGCATTAAATGTACTATTCTTTTTAATAATATATTCTAACATTCCCCTAACTAAAATAGGAGATAAAAATACCTGTCTGTTATCAATAACCTACCCAGACATAGTCTCAAGATCTAGCAATAAATCACCTCTTTTAAAGAAAAGCTTAAACATATATTTGATCTCATCAAGAAATACATGCTCATTGGTAGTAAGCTTAGAGATTCTGTGAATTGCTAGATATTCTTCTTCATAAAGGAAGTATGATTACTAGTAAAATGCAAATGCCCATTAACATCAGATGTGAAGTTTTCCTATCTCTCCTTCATTCTTATTGATGAGTTCGGAACTGATCCTCAGTTCCAACTTGGCCATTTACTAAAGCTCGAGGTCTTCAGCTAGCTCGTGGCTCACTCCCTATCCCATGATGCTGTAGGGCATTCCCCAGATCTCATTTGCCACTGAAATGGTTTGAGCGTCTGATTCTAGCTCTGGCTAAGTGAAACTATTTTTTTTTCTTCAGTTTTAGTTTAATTGTTGTTGTTGTTCGCATATTTGGTATAGTTTTAAAAGTTATAGTAGTTTCCTTCCTCTAAGCATCTTAAACTCTTATTTTCTGTAGTAAAATAGTGTTAGTTGTTACCTTGTGGCCAAGAGTGTTAGGCCTTAATCCCCTATCCCATTATTGACTAGAGTGTGCCGGTTGTTTGTAGTTTAGTATTAAAAAAATAAATAAATAAACTACTTTAAGGTTCTACATTATCAGCCTGCAGTTTAGGCTTATGTATGTGGTGAACCCATTTTTAGTTAAAGGGTTCTTCCTTTAGAATAATTACTGTGGTACATTTCTAAGTGACTGCTTTTTTACTATGGATTTATACCTCTTTTAGCTCTTTGAAAGCACTATTTAGCCTGTTTAAATTAGAGGGCTAGTTTCTTTGTGTGTGTGTGTGTGTGTGTGTGTGTGTGTGTGTGTGTGTGTGTGTGTGTGTGTGTGTGTGTATGTGTGTGTGTGTGCTTGCATGTGTGTGTGTGTGTTTTTGGTTTTAGCCTAAAGAATCCAGAGTTTGGGGGTTTAAAAGGTGCCCCAAGTGCTCACAGAAGATGTCTATTACGGACAGTCAGACTGAGTGTGTCTATTGTCTGGGTGCCCTGCATTTAAAAGAATCTTGCTCAATATGTCATTCTTTCAGTTTGAGAGTACTGCATGAATGAAAGAATAAGTTAATTCTTACGGCCTTCTCAAGTCTTCTTTTTCTGAAGCTCTGGAACAGGGTCAAAGCCCTTCAAAAGGATCAATGCCTCCTTCACACAAATCAGGCAAAGGCTCGAAAAGACCATCACCTGCATCTTCTGATGGTTCGGTGCCGTCCAAAAAAGTCTCAAAAGTATAGGAGCCTGATGAACTTGTCAGACCTTCCACCTCAGCTCCATCCGTATTGGAACTGACGGTGTTACAAGTCAGGAGCCGCTCACCAGTCTTGGAGCCAGTTTCTCCTGTGCTTAAGCCACGAATTCTCCAGTCTGTAGCATCTCCAGCTCCACCCTCTCGTTCTTCCAGGATTCTATCGGACTATGATATGGACCGTTTGGTGCAGAAACTATTGAGGACACCGACGTTGGCTAAAATTTTGTCGGAACCGAGCCAATCAGCTTCAGAGCCAACCAGACCAATCCCTTTGACTTCATTTTGTCCTCTGAACCAAATTGTGGTCTCGGAGCTGGAATGTATGGAGCCGATAGAGAAAGACCCATTGGAGCCGAGACCTGGCATCTTCGGCTCCGACTGCTCTGACTACCTCGGTGCCATCTGAGGAGTCTAAGAGCTGACACTCTCCAGTCGGATCCGGGGGGGGACAGTCGGACTGAATTTGTATCTGGTCCGACCTTGCCTCTCGAGACCTCGACTCGGGTGAGCTCAGCTCCTACCTTGGCCTCAGAGCCTTCGCCTGTGGTTCCAGGGGTATTTGCTGGCTCCTCAGAGCTGGAAGTTTCCTCAGGTCATGAGAGGGGGGCTTTTGCGGCTATGAGGAGAGCCTTGTCCCCACAGGCATCCTCTCTGCCAGATCTGACTATTTCTCCCCCTAAGGCACCGGTATCTGTTTTTGCACAACCCATCCCACAATGCAGAGACCCAAAACCTCAGGAAGCCCCAGAGGGTGAACCACTCTCCTCGGGGAACCCCTCCGAAAGCCCCATCTGAAGAAGCACCCTGAAAGAGACTATGTAAGAGGAAACATTTGGACTCCCTGGAGGAGTCAGTCACATCAGACACGGACCTCGATGAATCAGAAGGGTCCCCACGGTCGCTGTTTGAAAACATCTCCTTTGCAGACATCTTAGAAGTCCTTAAACAGAGAGCTGGCAGGAAATCTATTACCCCTTCTGACGAGGAGTCCATTTACCTGAAAGCTTTTGGGTCTCAACCTTCTGCCACTTGGGTGTCTCTGCCTTTTGATGAGCTAATGGAACTAGTTTTTCAATAGGTGTGGGAGTCTCCAGACACAGTGGAACCTTTCCCTAGGAGACCAAACACATTTATAAAATCCCCAGAAGACAAAAACTTTTTAACCAAAGGTGTTCTCGTAGATGCTATGGTGGTGGCGGCAGCCACCAAGAAGGAGTTATCTGAAACATCCACATCTGTCCATCCCCCGAACAAAGAGTCACAGACGATGGACAGATATGGTAAGCGCATGTTCTCTTCAGTGACCTTTTACTCTATGGTCCCCGAATTACCTTACTCACTTTAGCAGGTTACAGAGAGATCACCTAAAAGAGCTTGGAGATACTCTACAGGGTAATGTAGCTGCGGGAATGTCAGATAAAGTAACTTCCAGCTCTCCACCCTCAATTCTGTAGTTAACTCATCCATGAGGCTTATTTCCTATACAGTTTGATGGAGTGAGTAGGTCAGCAGGTTCAGGAATTGTCTTTAGGAGACATTCCTGGATGCACTTGTGTTCATTTGCGGAACCCTTCAAGTCATCCTTCATTAACACCCCCTTCAATGGTTCGTCACTTTTCGGGCCTAAAGTCAAAGAAACACTGACCAGGTGTGAACAGGAAGGAAAGACCCTCTGCTATAGGAGTCCATTTTTCCACTCCTTCTAGAACCTATCAAAAGTGCCAAAGGGGAGGAAAAAAATGTGGTTTCGAAAATCCCAGAGAGCCTTTCAAGACACACTTGGTGGACCCTCCTCCAGGGGCAGAGGGGGAGGGAATAATGGAAGACAATGACCATGTAGCTGTGGGGGGCTTCAAGATCAGGGTGACTGAGAATCTTTCTTCGGTAAGAGCGTTCCTGAAAGGAGACCCATCTGTCCCCCTCTGAAGGCAGTCGGGGGGGGGGGGGTCGCTTATCTTTGTACCCAGATGCCTGGCTAAAAATAACATAAGACAAGTGGGTACAAAGGATCATATCCAGAGGTTACTCTATACCCTTTTCCTTCCCACACCCACTAATGAAAAGGATTCAGGATATACCATCCAGTCACAGGAACCAAGCAACCATAGAAATTCAAAAGTTGCTAGAAAAAAGGATCATCCAACTGGTCCCCGCAGACCAGATAGGATCCAGAACTTATTCAAGACTCTTTTTAGTGCCAAAGAAGACAGGGGACTGGAGACACATACTGGATCTCAGCAGGTTAAACAAATCTGTAAAAAATACAAAGTTCCAGATGGTCACACTGTAGTCGATACTCCCTTTTTTGGGAAAAGACAATTGGATATGCTCCATAGACCTCCAGGATGCATACTACCACATACAAATGGACAGGCCATCCTGGAGTTATCTGTGCATTTGGCTGTGAGCCAGTCATTACCAATTCCAAGCCCTGCCCTTTGGTCTCACTACAGCCCCCAGCGTGTTCACCAAATGCATGGCAGTGGTTACGGCTCACCTGAGGCATTCAGGATTCCGGGTGTTTCCATATCTAGACAACTGGCTCCTAACTGCCACCACCAGGCATCTACTTTCACAAGAAAGAGACACCACTTTGAATGCCTGTACTCAGTTGTGAATTTCAGTAAGTTATGAAACATCTGCCTTATTGCCACCTCAACATATCGTCTTTATAAGCGCAGAGTTGGACACAGTTTCAATGATAGTAAAACTTCCACCAGACAGGATACAAACCCTATGGGCACAGGTTCAAGACCTCCTCTCAAAAACAAAGGTCCAGGCGAGGACAATCTTCAAGGTATTAGGTACTAAGGCAGCAGCAATCACTATGATCCCCCTAGCACGAATGCACATGAGAATCTTACAGTGGTTCCTATTCACCCAATGGTCCATGCAGCAACTGCAGCAACTATAACAGAATCTTGCAGGAGAGACCTACATTGGTGGCTACAGTCAGATCAAGTGAACTTAGGTCATCCTTTCATTCTTCCATCCCCCTAAGCCACAGTGACCACGGATGCCTCCCAGATAGGGGGGCATTATCATGGAATGACAGCCCAAGGCACACGGCAGGATTACGAGGCCCATTTGCATATTAGTATCCTGGAGATGAGAGCATTGCTTCTGCCACTGCAGGCATTTCAACACTCTCTTCCACTGGGAACTTTACATTCCAGACAGACACCATGTCAGTGGTTTAATATATAAACAAACAAGGAGGAACAAAATCTTACCCCCTTTGTTGAGAGGCCCTGAGAGTATAGCAGTGGGCAACGTCCTTCCAATGCTTTCTGATAGCAACACACATCCTAGGGAGATCCAACGTGATAGCAGACAAACCCAGCAGAGCAATTCTAATGCCGCACGAGTGGTCCCTGAAACTTGACGTAGCCAAAATGATTTTCCAGTTGCTGTGACCTCTTTGCCACGTCCATGAACACAAAATTCAGCAACTACTTTGCCCTAATCCCCCTCTGGGGGAATCCCCAAGGGATGCACTTGTACACGATTGGCCCCTGGGTCTCCTCTACTCCTTCCCTCCTTTCCCATTGATACCCAAAGTTCTTCAGAAAGCCAGTGCTTTGGGAAGGACCTTAATTCTAATAGCCCCTTACTGGCCTTGTCAAATTTGGTTCCCCTTCCTACGGCCTCATCTTCAGGAACAGCCTTGGATTCTGGACCCAGTTCCAGATCTCCTGATCCATTCATCGGGAACTCTTCATCCATCCCTTCATACCCTCAAACTGACAGCTTGGCTGCTCCAATTCCAAACATAGCCAGGCTACAATACATTTCATCTGCAGCACAACACATCCTGATTTCTTCTCACAAGTCATCTACCAGAAGATTATACCTCAGCAAATGGAAAAGGTTTTCAATCTGGGCTCTACAGAATCACATTGATCCTTACTCAGCACCTATATCTGCCATCCTAGAGTTCTTAATGAAACTGCTTAATGAAGGGGCAGCTGCAGCTACTATTCAAGTACAACTAGCAGCAATCTCAAATTTTCATTTTGGGAATGAAGGGCCAAATATTATGTCCCATAGGCTATCTAAGGCCTTTCTGAGAGGCACTAATCTTTTAAGACCACCTTTCAGGCCTCCGCTTCCACCATGTAACCTGAATCTGGTACTGTTGAGATTAATCCTTCCTCCCTTTGAGCCATCGGATTCATGTGATATAAAGTTCTTAACATGGAAGACCATTTTCCTGGTGGCAATTACATCGGCCAGGAGAGTTTCGGAGTTAAAAGCCTTATCTATAAAACCACCATATTTGTTGTTTCACAATGACAGGGTGTCACTCCGAACACACCCAACTTTTCTACCAAAAGTATGTTCAGATTCTAATTTGAACCAGTCTATAGAATTGCCGGTTTTCTTTCCCAAGTATGGCAATAAGGCAGAATATACGCTTCACCAACTTGATGTGCACAGACAGTTAGTTGCATTTCTATCTACACAGGACAAAAGAATTTAGGAAAACTGACCAACTGTTTATATCCTTTTCAGATTGCAAAAACGGTTTGCCTGTGGCAAAAACTACTCTGACAAAGTGGCTATCAGACTGCATTTCATTCACTTATAACTCAGCAAATAAACAGCTACCAGACAAGGTAAAAGCTCACTCTACCAGAGCTGTTTCTACTTCCTTTGCATTTAGTGCTAAACTACCAATAGATACCAACTGTGCAGCAGCTACCTGGGCAAGACCTCATACCTTTATCACTCATTATAAAGTAGATTTGGCCTCTAGGGACAGGGCCTCCTTTGGGTCCACTGTGCTGGAGAATATACTTCTGTGAACCACCCAAGGGGTGGGAGGATGGCCTAATGGTTAAGGTGTTTGCCTTACAAACACAAGGTGCAGGGTTTGAGTCTCACAAGGGATAATTGGCTAGGCTTAAAATGGCTTGCAAGGGCAATTAGCCTAGTAATAATCTATGAATCTATGAATCTACGAAAGATGATGCTAGGGACGCTGTCCCATCAGTAAAAATGAAGGAGAGATAAGACAACTACACATAAAGAAGTTATGTACCTACCATAATTTTCCATGTGAGTTGTCCATCTCTCCTTCATTCTTACATCCCACCCTCCTACCCCCTTCCTTGGCTTCTGGAGGAATGAGAGGTCACAAGTTGGCACTTCATGGTCTTTGAACCTTTTTCTCTTAGCTTATCGGCTTACGATAAGTCCTGTTTTTTTCTTTGTGCAGGTGTATGTGATGACATGCTAGTATTTTTCTATCAGCAAACAAGATCTGGGGAATGCCCTACAGCATCATGGGATAGGGAGTGAGCCACGAGCTAGCTGAAGACCTCGAGCTTTAGTAAATGGCCTAGTAGGAACCGAGGATTGGTTACGAACCCATCACTAAGAATGAAGGAGAGACGGACAACTCACATGTTATGATAGATACATAACTTCTTTTTTCCTTCCTATATATTTTTACTTTCAAACTACATCATATCAAAATCTAAACTGACCATAATATCTAAAAAATTAATATTGTGACCTGTACATCTTAGGCTAAATTACAAAAAAGGTGCAGTGTTGTCAAGTTGCTCTATAAATGGCAAACACAGCTGTTGAGTACCAGTACAAATAAAAAAAACAGACATTCTATAAAATGTAAAATCTAACTTTGTCAAAAAATAAAAGGCTGGTTAAAATTTTAAGATCCCACCAGCCCATTACTAGATTTGTGAAAGATGAAGCAACAGTTGCACACTTGGAAGCACCTTTAACCTGCTGATAATAACAGAAATTAAATATAAAAAATGTTGCTCAACACTAATTCCATTACCAAACATATGGTGTTGATTCTATGATTACACCATTCAGTATATATTTTTTTATAATAACATTTACCAGGTTTATATTGTTATCTATTAAATATACTCCACAAACTGTTCCTCCAAGAGATTTCTCTCTAATTAGAATGTAATTAATAAAAGTTAGTAAACAAAAAAGACTGGACAAACTGAATCCTCAGTTCATTTTAAGATTTGTTTCTGTACAAGCACTAAAATGCATGTGTCAAATGTTAGCTTATGGAGCACTGGCAGTGTAGCAGCAGAGTAATGAGGTGGTATCAAATGTTGGTTTATGGAGTACTGGCAGTGTAGCAGGAGAGTAATGAGGTGGTATCAAATGTTGGCTTATGGAGTACTGGCAGTGTAGCAGCAGAGTAATGAGGTGGTATCAAATGTTGGTTTATGGAGTACTGGCAGTGTAGCAGGAGAGTAATGAGGTGGTATCAAATGTTGGCTTATGGAGTACTGGCAGTGTAGCAGGAGACTAACGAGGTGGTATCAAATGTTGGCTTATGGAGTACTGGCAGTGTAGCAGCAGAGTAACGAGACGGTATCAAATGTTGGCTTATGGAATACTGGCAGTGTAGCAGGAGAGTAATGAGGTGGTATCAAATGTTGGCTTATGGAGTACTGGCAGTGTAGCAGGACAGTAACGAGGCGGTATCAAATGTTGGCTTATGGAGTACTGGCAGTGTAGCAGCAGAGTAACGAGACGGTATCAAATGTTGGCTTATGGAGTACTGGCAGTGTAGCAGGAGAGTAATAAGGTGGTATCAAATGTTGGCTTATGGAGTACTGTCAATGTAGCAGAAGAGTAATGAAGTGGTATCAAATGTTGGCTTATGGAGTACTGTCAGTGTATCAGAAGAGTAATGAGGTGGTATCAAATGTTGGCTTATAGAGTACTGGCAGTATACCAGCAGAGTAACGAGGTTGTATCAGATGTTGGCTTATGGAGTACTGGCAGTGTAGCAGCAGAGTAATGAGGAGATAATACAGCTGGTATGATATAGCCTGAGCTAAGGTGCTGTGTGCATGAATTAATTAATTCAGACTTGAAATGTTTTTTATGATGCCCAATATTGAGATGTTATGGCCAAATATAAGTAACATGAATACTTCAATGTATTTCACAAGTTTGAAATATAATTTTGTGCAATGTTAATGGGGAAGCAACATGGTATTGACCATGTGACAAGTAATATTCTGTGATACATGCTAAGATGCAAAAGTCATACATAAACAAAAGACACGTTTCACATTATTTCACTGCAAATGTTATTTAGTGGGCTAGTTCATGAGAAAGCAACATGATATTGCTAGTCAAATACTGTTCTGTAATGCAAGTTATTGAGACATTATAGTCATTCATAAGAAAATGACTATTTTAACTTGATATTATGTGTTTGCAGATATAATTTGATGATCTGTGTAATGGGGAAGCAGTAAATAGCAGTCTGGGTCTTGGTTGTTTGGCAAGCACTATTTTATAATACTGCACAGAGAGGAATAAAAGCCAAATAAAAATTAAGAAAGCATACATAACTTTATTTTGTTGAAAATGTCTTTGGGTGCAGTGTTTAACAAAGAAACAGCATATGGGAACATAACATGCTAGTTTAATAAACACTATTCTGTGATATATTATGGTGAAACATTAAAGCCAAATATTTGCAAAAGTTTAGTATACTTTATAGTACATGCTTTCTGTGTGCAATACAGTCTTGGGAATAGTTATTTGTACTTGATGGAATTAATAAAGTTTCAAGGTGCTAAGATCTGTGTGACATAATTATTACAGCCTTTAGATGCCATTATTTGTGACTGGGTGAAGGGAAACTGATTTTACTCCAGTTAGCCTGAAACATTTTCAGTTGATCTATTCGATCCCTAGAGGTTACAGCCCACTGGCCTGTTCATTCCTCTGGATATCAAGAATGAGGCAAATGGGTGGTGTCATCATGCTCAGGTAGGGATTTTTCATGCTCCTAACCCCACCCACATCAGCCTGTGTAGTGCATTATAGCTGTTACAAGGAAAAGCATGCATGCTACCACGTATGCTAAGCCTCCTGGCTGAGCAGCACACCACTTGCAACATTTGCATTCTAGGCTCCTTGTTACAGAAGATACATCTGCACACCTGCTTATGTTGTCCACATATCCAACCAGGCTGACACCCTCCCACCCAGAAAGGAAGAGATGGCATCATTCATTTATTCCCAGCCTTCCCTTTAAGTTCCCCTCCAGTACCCATACTGCCAGCTGAATATGGGTCAGCTTGGGAGGAGTAAGGTCTTTATCTCTCTATACCACATAGCCACACTATATGGCACATCATTCTGAAGTTTTTTTATATGCATACCAGTTTGTTTTGCATAGCAACTGTCTGATCTGCCCATCTATGTAAAAGCACCGTTGTGACTGAAGCAGTGTGTTGCATTGTCACGTGAATATAAGTCAACACAAAAAGTGTCCACTGTAGTAAAAAGGTTTTTACCTAGTAAAATGAAAGGTTTTGGAAGTTCCATGAATAGAGAAGTATCATAACCTTTCCTGAATTACCAGAACCTTTTAGAATCATTAATTCCCATCCAGCTCCTTGGCTTCAGGTGCCAGGTCCACTATTCGGATTAAAACTGGCTGCACTGTAGTCATGATCACAGCCTCTAGGCCTTGAAAGGGTCATTCTGCATGAAAGCAACCCCAACTCCAATTATCTGCTGAGAGTGAAACTTTTTTCTCTGAAATGCAGTAATCTCTAACCCCAAATCCAAGTATGTGCTGGGAGCAAAACATGTTTCTCTCAAATGTGGTCGGTAATCTCAGAACTTGATTATGATGGTAGCAGATGAGCCTTTTGTTCAAATACCACAGAGAGAAAAAAAAAAAAATATATATATATATATATATATATATATATATATATATATATATATATATATATATATATATATATATATATATATATATATATTTTTTTTTATTGAAGCTTCGAATGTACTTTTTTCATATAACAGTACCTTAAGAAAAGTGTGTTTATCAAAGCATGATCCTAAAGAATTACCCTTCCACAATATGCTTTCTTATCACACACCCTGTCATTAATCAACTTTACTACTTTTTTTAAATGATACTGTTTACTTTTCTAATGGGAAAAAAGGAAACTGCTACACTTGGAACAAGCAAATGTGTACTTGAGAGATTGGTAGTATGAAGAAATAATCATGTTGTCACAAGCTGTCCCACTCATGCTCACACTTCCTTATCACCCTGTCTGTCATTTATCTACTTTACTTATGTTCTCTTTAGTTGCTAAAGATGATGCCCACATTTCTAACATAAGAACAAACTGCTGCACTCTGAGTATGTTGACATGTACTGTTAACAGAGGGCAGTAGTCTGGAAAAACACACCTGTCATAATCAATATCAGATGCAATACACTGTTTCTCAGTAAAACAACTACATTTATTGGAAATGTCTCTTTTCTGGCTACAGCATTACCAAGAAATGTTTTCTACATATTCAGTTTGCTTTTTGTTTCTTGAATGAGTTGAAGTGTATGACTTTAAAAAATTCTTGATACGTTTTCATGTATAATAGTGGGACAGCGTTTTCTCACTGGATTTTATTACCATTTTGTGAATCTATAGTCAGTGTCTACTGCTATGTTTGACAGCAAGATAAGTCATGAAAGAAAAGCCATCTCTGTGCTGCACAAGGATAAACCTCTGACTGCAGAGCACATGGCTTCGATTTAGTTAGCAACGAAAGCAGTGTAGATGCCATATAAGGGTGGAAAAAGAGGATCACCCAATGTGGTCTCACCCCTCTGGGGGAGACAGAGATGTTTAAGTCCCACTCCAGAAATACATTCTAAGGGAGAAGGCCCAGGAGTATGTGCCATATGCATAGGAAATTAGGAGCATGACTGCAGCCAAAGAGTGCATGCACGTTATCTAAGCTTTGTGTGTCTGTGGAAAACCACATCAGTCTTTGACTCATTTTACAAGGGATTGCACCATGCTTGCTGGCCATCAGTGGAAAAATTGCAAACCTAACAAACACAAAATCCGAGCAGTTGCCAAATCAGAAATAACATCGCTTACCTGCCTGGCATGTGGAATGGAAGATCTCCAGTGTCACACCCCACTCCTGAGTACTGGCCTTGCTACAGGAGCAAGCTTCATTTTGGTCGGGAGGGAGGCCAACGTGTATGATTGGTAATCAGAGCAGTTCTGAGGTCCAAAGAAGAAGAAAATTAAAAGTCACAGAATAAAAAGATATAAAAACAAGTTTGCTAGGCATTATAATCATGTTTAACTGATATTTTAACTATTATTGTTTGCTAAGAAATCAGTTGCTTTCTGGCTCTCACTCTCAGGAATTCAGAAAAAAGGGTGTATGCTCTACACAAGACTCTTTCCTTAGATAATTGGTATTCTTAAAATGTAAGTTATTTACCAAAGAGTTTCCCCAAATGTAACAACTTTTGAAAAGCAAGGGAATATTTCTTTCTATGATCTGAAGCACATGTTCGCTCTCATTACAAACTCTATCTAGAAAATTCTTGCCTGCCTTGTTATACTCAATTTTACATACCAGTAGTATTCATTGTGACATTATATGAGTGACACAAATAGGTACCACATAACGAACAAGGGCGTTAGCCACAAATAAAGGGAGCGGTGTGAAATTTATACAATGTTTTCTGAAGTGCTTTGTGAATCACCAGCAAGGAACCGTAAAAAAAATAATAGGTTGACTCTGTAATTTTAAACACAACAGATTTAAACAGGTTTATTTATTTATCATCTCACAATTGTCCTTATGACTCAACTGACTGTATTATATAAAGTCAATGTGGTTTTCTCATCTCACAAATGCCAGTGTGACTGAAGCTGTCAGTATTAAATAATGCAGTTACTGGGGCAACTGTGAGATGAAAATAGAATAGATATTTAGATTATCAGGTCTATGTTTAACCATCGAATAACATTTCCATTGAATGGCTAAACATCGAACCCTAGCCCCCCACCCCCCACCCCCCCACCCCCAATTATATATACCAACTCTGAGACTGCATTACAGTGGGGAAAATGGCAGACGGGGAAGTGCTGGCCAACTAGTTACTTTTCCATTCACTGAAATGAAGATTCACTGAATGATCGTTTGATGGCTAGGGTTCAATGTTTTGCCATTCGATGGAAATGTTATTGGATGGTTAACACAGACCCTAGATTATCAACGTTTGACATTTTTCTCAAGATTATATCAAAATGTTGTTTGAATGAATGAAGAAAGTAATGGCGATATATCAAAAATGATTGTGTTGAAACTTTTCACTTAAAATAATATTTCTAAAGTTAGTGCAGTTGTAATGAAACGATTCAACCGATGAGCAGCTTTTACATCATTATATCATTGTAGCTATACAGAGCAGAACGAGTGCCTTTATTAATGTAAAATAGCAGAGTATTTCACTTAGATCTGAATATTTACTAAACTTCTCAGATTGCTGTTGTACATCAGCGTTATGACCACATGACTCAAACTAGGCGCTTTCTGTTCCTTTTGACTGAATATTGCATTTTTATTTCATTCAGAATGTTGCCGTTATGACTTAGCTTCCTGTCCCCTCACACTTGACAGTGACAATACTGTAATTTAGGACATTACATCTATCTTGTTGAACTATTCAGCATGTTGTTTTGCATAGGATCTGTTTGTCGGTAATTATGCATAGTTTTTCAAGCCAAACATGTCCACAGTGTGAATCTAATGTTGCTAATTAAAAGGTGATGATAAGTGTTGTAAAACTGAAGCTATTGAATATGCTTTCAACAGTGTAAGTGATTTGTAAGTAATCTTTGTAATTAAAGTATCTAGAAAGGCTTATTTAAAATGTGTGCAGCCTTGGAAATACAATTATAATTATATCACTAATGGAGCAAAAAAGCTAAATAATCAGCTTTGGTTAACAGGCTGCTTTAAATAAAATAACATGGTTGAAGGTTAAAACACAAATGTCTAGATTTAGAAAAATATATTCTAGAATGCTGTGTCTACAGAATGACGTTTATATAGATGTCTGTAAACTATGTATCCAGTGTTTCACCAAATCTTAATGGTGCTTTTCTACTACTAAAACACTATGACAGAAAAGAATGTTATCTCTGTAATGGTGTAGGATGTGTGTATTTTCTTTTGATTGGGACAGAGACAAAAAGTAATTTTTTTCTGATGTTTTCTTCTACTTGGATTCCCAGAAAGAGTCCAATGTTGTGAAGTAATCCCATACTCCAGGCATGTTGTGAGGTTGCACAACAAACATACTGACTGCATTCAACAGTTATTTTGGATCTCACCAAGAATGCAAGATTAAACTAACTACATTTTAGTATGTGACATTTATCAAAGAAAGAAATGAAAGAAAAAAAACATTGGCTGAATTCAAACTTGCCCCTTGTTTTAGTTTATTGTATGTATGCCTGCATCTATTTATCTATTTATTACTTGTGTATTAGGGAGAGTCTGACTGGCTGTAGTGTCCCTTTTCAGCAGAGGCCTGAGAAGAAAAGCTCCATATAAAGAATATAAGAAGTGGACACAATATAGTAGAAAAAAAAACAAATATCCAGTACAAAAGATTAGAATTGTGATGCAATATGTACAGAGTTAATCTTTACATACATATACGATGTGAATACAATGTAGAAGTATGTGGGCTAAGATAAAGGATAAGCAGGGACGGGTAGTGGACAGTGACTGATGTTGGAAAAAGTTATTACTATGTAATGCCATTTGATAAAAGGATTAGGTTTAGGTGTTAGAAATAGTTTCTAACTTATAATACCATTTTATTAAACTGCAGTATTATACTGATGCAGTGCTGCTGTCAGGTGGCACATTTACTTAAACTTTTTTTTTATTTTTAGCAGTTCCCATTGCAGCAAGTGGTGTTTGGGTTATGCAAAACATGAACTCTTGTGTTGGCAGTGGGATTACCGTAACATGTGAACTGGCAAAAAAGCAGTGAGAAATGAATACTATAAATCTGCAGTCTCTGTGTGGTGCATTTCAATAGCAACTGTTTCCCTTTCAAGTTAATTTTATTTTAAAAATGACTGTACAGATCATCAAGATAAACAACCACAGTCAAAACAGAATTTACATTTGCTAATGTTGTTGTTAGTATTGTTGTTGTTATTAAAATTATTATTGTTTTTTTATTATTACGAATACCTCTGTTTACTCAATAGGCCCAATGACAGCATGAATCCATTTCCAGTGGTGACTGGAGGAAAATACAGTTAAACTTGAACAGGGCTACTCCATCTGTAAGTGAAGTCAATTAGATTTATACCCTAGTTTCTAAATGCATATTTAAGTACTAGACTGCACTTGGGGACCATTTTACACTTAGCCAATTTCCTTTTCAAAGGTGACCATCAAAGCATATACTTTGTGACTGTGAAGTAAACACTTTAACCACTATACCTACCCCCACCCCATAAATATTAGGCAAATCAGTCTACAGACCAACACATACCTAGTCAATAACCAGAAAGGGATGAAAGGCAAGAATCCAACCATGTATTTTCTGTCTATAAGGTAAATACTTTAGCCGTTATGCGAATCCCCAACCTCCCAGCCCTACAGTTAAGCATTTTAACCAGAATGCTACACGGCAGTGCTTCCCCAGTGCAAAGAATAAAATGATTATGTATTAAATGTTATGAGTTTTGCTTTGCATTAACCTACTCTATACACCTAATATTTAAAGGACCATTTTTTCTCTAAACTCCGCATTTTCTCTGTAGTAATAAATGATGATTTGCTTGTTTGAAACTTAAAAGTTCCTATTGATTTAAATAAGCTCCTTCTCACTTTTCTGGCTGTTTGCTGCCTTGTATACAATGTAAGGTTGAATTGTATAGGGATGGTCATTCCTTATACTTATGGCCTTGTCTGTGGGTTAGAGCAGTGTTAGGCTAGACTCCACAGCCCCTATTACATCATTATGCAGTAATGTCTGAGAAAGGTGGACTTAAGTATTTGTGCTAACAAAGCCAAATCCCAACTTTGGACTGGCTGATGGGCACATTCCAGGGGCAATGCTATATTGTACTATATCAAGGCATGCCATAATTAATTAAAAAAAATCAGTAGGCCAAAACGGCATTCCATTGATAAGCTGTCCTTTACCTCCTAAGCAAACATTATAGCTTCCTCAGAAAGTTACAGAGTGAAGCTTAAAATTATGTACTTAAATCACAAATGACACTGTAGTTTTAAAAATAAAAGAAAAAGATAAATTAAAGGCAGAGCAAATGGATGTTATGTGCATAATGGTATGTTTTCAAAGATAAAGGACCGCAAGTAACATTTCCATTTCTAACGCATGAACAAAACTGAACTCTATTACACCAACAAACTTTCCCTAAAATAATACTCCCTGAAATAAAACATGTAAGATACAGTGCTTTCTGAGGACAGCGACATCATACAGATTAAATGCTGTTAAATTCAAACACCACAAGTGATTTGCAAATGTAAGGCATAAGAGTATTTTTGCTCAGCCCCCACTCCGTCCAGATTAGTGTAGTTGATGAGCAAGTTGGCAAAGCATACCTCTCAACTTCTCAAAGCAAGAAATCTAGACAAAGCCAGAAATAATGGAGGAGGACAAAGGCCCAAAAATAGGGACAGTTTTTTTTTTTAAATGTTGCTCCTATAACCTTATAAAGCTGCTAGAATCACAGGTCTTTATTATGTATTTTCTGTGGGGTATGAAGTGTGAAGCTCAAATGCCCGTCATTATTTAGTGTTATTTAGTTACGTCAATCCATAATGTTTTGCCAGAAAAACGGTAATTTTATGAGAAACACATCAAAAATATGAGACAAAAATCTGGATTTTTTGTGAAAATCTGGACAGTTAAGTGGTATGTTGCAAAGCAAGGACACTTTCTCAGCATTGGAGATAAATAAAAACTACAAAGTTAAGGCATGTGGTACAATGCCGATAATGCATACCTCTCAACCTCTTAGTATAAGAAATTTAAATGTCCTTGGTTTACCGAGAAATCCAACACGGGACGAACCAATTTTCAGCGGAGGCCCGGGGAGAAACGCTCCAGACTAATAAACTTAGAAAGTTGCTAGAATGAAACGTTTTGTGTTAACTTGAATTTTCTGAAGAATATGAAACCGAAACTCAAATGCCTTATTATTTCGTGAATTCAGTCTTCACTCATTGCCAGAAAACCACAAATGTTAAGAGGAACAGACCTAAAAATACGAGGCGCAAATCTGGGAATTCTGCGAAAATCTGGACAACTGAGAGTGATGGAGGTGACCATTTTAGATGGATTTACTTTTTACTGGCTCGATGAACATTTGATCTCTGAATATTTTCCCAAGGGTTGAAACCTGATCATTCGGGCCCTGCCATAACTCTAGCCTTGGAAGGTATTATTCCTTAAATTACTCCAGTTTGAGGATTAAATCTTGCTTGGTTGTAAAGATGTGAGCGGTATGAGATACCCCTCACAGACTATTACCTCCATCCCCACCCCCGAGACAACCTTTAACTGAGAACTGTGTCAACTAAAATAAATTTAGCAGAACAGTGAAGAGCAGCTTGCGTGTTTTGTCGTGCAAAATAAATACATATTTCTCAGCTATTTGTAGCTGTGATTATGTTTTATTTATTTACTGTCCACTCGAAGAAAGTGAGGAAGCATACCTCTCAAGTGTACCTCATTATGAGGAACGTACCTCATTTGGGGTCTTAAAAAGTTCATGTTCCTCGAAGTTCCACATTGAAAGAGTCTGTCACACATTCAGTGTTAGGAATTTTTTAAGTGAAATCGGTGATAAATAGAAATACATTATATTAATTCATTAAAGGACCTCCTTTATAAGTAAAACTCAGCATATTTTAACCATCCTATGACCTTCCTAGTTGAAGTTGTTGGTAAGCTGTTAGCAAGTGTTCCACATTTTGCCCATTTGTTCCACATTATGAAGGCGAGTGTTCCTCATTTTGGAGATGGAAGGTTGAGAGATATGCTGAGGAGTGATTTAAACAGGGCACCGCCGAGCATACGCATATTGGGTAGCGTTTTGGATTATGCATTAATTACCTAATAATAAAAAAAATAGTTTGCGATGTACTAAAAGCAAGCAAGTAATGCAATAAAAATGTATCATGTAACTGCGGCAGCCCTTAGCAGGGTAGTTCGGGTTCTCCATCGGGTCAGTAAATCCTACCATTAGCACTCACTCCTGCTGTGGAGTATTGGTATTACTTTATGGGTAGCCCACAACGACAGACTTTTAACGCATTTGAAAGCTATTTTATTTCCCCCAAATGTCTACTCTATAGACAGAGTATTGTTACATTTAAGAATGGGCAGATCTGCTATTTTATCAGCTTGCGGGTTTACCCCCCGCAAAAGTTTCTACTATGGTACAGATATGAGTTTCAACAGGGAAACTTTTTAATAATTTTCACAAAGTAGTGCTCGTATTATAAAATATACCAACGGCCAACGCAGTAACCTTAATCACTGCAGAATGTTTAGATTCATCACCGGTTTATTATTTTGAAGCACGGAAATAAGAAGTAAAAAAATCATTGTATACATATATAGTGTCTCCGAGTAATAAGCTAAACATTTAAAACAAGCAAAAGGTATGGTGGGTCCATTTTACAATCGAGCTGCCTGTAGCAGATGACGTATTTTCAGTACTTCTGACTCAAAATCAGAAACAACCTTTTGGACGCGCACTTTTCAACAGTCTCCGATTTTGGTTCAAAATGTAGCTCAGTCCCTTCTAATTCCTAGTAAAATTGGTAATTTGGGGGAATAAAGTTGGGTGGATTATACTTAATAAATAGTTAAAATATTTGGTTATACACCTCTTTACTTCAGAAAATGTATGTTAATTCACATCGTATTATCCTGTCACCCTCTGACTCAAGTTAATGTTACTAGTATATTAAAATGCTTCACTGATTATTTCTGGATTTGTCCCTGATTCTGAAGTTAAGAAGATGAGAGTTATCCCTGAATATAGCTCTCAAGTGATACAATTTACGTATGTATAGAGCTGTTCGTCATAAAGCCAGACCGGTTTCTGAGGAGATACTTTATTAAATACATATATTTATCCTATACAGAGATTCTTTACCACTGATTGTTTAGTATATCTACATTTGGGTCTAGTATACAATGACATTATATTGTTGAAAATACGATCGTGTTCCTCTTTTGGACCCTCTAGTATGATTTTATTTTTTTTTTAATGGGGGGGGGGGGGGGTTGAACGATATGCTCCTGTATTACCTAGGAGCAAGGATGTTGCTAGGCGTGCTCTGTGTACTCAAATGAGTACATTTTTTCTTCTGTATCATTCTGAAACACTGAAGATACCTATAAATTTACGAGTTAAAACATGCATGATTCTCTTCAAAACAAAGATGAAAGGCTTACTTGTCTAAAATCAAATGTTTTAATGGCCGTGGAGAAAACAGGTGGAATACATGTGTTTTACCGAGCGCACTAGTCCAACTCTTGGAGAGGGATGCACATATATAAATGTGAGATCACTGTGGGTGATGGAACAGCTCGTACAAAGTGGACATTTCTGGCTTCACCCCAACCTAGGAGAACGCATGGTTAGTTAACTTAGTTTCATTTGCTCCGGCCACTGCTGTAACCATGCAGAAGTGGACAAACTGGATAGCAGAAACTTGGATCCCATATATGATGTCCTCCAGCTTTGTTCGCTCTAATTGTACTAGCTGCCTTCAGAGTGAGCTCTGTAACTGTAGTTCAAAATGTATTTGCCGGATACAAATGTTTTAGTCACTTTGGTTTGGTACTCTTTGACTGGATTACAGTACCTTTTTTCCTGTCAGCATTTGTTTCCTGGCAATGTCTCTCGAGTGTACCTCAGAGTGAAGAACGTTCCTTATTTTGAGTCTTAAAATGTCATGTTCCACATTGATAGGGTGTGTTATACATTCATCATCTGAATATTCTTTTTCTTTTTACAAATGTCAATGGCAAACACTGAATCATATGAATTGAGAGATTTTATATAGAAAAATAAACCGTTTTGAAGTATGCTGTAGGCTTCCTAGCTGAAGTTGTCAGTGGTATCTACATTTTGCGCATTTTTATTTGTTCACCGTTGTGAATAGTATAGTCTTCTTATAATGTTATCTCCTGTACCCTCACCTGTCCTCTACCCAAGCAAAATTATCTCAAAATAGTCCAATTGATCGGGGGATACTGGCCACAGAGTCAGTTGTTCTTTTGTTCAGCTATTTATTATTTCTAATAAGTGGCCCTTGCCTGGTGAAACTGCGTGTTTCTAACTCGGAATACGTCTATTCAGAACATTGGTTCTGTTCCCACAGTTGCAGAAAAAAAAGGTAAACGACAATAACATCCCAAATTCAAAAACAAGTCTCATGTGTTTCGGAACGTGGATTTATAATACTTCTCAGTGACTATTTCTGCCTTTTTTCCACTGATTCAAAGAAGCAACTAGTCGTAACGGACTCGGAGAAGAACATTCGGTTTGGCGGGCTTTTTAATAATGGCGGTTCTTTCACTTCTTTGATGTTCTCTCAGTACGGTAGTATCTGGTAGCATTACGCGTAACCGCCCACTGTTTCAAGCGGTCATAGCTATTTGCGTTTGGCCAATTTCTGAGCGATACTACTTTGAGTGACACCGTGGACAGTTGGCCGTCACGAGTCTGGCACTAACGCGGATGTGAAATGAAACCATCCACATTTGGCATAGCTTAATAATGTTATGTAATATTTGTCTCCCTTTCATCTAATATTTTCAAATTTTCTGTGGAATGAGCACCATCTGAGTGGGGATGCATTCAGCAGATGCAACTGCCTTCAAATTTAGCGTTGGGTTGCACAAACTGAATTTCGGATTTACCTTTTTATACAACATGTCCACTTCACAGATAGAAAAAAATTGTGTATACAGTAATTGTCAAAATGCCAGGCCCAGAATGTATGTGCTTAAAACTAAAAGGCATAGGGGATATGTCGGTGACCGTCTGCATCACACTCCCAATTATCCAGATTTCTGCCTCGGGAGTTTCATCTGCTTCTCAGAAAAGTTGTGGTTTTCTGGCAAATCGCTGAGGAGTGAGGACTGATTCCTATCCTTCAGAAAACATCTACTAACGCACATAAACATGAAAAGCCAGAATAACGGGATACGATCAATATTTAAAACATGTCCGTATTTTGGGACCTTTGACTCATTATTGTATGTTTTGTCCTAATTTCTCGCGCTAAGAGATGAAAGGTATGCTGTGCAGTGCACCTTTTTGAGCAACGGGGGGGGGGGGGGGGGGGGGGGGTCAGACATTTTCTGATGCTTCCTGCAGATACCTAAGCAGCACCGATATAAAATAAACATTGCTGTCATGTCCTGCTGAAGAACGTATCGAAGCTTTAACAATGAAATTATAGCTTGTTTATATTGAAATATCTATACACATATGCATATTCTATATAATATTGTGTACGCGAAACTCTCGGGTTACCACATTATAAAAAGTCTATATAACGATGTGGCTGTTAAGCACAACGTCCTTCTGAGAACGTGGATGCAATTAATTTACCCAAAACAGCCATCTATTTTTTTTTCTGGTGGAGAGTAGTGGTGGTGGACATTTTAAAGGGAGAGTAGATAGGGAAACAATGCTGAAAGTGCGACACATTTTATGGCAGGTATTAATATGGCTAAAATATTACGAACGAGATTCTAAAAGTCTCACCATCATATCATATCGTGAATTACGTTGATGAAATGTTGCTTTATTAATAGGCATTACACCATAGTCATTCACGATTAAGAACTTTTTGAATTCCGCCCCCTAACATCCTGTCTATTCAAAATGCAAACCACAGGGTTCTTGTACAGTTTAAGTGTATGTACTGGCAGAGCTACGCTACCATCAAATCAAGACGCCGAAAGATCTTCACCCACTGCAAACATATTGTTCATAAACTTCATCGTTTGCACGACCTTTTACTTTCAGAAAATATAATTTGTTAGCTTGTTGTTCATACCTTTCAAATTCTTAGCAAAATAAATCTGGACAAAGCCTAAGGGGGCTGGCTGGTTGGGAGACAAAGGGCAACAAATTGGGACAGATTTTAAATATTGCTGTTATAAACTTGGAAAGTTGCTAGAATGACAGGCTTTGTGTTAGCATGCATTTTTGAAGGATATGAAGTCCTAAATTCAAATGTATATCATCATTTATTTCACTCCTCAGTGATTTGCCAGAAAACCACAGAATTTATGAAGAACAGACCAAAATATGAGGCGAAATTGTGGACATTCTGCAATCTGTGAAAATTTAGACAGTTGAGAGGTATGGTAGGACTAATAACTGTGTCATTGCCATGATTTGTTTTTCTTCTCTCTGTTTAATTAGTTTTCTAGGGATTATGGAAATGAATGGCAACTGTGGGACAATACAGAACCTTACAAAAAGAATTCATAAAACCAGAAATATATGTGTTGAGGGAAGGGGAACCATAAAATGAGAGGATACTGGATTAAATGTCCTGCAGCATTGTCTCAAGCCATCAAACACAGCAGTCTCTGACATACCTGTCAACTGTCCCTGTTTTGGAGGAGCATTTATATTTTCAAGCATGATTTACCCCTGCACTCGATGTCCCTATTTTTTTGGAGGTATGTCCCTGTTTTCAGCCTTGACTTACCCTTTCACACAATTTTCTGAATCTCCCTCATTACATGTGATTTTTGAACCTGTCCAAAACACAGAAAACCACACCAGCATGACCAACACACTAGGGCACACATCTTCCATCTCCCTGTTTCAGAAGCAAAAATAAATTACTTTGTAGTAGAATTTTGCAATACACTGTTTCTTTGATAATGTGCTTATATTTTCCATCATTTTTGTCAGTCTCTTTTCTAAATGTATTTCTGAGTAGTATCCCACATTTCTACTGGGAGTGGGAAGAGTTACATGCTCTTTGGTATTAAAAAAGTCTTTCGGCTTTTCCTGGTTAGGGGTCGCCACAGCGGAACTCTGGCCCACTCATGATTGGCAGTGGGTTTTATGGTGCCGAGTTGCCAGCCCGACGCCCAACCTTCAACGAAGGCACGCCCATCCACGCTCACACCTACCTGTATGTCTTTAACGTCAATCGACCGCGGGGAGGACATGCAGACTCCACAAAGAAGGCACTCCAGCCGAGAATCGAACAGGAGAACCCCTTGTTGTGAGGCGACAACTCAAACCGCTGCACCACCGTGGCTCTTTGGTATTAAAATATTATGCTAATTATATATCCAGAGTTTGGGCTGGACGTCTCTACTTGTCATGTGTCTTTGCTCCTATTTTCAATGTTTGCAGGTTAACAGTTATGATCTTCGATTGTAGCAATCATCTAAAACATTAAACTAACTAATGGCTGAAGGCATCAACAAACTAACAGCTCAAACAGGCAGCCCCCTAGCCTAACTCAGCCCACACTAATGGCTGAAGGGGATCTGCAACCTGTGGGTCGTATGCCTTGTTCTCATACCCTGTCCACTGACAATGGAGGTGGTTGAAGAGGGCATATTGTCCAAGCCCATGCCCCCATATTTTGCCAACTTGAAATTTAACCTTCTAATTCTTCCCCTCCTCTTATTATTGTGGTTGAAATGCCCTCCTACCATGTTTCTTGCTGCTTGCTGGGGAAGGTAAAACCTGAAGTAGCCTGTAGGTGAAAACAGGAAATTCCTTTCTGACCCATACTGCAGTCAGTCTCATTGGCCAACAAGATCTTACCAGTCCCTATTCTGCTGCTGCTTCCTGTTTTTTCAAAGGGGTGAGGTCTCATCCTTTTCTTCCTGGCATTGGCTTTGGAAAGGATTTGCTCTGGTCACCTGTGTAATTTTTATCTTGGTCCCTACCCTACCCAGCTGTGCCTTTGCACTTCCACCACCTCCCTAGCTCTCTCCCTTCCTATCCTAACATCCTAGCCCCATCCCACATAGACCCTGCTATTTTCACCTAGGCAATCCCTCTGAACTCACTTTTATTGCCGTAGGATGAAAGTAAGCATGCTCAAATGTACCAAGTGATCACACATCAGACTGTTTTGGTTGAAAATGACCATAACCATGTATTTATTGTGCCAGTCTAATGAAATTGATCTACAGGCAGTTAGAGCCAATTCACTTTGATCATTGTATATCCAGATAAGTGCAGAGGGCTAAACTTGAAAGGAGAACCAATAGGGGAATCAAGCACATCCGTCTTTTGCAGTCTTTTCCCTTAACATGCTAAAGTGGTTTCAGTGGCCGAAGGAGGTCTGAAACTTGTGGGTCCTATGCCTTGGCCTTCTGGTATATCCACTGACACTGGCCATATGGCATAGCAATGGGCTGCTAGTGACATTATTCCTCCCTAAAAGGAAAAGATAAACATTTGTTTAAGGTCATCTCTCAGCCCACAGCATCAGAGCTATTGATAGATGCTTCCCATTTATCCCTCTGTTTCCCAGCCATTACACTTATGCCTCCTCCTTCTTGAATCCTAGTAGTTTCTCTTTGTTAAACCAAGCTGGTGGCCCTCATTATATATTTATGAATACCTGAGTATCCAAACCTCCAGCATCCAGTTATTATTTGCAAATGAGAATATCCATTAGATTCACTCTGGTCTAAAATGTCTTCTACATGATTGCTATCTCCACCTACCTAAATTCATCACTTCTTTCCCTCATGCCCCTTTGGCATGTACATGTGACAAAATCCCAATTCTAAATGAGCGTGATACCATCTTTTTATTGTCTAACCTGGGCTTTTCTAATGCCTTTTTCAGCACTGCAGCTGGTAGTTAAACTGAAGTGAGCTATCCTTGTGGAATAAACAAGGAGCCTGCTGGCTTGTTTGCATGATCCTACATTTCCTAGTTTGGAATAATACATACCAGTCAGTATCCAGAGGGTCCCCTGAGATTCTGCTATGCTTCTTTCCCTTTTTGGTCTGTCTTACTTTTCATTGTGTGGATCTAAACATCATCTACATTTATCACTGAGCCCTATCACCCAGGGAGGCCTGACCCATATGCTATCCTACACTATATCTGATATATGATAGCCCTTGCAGAAGGCCAGTAAATATATTGCCATCAACAAACACAGCTTATACTCTTGAGTTGCATACCTCTTCCAACACTTTCCAGAGGCATGTAGAATTACTCAGTCCATTGGTAATCACTTGTCTTCCATTCTTGCCCAACCTTGCAGCATCATTCAATCTGTAATTGCATAAGCTGTGTCTTGCCATCCCAGGCTCTCTGGTATCAACTGATTGCTGCAATGCATATACCTGCACTGCTTCTTGATATCCCTGTCTGTCTCTCTTTCTCTGTCAGAATAAAATATAGCTTAGCAACTGTGCCACTGGCATAGACCATATCACTTTCCAGCACTTGCCTGCCCTGAATCTAACAAGTTATGCACTGCAGTTTCAATACCATGTCTTTGTTTTTGGGTGCAACTCTCTGACCGTAATTCCCCAAAATCAGTTTGCCATCAACTGGTTCAGAATCCTGCATGGTCTTGATTCTGGCACTGGTGCCAGTCTCCTGAATCTGTTCCACTGAAAACAAGAGAGTAAATCGGCAAAGGCATTATCCACACCCTGAATATGTTGTGCTCTGAAAGTCATGATGTGTTATATGTATTTCTGTACAAACTCCCTCATCATTCTTTATGTGTGTGCAGTCTTCCCTCAAGTGATTTAGCATACCGCTACTCCCATATTGTCTCTCCTTAACAGAATATGTTTGTTAAGGCCATTTCAGTGTCATAGAGGGGTGAATCCCTAGCTGTGTCTCAGCAGACTTCGGTTTGAGTACAGCTCTGATGACTAATAGAGCAGCAGGGATGGATAGGCATGCGTATCCAGGAGAAGGGTGCTTGCTGGTGACACTCCATAAGTGGAGCCGTGGTCCAAAGAGGAGAGCTGCCCTCAGCTGCAACCAGTGAGCTTGGAGGACAGAGTAACTGAAAAGTGGGTAGGGCATATAAAATAATAAGAAAAAAAAACACCAAATAGAAGCACAGATGGTTGAGCTCCCAGGATGTCCTTAAGATTCACAACTGGCCCCAGTAACAGCAAAGAGAGTCCAGGGGGGTGTAAAAGGATGCTGGTAGACCCAGCATAGATGTGGGCACTTGGAGGCCAGGCCTGTATAAATGAGGTCAAAGGTGATTAAAAATTTAAAAACAAAAAACGTGTTTGTTCTCCAGTTTAATCATTCAAATGTGCACTGTTTTTACTGGAGAGAATTCTAACTCCAGAAAGGATGTCAGACTGTGCCATTGTTGCCAGTCCTTAAGCTCTTGTTCTGTGAACAATCTCCCATTCAGATATCCTGTTGCAGCTATAAACAACTGATGCTCTCAGTTAGAGGTGCTTTGCTGTCTGAAAAATATTCCATTGAAACTTTGCAAGAACTCCTGCCAACCCCTCCAGGTCTGCCTTTATTTCTGCTGTGATCGTAGCCATACGATGTAACTTCACACAACCTGTTCCTTTGCTGCCAGCATTTGCATGAATGACCTTCCTATGAGAATGATCTGCATGCCAAGGTCATCAGTCCTCCAAGCTCTGCAGTTCTTTTAAGGCTACTTCTTTCACTGCCTATGTTGCCTGTTTCTCTAGTTTATCTTGTGGTAGCTGAATTAGCCCTTCCTCTGCATCAGTCTCAATGCCCAAGAAGACCAAGGAAGTGGTTGGTCTCTTTATCTTGCCCTTAGCAAGAGGTAGCCCAAATTCTTAAATGATCCTTGTAAATTTTTGTAACCCTGCCTCACACACCTTAGATGCAACAGGCCCAACAAACAAAATGCATGCTACAGTATAACCTATAAGTATGCAGCAGTCCATATGATATGCCACTGTACTATAAAGCCAGACATCTCCTGATCCTCCACACGGATTGTCAGTAATTGGAATGCAAATTCAATATTTGCCTTTGCCATAAGTGCCCCACTCCCTTCTGAGAATATAATGCTCAGGAATTCTTGAAAAGAGGTATAGGTTATGGAAGTATCTGTTTCCATCAGGACTTCATTAACCAGTGCCTCCTCTGGAAAGGAAGGGTGATAAGTCAGCCTAAATTGCAATACTGTCTTCCTTGGCAACAAACCCAAGGAAGGAGCCATGATCCAAAGATAAGTCAGCCTAAATTGCAATATTGTCTTCCTTGGCAACAAACCCAAGGAAGCTGATTTCAAGTTTTTGCATGGAGGATTCTACATTTGTCTCTCACTTTCTCCATGTTACCTCCTTGGTTGCCTTTTCCCTCAGCACTTCTAGCCATTCCATAGCTGATTTCAAGTTCTCTGCTTTGAACCTTGCTCCTTTCTCACTTAAATTAAATCCTAAATCCTTAAGTAAAACCTAAGTTCCTGTATTCTTGCTGCCTTCTTATCTAGATAGACCCATAAACATGACCCCATTTTTCTCTTTGAACCAGCATGCGAAGTACTGTTGAACTTACCCAGTTTCTGTTCCTTGCTGTGCTACAGGGTATTTAAGGGATGTTGTACTTTGCATACCAACTGTTTGTGGCAGTACCTGCACAGTGTGAAGGAGCATTGTATCTCGTTGAACCTGAAGCACCAAAAATCTCTTCTACATTTGCACTTTTTCTATGTCTCCTTGCCAACCTACACTGCCCAAATAATACTTGCATGGTTAAACCACTATCCACATACTGCACCTTCCTCTATAATCTATGTCTTACAAGAGGGACATGTCTACCTTGACCTATGGGAAATCTGGCTGCATATGCCTGTGATGCTTGAACTCTTCATCTTACTCTAGTCTGCCACCACATGGCCAACTGGCCTGCATCTTCATGACCTGACATTTAGTTTGCCAGTAGGCTTAAACCATAGTAGAGTTGAACTCTATCATAAGCTCTGCATAAATTGTAAAATACAACAGACAGCTTTTCCCATGTCCACCTAATGGCTCTCATTGTGGTTCCAGATCCTTTTCTTCAACTTTTTTTTCCAATTCTACTACTTTATGTTTAGGACTGTTCAATAATGAGAACAGGTCACAAACTCAAACGATTTAACTATCTGCTGCCTGATCTTCTCCAAGAGGTGCATGTCCAGGGGCTCTGTTATTGAAATACACAAAGGACAGCATGCCCTTGTATTCTTCTTTTCTGCTCATCTTTCTGTGCTTTTCCTAACTCATTCTGCTCCTATTTTACTACTGTAACATATGATCAGATTCCACTGAGTTGATCCAATTTTTCTTTGATCCCTTTAGATCTACTCCATTTGTCTACTGCCATGGTCCCCATTCTTTGATTTCCCCTTTATTCCCTTTATAGACCTGCCCAGCTGCCCTTTCTCTTTAGGTCTTGCCACTTCACTGCCAACGCTCTTTCTTCTACCACTGCTCTGTCTTCACCCTGTGTACTTTTCAATACCCTACTTCTTCTGAATTCACATCATTGACCAACCACTCAACTTGCACTGCCTTAGAGTCCTAAAATCTCAATCAAAGGCAACTTCTTCTGATCCCAGCTCAGCTTCTGTTATTACAGATGCTGATGGCACTTCAGTGTATGTAAATTACAAACTCATAACTTTAAGATAGGCCTTCTGTAAGCTTGCTACCTGTCATGGACAGATCATATACCCTCTAACCATCTACGTTTCCAACTCTAACTGGAAGAACATTCCACATATACCCAGATCTACAATGAAACAAGCAAATTTTTGTTCTATTAACACCATTAGTTATGACCACAAGTGCACTATTTTGACATGTTGAGATAGAATGATTTTTCATTTCAATACCCATATCAGCTTCAAACATTATGGACACAGTTATAAATTCAAATTAAATAATCTCTTATTTGTCTATAATTTATTGAGTATAGTGATATTTCCAGTCTTTGTTTATAGTCCATCCCTTTAACCTATCTAATTTGTCTGGTGAAATACCTCAGTACTCTTTCCTGTCTTTTCAGCTGGTCACACTTGTAAAAATAACCATATTTACTTAATTATATATGGGGTCTAACTTTTTTTTACAGTGAAAGCAACACTTTTTAGTCCCTGCTGGTAAGAGCTCTTAGCATCCATTAATGAGGAACAGCAGCTTTCCTAACGTCTAGCTTCCCTTCAATGCCTCCCCCTCATCAGACTCCTTAACTAGTACCCACTCAGATACTGACACTAAAAAAACACTATGTTACTTCCTAACAAACCTCTATATTATTCTTTCACTTTACATCTTTAAATCACCTTTTCCTCCTTGCCTTCTCACTTAATCCTTATAACCTACCTTCTAACTCTGTTGTTTCACCTGTTAATATATACCTGACCAGGCCTAAAGTGTACACATTCCAACTTGGAATGCGACTTCTAGTCACAAAAGTCAAGCCAAGTATCTCACCCTGACCTCCTCTTACTTTTGTTTGGTCTCTTCCAATTCTAAAACTGTAATAGATCTGTACATTCTATGTGACTATTGTAATTTTAAACTTCATTACTATGTAATTATGTAAAACTTTGTATTATCTATAAAAATCTGCATGCTATGTGTACACCTTATACTTGCTTGTTATTTGATCTGTGGAGCTTTTCTTCCCATGCCTCCGCTGAAAATGGACATGAATCCAGTCAGAATTTCCCGGTCAACAAATGTAAATAAATAAATAAATAAATAAATATTGCCATATAGCATTTTCTTATAATGGCCCTCACATTTGCTTCAAATATGAAATGGTTATCAATAACCAACTCAACATCCCAAATGTTTGAGATATTTTTCAGAATATTCCAACCCAACACCCCCAATGTTTGAGATATGTTCCAGAATGCTACTATTCAGTGCATAAGGATAAAGTGGATTACTCTTATTAAAATAAAATACTTAAGATTTCTTAGAAATATACTCCATAGATCAGCTTTTTGCCCAGGTCTCTAGAGTCTTCTTCTTTCGGCTGCTCCCGTTAGGGATCGCCACAGCAGATCAACTGTTTCCATTTCTTCCTGTCCTCTGCATCTTGCTCTCTCACACCAACCGCCTGCATATCCTCTCTCACCACATCCATAAACCTTATCTTAGGCCTTCCTCTTTTCCTGTTACCTGGCAGCTTCATCCTTAGTATCTTTTTCCCAATATACTCTGCATCCCTCCTCAGCACATGTCCAAACCAATGTAATCTTGCCTCTCTGGCTTTGTCTCCAAACCTTCCAACCTGGGCTGACCCTCTAATATACTTATTCTTAATCCTGTCCATCCTCGTCACACCCAGTGCAAATCTTAACATCTTCAACTCTGCCATGTCAAGCTCTGACGCCTGCCTTTTTGTCAGTGCCACTGTCTCCAACCCGTATAACATAGCTGGTCTCACTACCCTCTTGTAGACCTTCCCTTTCACTCTTATTGGTACTCATCTGTCACAAATCACTCCTGACACTCTTCTCCATGGTACATGGGGTACTGTGACTTTATCAGATAAGCTCATAGTAGATCTTTGTGGAGCTTATTTGTAATCTGCACATGCAGTATTAGCCTTTTCTGTCATTATAATAGCTTTCACATCAATGGTTATTCTATCATTCACTAGCATGGTGATGTGTGCCTATGTATAAGCAATGTACACTCATATAAAATTGGTAAGTACACCTATAGCATAGTTCTGAAACAACCAGGAAGCTGATAGGTAGAACCTAAACAGGGCTTTCTTATCCAGAAAAGGCTATATTATCCCTCCCCAAAGGTGCTTGGAATCTGTTCAAAGTGCTAGATGTCTTAAATATATTTGACATCTTGATTAGTCAATGTGAGGTGTGACTGTTTTAAAAGTGGTTGATATCATCCACTTCCTCTTCAAGTAAGCGTTTCTTGTCTGGCAATTAGTGGAGGTTTAAGAATAGGAACTGTTAAGTTACTTCCTATAGTCCCAGGTTTGATTTACTCAGCATCCAAATCAAGATATGATACAGTCATTAGGTCATCTTAGAAGTAAGTTTACTGCTGTATGCACGGGGTCTATATTAAAGGACCGAACGTTCACACCCACGAATACGACAACCACGACATGTAAACGCCAAACAGCTGAAACAGCGAAACACGTAAACATTGAAATACGGAACACTGAATGGATTTCCTTGGCCAGCAGGGTGTTTGTGGGGAAGAGGAAATATATCATTTTCCCCACTTATCCTTTTCCCCACTGTAGTGCGATCTCGGAGTTGGTATATATAAGTAGGGGGTGGTGTAGGGGGTGCATGGGGGCTTGCCCCCCTGCAAAAGAGTATTTATTGAGTTATGTTTAAGTAAGTTTTACTTACCTGTATGGCACTGTTGTTTTCAGAAATGTGTTCGGCGTTCCGTATTTCAATGTTTACGTGTTTCGCTGTTTCAGCTGTTCGGAGTTTCTATGTTGCGGTTGTCGTATTCGCAGTTGTGAACATTCGGTCTTTTAATATAGACCAGTATGCATGCATTCCTGCTCCCTAATCTAAATATAGTTGGTTATTTGCATGCCTTCCTGTCTACGTCTGTATCACAGTAACAGTAATGTTGTCTTGTCTTGAGCTCATTACAAAACGAAAGTCAATTAAAAAGGAAATATATCTCTACAGGGATTGCATGGCATTCAGGAAACAGGGTGTTTGATTTTGCATAAATCTCATAGGATCATGATGAATGCCTCTGAGTGCAAGCTGCAAGAATTATTCAGTGATAAGGGTAGAGAATAGCTGGATAGGATTTGCACACCAAAGGAGGAACCATAAGCATGAGCAGACAAACAAGAGTGATGGGGATGTTTTAATCGATGTACACTGCAAGCTTTCTTCAGTTATTACCTTTAATAGTAAAGCACTTGAAAATGCTGATGTTAAAATAAGTTTGGGCAAACAAGATAGGTACAAAGGTGTTTTCTATAGGGCACTAAACCAATGCAAGGATGACCTGGATTTATTCACTGCAATGTTAAGTAATCTCATGATGAATGATCATGACATCATAGCTGATGATTTGAATGCCACCAATATTGACTGGGCATTTCAGATAGAAAATATTAATTCTTTGAAACAACTAACAGTGCCTAGTAAAGACTTAAGTTGCTTTCGGATAGTTACTTAACCAACAACTACGGACAATATACTGGATGAAGCTTTTGTTAAGGAAGGTACTACCGGTGATGACTATTTTCTTGACAGAATTGGATCAAATGACCTATGTTTCTGCTGGGAATTGGTAGGAAATGATTATAAGAGGTCTAACTTATCAGGTATCCCCTAGAAAATCAATTTAATGAACTAGTTATTTTGAAATAAGAGAAAATCACAAATGAAACAGGAATGAGAAAATTAACAGTAAGAGTATATAAAACTCCTGGAAGACCTTATAAATCACTTAACTGAGAAGGTTGTTCATATGTATGGTGATAAATCTAACCCATGGTAGAAAACCAAAATTGGGAGAAACACTCTTAGAAAGCTTATAAAAGGAGTCCAATTGTGTATAATAAAGCTAAATATCAGACAGCCAAGTTAAGGTTCAGGAAACTATTAAGATATACTAGACATAGGTATGAGCACAAAATGGCAGAAAATACAACAGTCACTAAAAAATAATTTACCTGACACTTGGGAAATTAAAAGGAAGGCTAATCAAACGAACATATTGCTGAAGTATCATGGGGTTACATTAAAACAACCAAAACTGAAGACTAATTTACTTATGGAAAATTTTGCAAGAGTTAAACCCACCTCCTGGGCACAATGTCGTAGTAGAAGATTGCACTAGTGTAGCTGTGTGACCAACCATTTCCACAGAATATGTAAAACCTACAGCTGAAGCTGGTCAAACAGGCTTAATAAGTTCTTAGCAAAATTTGTTGACCACTTGTCCTCTTATTAGTAGCATCTATATCAAAACTCACTTAGTTGTGGTTATGTTACACTAGCGTGGAAAGAAGCACTTGTAGTTCCTATCCAGCACTAACTAATAAGCACCATTTGATAAGCCTACCATGCATAGTGAGGAAATGATATGAGTGCCTCATCAGTGATTATCTCATAGAACACATATAGCTAAGTATCTACCTTTAACAGCATGGTTTTATAGAGACCATTTTTTTCTGAGATGGCTTAGGAAGCAATGGATTGAGGACTAAAAGTGGACTTTGTCTCTGTACTTGTGAAAAAAAAATCATAAATATTATGAGGAGGAAAAATTATTAATAGCTACATTAAATGATTAAAATAAGTAATGTTCTATCAGGAGTACATAAACTGGAAGTTGGCATTCCCTAGGGTTTGGTGTTGAGATCAAAACTGTTCACCATCTTTATGTCAGATTTTCCAAAGACAGACAATATTTGGGGCAGTAACGCCAAGGTAGGGACAATAGTGCCTAATACAGCTGATCAGTTTCAGCTTCAAATTTTCCTTGATACTCTAGAGACCTGGGGTGGCAGTGAAGAGTTACCGAATAACTGGGTAACTACAGCAGAGCTAGTAAGAGAGATGGCTAGAAGGGTGCTTGGTGTGACATCTGGAAAGAGGAAGGAGGACAAGGAGACCTGGTGGTGGAATGAAGAAGTACAGGAGAGTATACAGAGAAAGAGGTTGGTGAAGAAGAAGTGGGATTGTCAAAGAGATGAAGAAAGTAGACAAGAGTATAAGGAGATGAGGTGCATGGCAAAGAGAGGTGGCAAAGGCTAAAGATAAGGCATATGAAGAGTTGTATAAAAGGTTGGACACTATGGAGGGAGAAAAGGACCTGTACCAATTGGCTGTACAGAGGGACTGAGCTAGTGAAGATGTGCAGCAGGTAAAGGTGATAAAGGATAATGAGGGAAACATACTCACAAGCGAGGAGAGTATGTTGAGCAGATGGAAAGAGTACTTTGAGGGGTTGATGAATGAAGAGAATGAGAGGGAGAGAAGGTTGGATGTTGTGTGGATAGTGAATCATGAAGTGCAGTGGATTAGCAAGGAGGAAGTAAGGATAGCTATGAAGAGGATGAAGAATAGAAAGGCTGTTGGTCCAGATGACATACCTGTGGAAGCATGGAGGTGTTTAGGTGAAATGGCAGTGGAGTTTTTAACTAGATTGTTTAATGAAATCTTGGAAAGTGAGAGGATGACTGAGGAATGGAGAAAAAGTGTTTTGGTACCAATTTTTAAGAATAAGGGTGATGTGCAGAGCTGTAGTAACTACAGAGGGATTAAACTAATCAGTCACAGCATGAAGTTATGGGAAAAAGTAGTGGAAGCTAGGTTAAGAAGGGAGGTGATGATTAGTGATCAGCAGTATGGTTTCATGCCAGGAAAGAGCACTACAGATGCGATGTTTGCTCTGAGAGTGTTGATGGAGAAGTACAGAGAAGGTCAGAAGGAGTTGCATTGTGTCTTTGTGGATTAGGAGAAAGCATATGACAGGGTGCTGAGAGAGGAGTTGTGGTATTGTATGAGGAAGTCGGGAGTGTCAGAGAATTATGTAAGAGTGGTACAGGATATGTACGAGGGTAGTGTGACAGCAGTGAGGTCTGCGGTGGGAGTGACGGATGTGTTTAAGGTGGAGGTGGGATTACATCAAGGATCAGCTCTGAGCCCTTTCTTATTTGCAATGGTGATGGACAGGTTGACAGATGAGATCAGACAGGAGTCCTCATGGACTATTATGTTTGCGGATGACATTCTGATTTGTAGTGAGAGTAGGGAACAGGTTGAGGAGACCCTGGAGAGGTGGAGATATGCTATAGAGAGGAGAGGAATGAAGGTCAGCAGGACTAAGACAGAATGTATGTGTGTGAATGAGAGGGAGGACAGAGGAATGGTGAGGATGCAGGGAGAAGAGCTGGAAAAGGTGGATGAGTTTAAATACTTGAGATCAACAGTTCAGAGTAACAGTGAGTGTGAAAGGGAGATGAAGAAGAGAGTGCAGGCAGGGTGGAGAGGGGGGAGAAGAGTGTCAGGAGTGATTTGTGACAGACGGGTACCAGTAAGAGTGAAAGGAAAGGTCTACAAGATGGTATTGAGACCAGCTATGTTATATGGATTGGAGAGGGTGGCACTAATGAAAAGACAGGAGTCAGAGCTGAAGGTGGCAGAGATAAAGATGTTAAGATTTGCAATGGGTGTGACGAGGATGGACAAGATTAGAAATGAGTATATTAGAGGGCCAGCTCTGGTTGGATGGTTTGTAGACAAAGCCAGAGAGGTGAGATTGCGTTGGTTTGGACATGTGCCAAGGAGGGATGCTGGGTATATCGGAAGAAGAATGCTAAGGATGGAGCTGCTAGGTAACAGGAAAAGAGGAAGGCCTAAGATAAGGTTTATGGATGTGGTGAGACAGGACATGCAGGTGGTTGGTGTGTCAGAGCAAGATGCAGAGGACAGGAAGAAAAGGAAATAGATGATCTGTGTGGCGACCCCTAACGGCAGCAACTGAAAGAAGAAGAAGAAGAGGGAGAGATTCTAATTGGCTCTCTAAGAAAGTATCTGATATCTGGAATAGACTGTAGCATTATATCAAAGTAAGCACTAGTTTAGATATTTTTAATAAAAATGTAGACAGTTATTAGGGGGCTGACTGTTTGGACTACTTCAGGCTAGAAGGGCATTATAGCCCATGTTTGAAATATTTTTAGGCATGTATAAGAATGTAAGAAAACAGGAAAAAAGTAATATAGAGGAAGCAGGAATGAGGTGAAAGGGGAAAGCTCTTAGGGGGTGTGAGGGGTTGAACAGTGGATAGTAGAGAGGCACCAATGAATCCATTGCCTTGGGCTCCATTTCACTTAAGGCTAACCCTTGTAATATCCCTTTGCTGCACTATGATTCTCACCACAATGTCCAAATGTGTAGCCATTGCACGCAGGGCTACCATTTTGCTGTTTGAGTGGCACTATCTGAATGATTGTGGCTGCTTTATGCACTGACAACAGCAGCGCTCCTGCATGGCACCATGGAAGCATTAGATTGTTCTTGTTCTTTTTCCATAGGGGCTTCCAGGAGTGTCTACTGGGTCAGTATGACAGGCTGTTGTACAAGGCTGACATCTGGCACAAGCTTCTAAGGACAGTGAGGGATGCCACTGGTATCACCTGTTCTAGTAGGCAGTGCAGACAATACTATAGCAATTTTCAGTGCTATCACCCTGACCTGTTTAGCCAGTGGGAAGCAAAGATCGGGGCAGACAACCAAAGATTTCCTACAAGCATGTTTTTTTTTCTTGGCTTTTCTAGGCAGTTCTTTCTACTTTGTCTTACAGTGGTGGGGGAGCAGAGGAAGAATACAGAAGGATGTCTTAAGAGGCAGGAATGAGTCTTCCTATGGTGGGAATGTGTATGCCATAAACACTACTGCATGGTACAGTTTAACAGTATATGTGACATAAACGTGTACTAATGAATTCTCATTCGGTCTTTTCTTCCTTCTTCTGGTCCATTTGCAGTAGTAGTAAAGGAACAGCAGCTGTCACTTCAGCCTGCGCCAGCAGTTGCTTCAAGTGCTAAGACACCAGTGAACACCTGACCTAACTCTCAGCAAGGGGATGGAGGGGTCATCATGCTGAAAGGGAACAGGAGGACTCACTGATGGCCTCTGTGGTCATTGCTGATGAGAAGGCTCCTCTTCTAATGGTGGTCCACAGGTCTCCACTGTGATAACTTGGCATCAGCTGTGTAGGTTGGTAAAGTCTGAGGTATCCCAGACTGCTTCATTACCAGAGAACACCTCCTAACATGGCTGGTTGATTAATGCAACAGGCAGGCCCAGACTATCAGGTCAATGGAGGCACAGCCTACACTTTATGTTGGATATGAAGGTGACTGATGTCTGGGTAGACCCCTAGGCTGGTGTGGCATCTGCAATGTACCCTGCCCTCCCCTCTCCCATTTTGCCTCACCTTATGTATCACCCCCCCTTACCCTGTTTTTTATCCAGTCCTCCCTATCACCAGTTGTGCATCCTGTATGTGACTTTTCACTGCTGTCCTCACCTTTTTGTGTCTGTACCGCCCTTGTCTATATCTGCATTTTATGTTTGTTTGTGTGCCCCTTTGATCTTATCTTCTCCCTCTGTTTTGCTCAATACCATTCCTCACTACTTTCACTAGCTACCCTACTTTTGTTCTTATAAAGCCAGTGTGATCTTTTCCCACAAAAATGTGCCTTTCTCTCCCCTTCAGTTATTTCTTATGGGTGCTCTTGAGTGTTTTGCTGTACTTGCTATTCCCCCCTTTTCCTCACACTTGTATCATGAACTGCATTTCCACTTTGTTGTATTGTCCCTCCTTGGCCTCTCTGCCACTGCATTTCTGGCAGCAACGGAGCAGTTTATTCCAAATGAGCCGCACATTAGTTTTGTGCAAGAGTTCGGTAATGTCTATCACACTTCTCATGTGTACTTTAACAACACAGCTCCCCCAGTCTGCCTGTATAATGGAATTTGTCCCTGAAACATGGTTGCATTAATTTCCTATGCACTCCATTTTGCCAGCTACCATCACCATGTAAGTCCCGATTCCTTTCTAAGCAACTATGAGCAATGCTGCACTACAAGATTCCAGAAATTTAGTGCTGCACAACTATGAAATGCTAGTTTATGAATCCAAGCCAGAGTCTCATTTCAGTGCTTTTTTATTATAGTCTATTCCCACTATCCACATCCAGTTACCAACTGATCAGCTGGGTGTGGAGCATGTATCACATCCACTTAGTCGATTTTGGCATGTGGGTTAAATTGTGCCCACAGCATTTCTCTACAGTATGTGATACCTTGAGACTTCTTGGCTTAGGACTGGGGAATAAAACAGTCATCCAAGTTTTTTTAATGAAATATAAATGTTTATTTTAAAGAAAATTACTAAAACAAAGTAGAATTTCTTCACTGAATATAAAAGCGAGCACACAACAGCGAGTCATGTAAACGAAAGAAGTACAGGTATACAGTTGGTTTAGTTGCTCTTTTAAGTCTTGTATAAGCTATAGGTTTGTAATTCCTCACAACAGTTTATTCATTACAATAAAAATACAGTTCCTGTAGCAGAACCCATTATGAAACACAGTCCTAAAATCCTCTTAGCAGAGCCCAATATAAGACATACTCTTTTAGTTATATCTTTCTTCTGGAAGATAGAACTGAGCCAGTTTTATCCCAGTATATAAACAGTTTAAGCAAAAAAAAAAAAAAAAAAAACTGTAGGAATAATAGGCAGGTTTCTGCTCACCAGCAAAAATAATCCCTTCTCATATCAGGCCAAAAGGCAGAAGGATATAACAGAGTCAACAATGCTTCAAGAGACATACTGCAGACAGTCTTATATTCAAAGTTTTCACAGACATTAGCAGTCCTCAGTTCTAAGAGAAATCCATTGGACAAAATACTCCTTTTCCCCAGAGTGTTACTTTCTCTTCCTCACAAGTGGAGCATTTTTCAAATTTCCCTCTTTTTTACAGCTCCACCCTGCCTTAATGTCATCTAAATTGAACTCCATCATGCCTTATTTTTCTGGAAAGAATTAATTCTTCTTGTTCCAGCAGCCAATGTGTGATGTCTGGGCTTACCAAACCAAGACGTCTTACTGAATTATATTCCATCTACAATCCATTCATGGACTATGTTACAATCTACAGATTTTCCCCTTTTGATGGGCAAAACACATTCTAGGTCCTCCTCTGCTATGCTGCTTAGAAATATTCTAACCCCCATGTGCCCTGCAATTTGTTCCAGAGATGCTGTGCTACTGTTCAACATTCCTGTAAACTCCATCAGTGTGATATCTCTAGGTACTGTATATCATCGTAGTCAGACTGAGATGACATTTCACTCCCACATAACAACCTTCGACATCTATCAACAAAACTCTATGTGTAGGAGGACAGGACCTTGAAATTTATAACATAACTCTTTTTTCCAGCCCCTTGAAAGGAAGAGGATGCTCCCTATACCCAGTCTTCTGTAATTATCAAACTATGTTCATCATCTTATATATTTGACTATTGTAATGCAGCTATCCAGGATTCAAGCTTTCACATTCGTCTTAAAAGGGCTGATTAAACTGTTTACATTTACATGTTACAAAACTCATTACACATCTATCCCAAATTGCATGTTTCTGACTCTGCCATGCATTACTCAATATCAAACATGTACAAATGCTGAATCCTTTCATAACTCTAAGGTATTTCTTGTTTCTTTAATACAAACTGACAAGTTAATTCAAAAGTAACTATCACAGACAAATACATTTTCCTAACTTATATATAAAATTGCATACAAGGAAAATTAAAATAATTCCTGGATTAAACTAACACACAAACATGAATTTCAAAAGTTCAGAATAGGTAAGCAACAGCTATCCAGAAGTACAGACATATTCTTGCCTGTATATTTAGCCATAAGTGCCTCGGTAAGTTCGACCCCTATAGGTCATCTAAGTACCCTCCAAACGTAGCTCAAATACTTTAATAATATCAGTTCATACTATTTGCAACTCAGACAGAACACAATAAATCTTGTACAGTTATTCTAACATTTTATTAGTTACTGACTGAATTTCCAAGTCCCCTAAACACTTCTTCTCACCTTGTCTTACACTAATCAAGAACCATATCTAAATTCTGCCCCTCTTTGTGGAGGCAAAGACTACCCTGAGGTCCCTTACTGAGGCATGCTAAATACATCATCGGTCTGGAAAGCAAGCATATATATAGTGAGGCACAATAGATGCAGTAAGCAAGTACAAGTCATACCACCATCAGGCAAGATGAGGTATGGACTCACTCCTGGATGGGAAGTCAGCCCATCATGTAATAAAATTCAGCTGATGCTGTCAATACAAGTTGATACTCTTCCTTGGTAGCATTGAAAACTTAATGTAGTCTCAGTAGCTCAACAGGTATTACACTTGCCTTTGATGCTGGAAGATTAAAAGGCTATGGGTTCTATTCCCACAGCAAGTAGTTGCATTAATTTTGCAAGAGTGACAATGAAGGGCAGCATAAGGGAGTGGAGGGCATTACACTCCTGAGTGTGCCATCCTTTGTATGAGATGTTAAACAGAGGCTCCATCTGCCACAGACAGTGGTAGCTCAGTTGGACGTAAATGGTTCTAGTGCAATTATCAAAAAGTGTAAGAGAAGTTGCAATGTACTCTGAAAAAAATGGTCTTAATCAGTATAAATACTAGCACAGGTCTCTCCTGAAAAGAAGCCACTGGCCTAGTGGGATTAACCCAGTGAAAGTATAATTAAAGTATAAATAAAACAGATAAAAATAAAGTTCTTAATATACCCAACATGCTTGATTGTTTTAACACAAAGTTCATGTTCATTCACATTTTTATTTATTTATTTATTTTACATTTGTTTACTGGGAAAGTCTGACTGGATACAAGTAATTTTTCAGTGGAAGCCTGGGGAGAAAGGCACCAAGAGTAACAAATACATACAATACAGAAACAAATCCAGCCAAGTGAGAAGCAAATACATACAAGATAGTGGTTTCAGACACAATAAGTAGAGCAACAGTAATTTACATAAAAAAAAATTGTTTACATTTAGTGGATATATCCACTATATGCACATGCATTGCTTTATTATTTTCAGGTCTTCTGTCACACCGTTATCAGTAGACAAATACTTTCTCATTTTACTGTAAAAAATATTTCTTGTTCAGCATACAAACTTATTTCCAGCATAGTACCTTATTTCTTGGTCATCATACTAACTTATAAAATCTGCTTTTTCTCTAAACACAGATTGACCCTTTTTGTATTTTGAAGCATATTCAAATCACACAAAATACATGCACATAATGTTGTTTTCACTATGCAAAAATAATTTCAGTTTACATTTACATAGTTTATTCTCAAAAATTCACTGCATTTGTTGCAATATTCAACAATTAGCTTGTCTCATAAAAGTTAATGTATATTGCTTTAAACTTGATCACTTGCACTTTTACATGAAAATAATTTAAATATGCTTTTTTAACAATAATTGCTTGTAAAATTAAATTTCCATTAACCAGGGTAACAGTCACTCATTAATACGTGTCTGATACGTATTGTTTGTGAGTATAGTCCTATAAAATTTTGTATGCGCTGTTCTCTGAGAATCATATGATATGGTCTCTATGAGTTTTTCAGCTATGATGGCATAGAGGGATAAATCCCTGACTACAGCTCAGGTGATCTGAATTCAGTTATTGGCTCAGGAGCTTGATAAAGTTGCCAGGGTAAGATGGGCATACCCATCCTGGGAGGGACGGTGAGGGAGAGTATGATGCATATAGCATAATCCCTCGGAGGAGAGGCAGCATCATGGTACATATCCTGACAGAACGATTTTGGCTCGCCAAGCCTCCTTCATATTTGGAAGGTGTTGTGGGTCCTTACAGTGATGCAGATAGCTGATCCCTAAAACATGAATCTGGGTCTATAACTCCTCAAGAAGCTTTCTTTATGTAACCATTACTCTCCTTTTGGGATAAATACTTCTCTGTATTGCTCCTGAGTCCACTTCCATTTTCTAACTGTACTTTATTTAACTAACAATTTTCCTTTTTTTTTTTTTTTTTTTACCTGAATGTTTTATCATGCACCTCAAACTGCGATTCCTTTATTCTGTGATTCTTCCCTTCTCTATTACTCTCTTTTTCTAGGCTTCTGGAGTAGACAAAAAAATATTTGCTTTTCACTAGGTTGTATCTAGCCTGCATGTGACATTTTGGAAATGAGAATCATAGAACTGGACTCAGTGTTTCTTACAGGCTTTCGCAGCTTCTTCCCAGAAGAAGAGTGTTTTCCCTTTCTCATAATGATGCCTGCTCCTGCTTACCCAAGCATCGCTCTCCTCCCTTCTTTTCACTGAGTTGCTGGTAGAACTGCCTTTTCACTGTAATTGCTATTTGCCCATATTTATATACTCTTCCACTGGAATTTTTTCTTGGCATTCCTAAACTCTGGGGAGATCATCATTGCTGGGTACTTATATTCCATCGTTTTTTTTTTAATTGCATTAACTCGTGTGTAATACACCTGTGATACACTGCAGTGTTTCACCCCACTGTTGTATAACCATGGTATTGTTATATATAAGTTAAGGGTGTATAGAGACCAAACTTTCCACATGGTGGATACAGGGACCTGCAAAAACATTTTTTCTTTTTTGTTATGTTTTTTTGAGTTACATTTCTCAATATTCAAAAATCAAAGAAGAGTGGCTCATTGTAGAATGAGTTAATAGAGTGCACGAAAAGCTTTTTTTTCTCTAGCTGTTAACTTTATATTTCACATTTGGCTGAAGCTGTGTAATTATTAATAATCTGAACACCTCCAGGACTGCATGGATCAGGCAATCCCAAATAAAACCAAGACTCTTTCCACAAAGGGCAAACGTCCAGTCTGGTGGACCCCAGCCATTAACAAACTTTACAATAAGAGGAGAAAGCTATTACATGATAGAACAAAATCCATAAAAGGGAAGTCACCCCTGATCATTATTAGTAAAAAAATACGAGCACTCATAAAATCAACTAAGGCCAATTTTGAGAGAAAAATTGCCATGGATTCAAAGGACAATCATAAGGCCTTTTTCAGCTATGTTAGGAACCTGGGTGGAAACTCCCAGATATGCTCAGAATTAGTCCAAAATGATACAAAAATCACTGAACCCACAGACATTGCCAACATACTGGCAGACAGGTTCAGTGCAAACTTCACCCCCCCTAAAGGAGAGATAACTATCCCAGCCGAGTGTAGCCTCCCGGACATCTCAAATGCGCAGGTGAAAGCTGCTCTCTCTAAAGCTAAAAACACAGCATCAATGGGACCGGATGGTGTCCCCGGCTGTGTGCTACACGAGCTAAATGAGGAATTAAACCCGCACATAAGGCAGCTGTTTAATCTCAGCCTTACCACAGGATACGTGCCCAAGGAGTGGCGACGGCAACTGTGGTCCCACTCCACAAAGGCGGCGCCTCACGGACCCTGGTAATTACCGCCCCATAAGCTTAACAAGTCTAGTCTGCAAAGCTATGGAGAGGATCATAATGGAGCTCATAAACAAAGATATAGGGGACTTGCAGACATTGGACCCGACCCAGTTTGGCTTTGTCAAGGGAAGATCATGCCTTTTGAACTTGGTCGACTTCTTGAAACAGTCACCAAGGTCATTGATGAGGAAAGGCAGTCCATACAGCCTACCTTGACCTTGCAAAGGCTTTCGACACAATACCCCACTCGGTATTGTAGAAAAACTTACCAGCTTAAATGTAAACCCATATGTCACAAGATGGGTTGCAAACTGGCTTAAGGACAGAACCCACAGGGTTAGAGTTGCTGGCGCTGTGTCAGACTCCAAGCCGGTCACAAGTGGTGTCCCACAGGGCTCGGTCCTTGGCCCCTATTGTTTGGCATCTACTTCTCAGAAGTACAGGCCAACATGGGAGGACTTTGGTTGACAAAGTTTGCAGACGACTGCAAACTGGGCGCCATAGTGGAAAGTGCATCGGACACGGATATCCTTCAGAAGGGACTCACGGAAACAGATAGCTGGTGCCAGAGCCATGGCCTGAAGTTAAACGCCAAAAAATGTATAGTCATACCCTTCGGGAAAAACAAGGTAACCCCAAGCTACCATATAGGTGGCAATCCACTAAGCACAGAAGAGGTTATCAGGGACCTGGGGACCCAGGTTGACAGTGGCCTTTCTTTTGACACTCACATTGCTAAAGTGGTTAGAAAGACCTTCTACATTGCCCACCTGATCATGAAGGGATTCACATCCAGATCTTGTGAGGTCATTGTTCCCTGTACTCTTCACTTAACAGACCAATGATCGAGTACAATGCCCCATTCGGGATGTATCTCACCCGACATCTGCAGCAATTGGAGAGACCCCAAAAGTTCCTCACCAAAAGGATAAAGGGACTCCAAAATCTGTCATATGCTGCCAGATTGAAGAAACTCCAGCTCTATTCAGTCGCATACCGTCTGCTCAGAGGTGACATGTGCCTGACATACAAGGCCATGTCCAACCCGGAATTAATGGACATGCTCCACCTCAAAAATCCAAATCCACCAAAACCACTAGAGCAAGCGACTTAAACCTTAGCACGGATATAAATAGGATGTGCTGGAGGGATAGATTTATCACTCAGAGACTCCCTATGCTGTGGAATAAAATCCCGGTCCATGTGAGGCAGAGCACCTCGCTGACTCTGTTCAAGAGAAATCTAGACCTGTGGATGGGAGATCGTAGGTTTACCCCGGGAATCATATCTGTGTCACTGCTGGACAGAGGCACAACAAACTAATGGGCACAGTATTTTTTCATATAAGGGGTGGCGTAAGCCACAAAAATTTGGGCTAGGCTTATAAATGCCTTAGGGCAGATAGCCTAGTATAAACCTATGAACCTATGAACCTATAATCTTTTCATCCTAATGAAAAACAACCTCCTATCATTTATAGTCCACTTAATATAACCATCCTTAAAGTATTGGTCTTCTGATAAGTCCAGTGTTATGAGAACAAGTGACTGTCCCTTTAAAATACTATTATTTGAGATGGATAGAGGAAGTGTAGGGAGAACTCAAGAGGGATGCTGCTACATTATTATAAGGCCAATGAATATTACCATTTGGAAAAGGAAAAAGAAAAAAAAACTATGTCTTTGAAAGGAAGTGGTAGAGAAGGTATAGATAACATTCTTTCAAGAAGTATAAGAAAACACAGAAGCAGCAAGACAGATAACTTTATTGTTGGTTAGTACCATGTAAGTAGACCTTTCCAGGCTCGAGCTGCAATATGCACTAAAGTACAAATAAAGAGAAGTACAGGGTTTGAAGTACAAAAGCATTACCCCAGTGAACAAAGGCAGGCAAAAATTCCTTTAAGTCTCATATATGGAGTAGAGCACAAAGTAATCTAGACCTAGTTGCCTAGAACACTTCTTTCATGTTACATCCTTAAAGCAAATGATGTAAGCAGATTTTTGTCGACTGAGCCCTGGGCTCTATAGTAGAGACAACAAGAATGTTATCTGGGAGTAAAAGGAATGATAAAGATTGCTCTGAGCTAGCAGCATTTATGGGGCATCTACCACAAACCCACCTCCACAACCTCCACTCAAAGTTTACCCCTCAGTACTTATGCTGACATATCTCCTAACCTATACCCAACAGACAACATTCTCTGCCTTAAACTAAAAATCCTCCCCCTAAACAGTAAATGTATCTCATACCACTCTCTTTCCACTTATACCGTAGCTTAAGAAAAAAGCAAGAGCTCACTAATGTCCTGCAAAAACTCTCCAAACTAACCCTATGCAGAGATATCCATCCAAATCCTGGTCCCCTCACCTTATCTCCTAACTTACACAGCTCCTACAAATCCTTAAATCTAAGTACAATTAACCTGCAAAGTATTCAAAACAAAGTCCCTAAATTCTATGCCTGGGTAGCACATAACAATCCCAATATTATTACTGCCACGGAAACAAGGCTAAAACTATACATTAAAAACTCAGAATTTCTTCCCCCTGGTTTTGCATGCCTGCGCTCAGAGAGACCCTGCAAAAAAAGGTGGTGGAGTAACATTGATCTATCCTAACACGTTTAATGTAGTCCATTACAACTCATCCATACCCAGCTTCTACTGCAGAAGTCCTAATTATTCTCCTAAAAATAAATGAATGCAAAAACCTCTGTATTATTGTCCTATACATCTTCCCCTGGCAATAATATTCCCATATTAGAGGATATCCTAGCTTGGACACCCAGCAAGATAATCATAGAAACAATAATTCTTGGGGATGTTAATATTAATTGGTTAGATTTCTCACAGCAGCAACCCCCCTCTAGCATAAATCTATTTAACTACAGCCAGCTAATCACTGCTATTGCTAGAACCAACAAAAATGACAGCTGTTGAACAATCTTAGATTGGATCTTGGTCTCTGACCTCAATAAAATCTCCACTGCAGGAACTCTCCCACACAGTATCAGTGACCACTTACCTGCCTTTATAATACGTAGTACCACAACAGCATTAAACATACAATCTATATGCAAATGCTAGAAACATGTCCAGTTTTTGCCCCACATCCTTTAACAATACTTTAAACAGCATTAACTTGTATCCCCTAAAAACACTTCGTCTCTCTAGACGAAGCAGTTGCATTTTTCATCTCTACATTCCTAAACATCTTAAACAGGCTAGCACCCCCTCCCCGACTAAAACAAGTAAAATCTAATCATGCCCCATGGCTCACTAGAGCTACTAAATAGAACATGGCTATCAGGAACAAAGCTTGGAAGCTTTGAAAAAGCAAAAAAAAAAAAACTCTGACCTTATAATCTGCAGACACCTTCGCAACCAAGTAAAGCACCTAGTTATTAAGGATAAAAAAATACTACCATACTTTACAAAACCAGCACAAACAAAATCCAAAGCAATTTTGGAGCTCAATAAACAGCCTTCCACACCCAGGATCTAACAGTAACCCATGTCCCAATCTAGAAACAAATCCCATTGAAATAGCCACCCTCTTTCACACATATTTCATAAACGTCATAACTAATATCACTGCCAACTTCCCTCATAATTATCCTAACCCATCAGACCCAACTAGAAATGCCCCCCCCCCTTACATAAATTCACTCTAGCACCCATCCCTACTGCCACAGTAAAGAAACTACATCGGAAATTAAAACCGTGCACTAATGCCCCTGACAACTTGCCCCCAGAATTCCTTCAAATAGCAGCAAATTCCATAGCATACCCTGTCAGCCTACTTCTCAATAGGTCCATTCAAGAGTCTTACATTCCTACCATTTGGAAAAAAGCATTTATCCTTCCACTACACAAAGGCAGAAACAACACTGATATTTCTAACTTCCGACCCATTGTCATTCTGTCCCCTATCTGAAAAATGCTTGAAAAATGTATCTACAGCCAATTCCTTAACTATCTACATGACAATAACCTACAATCAGTAACTCAGCATGGTTTCAGACCTGGACATAGCACCACTACAGCTCTAATATCCTTCTGTGACTCTGTCAATTGAGCTCGAGATGTCAGGAAGTTTGTCTCCTCTCTATTTATAGACCTTTCCAAATCCTTTGATACTGTATCCCACCCTCTTCTCCTTAGAAAATTCTCCAACTTAGGAATGTCTCCCTCTACACTTATCTGGTTTTCTAACTACCTCACAGACAAGCAACAAGCTACTAAATGGCAACACACTCTCTCTCTCCATTCCTCAACACCACTACTGGTGTTTCCCAAGGATCCATCCTAGGGCCCCTGTTATTCAGCATTTTCATCAATGACTTCCAGTCTACTCTCTCTCTCAAGGCACAGTCATCCAGTATGCAGACAATTCTACTATCATTTGCAATGCCACCTAAACTCCTGAAACTTACCCAGTCAGCTCTCACTTCCACTGAAATATGGATGACTAATAACCACCTTACCCTGAACCCCCCAAAAAACAAATTTATGTTATTCTCCCCCAAGAAGACCTCTACTATAAACAAAAACTCTTTCTCTATATTCTCCTAAGATAACACTGCTGTTGAGGTTGTCACACATACTAAACTTCTAGGAGTTACCATAGATGAATGCCTAACCTTTGACTTGCATATTCACAACAACATTAAAAAAAAACTCACCAAAAATTGGGCATGCTATATCGTCACAAAACATTCTTCAATTACTCCGCAAAACTAGCACTTTCTCCTCTTTCCTGCTCCCATTTCGTCTTTATGGTGCTCCTCTTTTTACTAACATACAGGCCAGTCTTAAATCCAAGCTCGATTCTTGCTATAACAAACTTGCAAAGTTTGTCACTAACAAACAAAATTCATCTCACCACTGTGCCTCTCCTCACATACTAAACTGGCTAGAACTCCCTTATCATCTCACATATATACAGCTGACAGCTGCCCATAAACTAATATTCAATCCTGCCAGCTGCCCTGCCCTTTCTTCTCTATTTACACTTTACCACCTTAATAGACCCCTTCTGCTCTGACAATCAAATGCTTCTACAGATTAACAAACCTAACCTCTCCGCAGGTCAAATGCCCCACTCCTTATCCACTGCTAAATTATTGAACTCTCTCCCATCACCACTCAGATCCACTAGCAATGCATCTCTCTCCAAAAAATCTTTAAAACAACATATGTCCTCCCAGTGGCTATACTCATGTGCTAGTTCTTCACACTCTATAACTTGACTTTATTCTCTCTCCCACTACCACTTCCGCCTTTTCTTTCTCCATCCTACTTTACCTCCTTAAACCTACCTTATCTCTTGATTATTAATCTATTGCTGTAATTATATATACATGTAAAATCAGTAGATGGACTTATGTATAACTGCATTGCCTCATTACTTTGTTCAAGACTTAGTTCATTATTATTTCTTGTTGCATTTACCAGATGTGTATTTTGTATAAGTCATTGTGGAGCTTTTCTCCCCTGGCCTCCATTAAAAATGGGCATTTTTTGGCCCAGTGGACCATTCCAGTAAACAAATGCAAATAAATAAATAAATACATACTGGCGGAGTCCAGTTTGTGTAAGGGACTGAGCGTAGGCAGACATCACGGAGAATGCTGCACTTTCAGTAAGTAGGACAGAATGAAAACAATCAAGATAGCAAGGCTGAAGACAGAATAGAAGCATACATTAAAAGGTCAGATAAACTCTTTTATAGGCATAGCAAGAGGTAAATAAAAATCATGAGGAGATGAAACTTAAAGGGAAATTGAAGAATGATGGAGTGGAAGAAATAATGGACAATTACTGCAGTTTAGTTTTCACAAAGGAATGGAAAGGAAAGAAAAAATACAGTGGGACTTCCGGTACCATGTTCGATGATGTGAATGCTTCTTCTGAATTTCTGGGAGTAAAATAATCTATTGTCTTTATCTAAGAATCTTTTTCATATTATAGTGCTGCTCTTTTTTCATCATAAAGTGACCTTCTCTGTGATCTGTTTCTGAGAAAAAGTGGCCACCACTAAAAGCAAAAATGACCCCTGAAAAGCTCTAGAAGCCTGCACGTGAAAAAAACACTCAACCCAAGATGGCAGAACACTCCTCTTTGAGCAGCAGGAAATCCCTGATCCAATATCAGCACCCCATCAGAAATCAGAGACTGAAATTATGAAGATAATAGCTTCTGTCAACCAGATATCAACTAGAAGATATTGAATCCAGATCTCCTTTTCTTGGAATTTACAGAAATCTATTTGAAAATGTGGATAACCAGGATAATAGGGGAAGTTGGAACAATCTTCATATTCTGGGGTTGCAGGAAGGGACTGAGAAGGGTGATATGCTTAAATTTCTGTAGGCTGGGCCTCCTAGGCTTCTGGACATTGAACTATCATCTAAATTATATCTGACAAGGGATCACTGTTCATCGCTACCACCACCACAACAGAACATTCCACCACATCCTGTGTTAAGAGAAGCATGAGGAAAAAGAACTTCCAATACTTGAAAATGAAAACCAAAAAATGAGAACAGTCACCACGAACAAATCACTTCTGTAAACAGGTCCAAAGATAGTCACAATTGAATCCAATAATGTCCACCATAAAGATGTAGAAAATCATTTATTTGGAACATAGGATGAGCGCTTTCGCATAGTTAGACTATGCTTCATCAGATGCAATAACATAAAACAATTCAAGGGCAAATAAATACCCCATATTTTGGCGGGCTCATTAAGTTAAATCTCAATTATCTCTTAACTAGATTAACAATCATCATGACGTTCAACAAGTTGCATTGAAGTCAGTGCACATTTTTTCTCATTCAATGCAAAACACACATTGCATAACATTTCAGAACATTTCTAAAAATTCATTAAGAGACCAAGCTTTACAAGATTCAAACAATACATAAATGTAAATACTTCAAAAATACATATTTAATAAAATTACTAAATAAAAACGCTAACTTTAGAGCGTATAACGCTCGCAGATAATCTGCATCAGTTACTTGCATAAAACTTCTACAGCAAAATCAAGTACTGCCTCTATACGCCTATTTCCTCAAATATATATATCCATATAAAACCCATACCTTGATCACTAACAATTCTGTAAAAAAACAAATACTTAATCCACAATTCGATCGGCGGGGCAAACTCCATATAGAAGCATCAACACATTGTCAACATCCCTACGAGGTGAACCTCACTTCATTCGCTGATGGTATCACATGTCTTCGGTGCTCTAAAAGGAGTGCCTCTGGCAATGAGAAGTTGTCCCCCCGGTCCTAGTGCCGAGCCCTTAACCTAAAAGCGGAAAAAATTCAATGAACACCCAGCGTTCTATGCATTCAAACATACACAACTTAAGAATCTTAATGGTGTTCAGAGAATAAATGACAATTCCTACTACTTAAATTATATCAAATGCGACTGAATATATATAAAAGGCAAAGCTGAATACAGTATAGGCACGTATACTAATGCTCTAGTAATATACTAGGAATAACACCTAAAACTTTCACAAATCTCATCTGGTGTCATATATGATAAAATATTTCATGTTGCAAAGTACTTATTGAATCAAAATTTTATGCTACAAAGTACTTATTAGATCAAACTATTAAAAATCATAGGTTTACCAAATATATTTCATATTTGGATAATTGTCAAAATAATATATAATTTCATAAAATCACCATGATATTCATAACAGTACATTACTACAAAAAATATATATATATATGTGACAGTATTCAGAGGGCATTGCCCCAATACTTGACACATAGATCTTTCATTAAAAATCAAAGACATATACTGTTTAACAATGAAGCATAGCAATAAAACAACACTCAAAATAACAATTCTTAACCTATATATTATGATAAAAACATGATGTATTATTGAAAAGTGTGGCATAATCTTGTACCACAGGAACTATACTATTTCAAAAATCAAAATCACTAGAACTTCCAATACTTGTCGTAGAGCCCATTTTGACAATGGCTTTTCACAGCTAGTGCTCTCAAAGACAAAAAGTACAGTTGTGTACACTTACCATAAATGTAGATGTTCTAGTGTATTCACTGTTGCAGTCATCACCTGTGGATTATCCCTGCTATGGTAGCTCTCGGCTAGCCTGAATACCAGAGTCAGTGTTTTTGTGCACCAGCTGCTGTCGCCTGTAGTCTGACGTCAGGTCATCAGTACTATAAACCAAGGCAGCCAACATCATTACATCAGTTTTTCTTGCCCTAACCCATCAGAAGCACAAGGGAAAAGAGAGAAGTGGTCCTGGTGGCTAAGAGCCACCTTGGGAAGCATGTGTTCCCCTAGGGGAAGATATGAAAAGGGGGATGGAGGGAGGGAAACCAAGACTGCAACAGTGAATACACTCGAACATCTACATTTATGGTAAGTGTACACAACTGTACTATGTTCTACGTGTTTCTCTATTGCAGTCATCATCTGTAGGAGGATTCCCAAAGCTGAGGTAAAGGGTGGAAGGATAGGTAGAGTCCTAGGTATGGGTCAGGAGGCCCTGCAGAATTGCAGAGGCAAGCCCTGTCCTAGACTTCGAAAGAAAGGTAGGTGGTAATACTTTGTAAAGATATGGACAGAGGTCCAGGTGGCCACTTCCAATATATCCTGGTAGGTACTCCTCTGAGGAAGGCAGTGGAAGTGGAGGTTGCCCTAGTGGAGTGGGTACAGATTGACCAAGGGATGGGTTTCACATGTAGATTGTAGCAAAAATGGATACAGTATGATATCCATTTGGAAATGGTTTGTTTGGAGATGGGCTTCCCCTCTGCCCCTGGGGCAAAGCTTACAAGAAGCTGGTCAGTTTTTCTGAATGGCTTAGTGCAGTCCAGATAGTATCTGAGTTGTCTGTGCATGTCTAGTAAGTGTAGAATTCTTTCCGCCTTGTTTTGAGATTTGGGAAAGAATGTGGGAAGGTGTATGGCCTGGTTAAGGGTCACATCAGATACCACCTTGGGCATAAAAGAGGGATTAGTCCTCAGGGAGACTCTGTCTGCTTGGAAAATTATGAAGGGCTCGACAGCCATGAGAGCTTGAAGTTCCAAGACCCTTCTGGCTGAGGTGATGGCTAGTAGGAAGGCAGTCTTCCAGGAGAGGTATTTCAATTCTGCTGAAGTGGCAGGCTCAAAAGGAGGTAAGGTTAGTTTCTCTAACACATAATTCAGGTCCCAGGGTGGAGTAGGAGGTCTTCTGGGAGGCCTGATATTAGAAGCCCCTCTGAGGAATTGCTTAATCAAAGGATGAGAGAACATGGGTGGGTCTGAATAATAATGGGCAGAGATAGCCGAGGCATGGATTTTAATAGAGGAAAAGGAGAGGCCACTATTGAGCAACTCTGCTAAGTAGTCCAGGATGAGAGGGATGGAAGGATGGGAGGTACTGCCCCCTTCTGATTGTTTCCAGAAGCAGAATCTTTTCCATTTTCCTCTATAAGATTTTCTTGTACTGGGCCTTCTGGCCTCTGTGATGATGTCCAGGACCTGTTTGCTTAACAGTGACTTCTTGTTAGTTTTTAGTGTATGAGCCATGCTGAAAGTTTGAGAGTCTGTAGGTCTGGGTGCAGTACCTTCCTCTCCTGGGTCAAGAGGTCTGACCTTAGAGGAAGCAGCTTGGGGGGCTGTAAGGTCAGACTGCTTAGTAAGGGGTACCAATGCTGTCTGGGCCAGTATGGAGCAATGAGGATGGCCTTTGATCTCTCCTCTCTTATCTTGATCAGAACCTTGGGAAGAAAGGGCAGAGGAGGGTATACGTACACAAAAAAGGAGCTCCAGGGGAAGGTCAAGGCATCCACCTTCCATGCTAGGAGGTGATACTCCCTGGTACAAAACTTGTGCAGCTTGTGATTGAGGTGCTTGGCAAAATTTGCAGAAAGATTTCTCTGTGGAGCTGCCATTCATGGGGGTACAGTAAGTTCCTGCGTAGGTGGTCTGCCAGTGTGTTGTTGATCCCTGGTAAGTATTGGGCAATTAGGCAATTAGGTGTAAGCCCCATGGAGGTGGCTGTAAGCCACAAATGCATGGCTAACCTGCACAGGGTGGAAGATTGGGTGTCCCCCTGCTTGTTGATATACCACATTACTGTGGTGTTGTCTGTTTTTATAAGGAGAACCCCTGGCCTGAGATGGGGATGGAAGGAAGTCAGAGCATTTTGCACTGCCATCATTTATTTCTGGTTGATGTGCAAGTGAAGCTACTGGGCATTCCAAAGGCCTTGGGTACACCTGCCTGCTAGGAGAGTGCCCCAAGCTATGTCTGAGGTGTCGGTGGTGATTGTCTGGCCAGAAGGGCGGAAGATGAAGGGAAGACCCTTGTTCATGGCACAGACCTCTGCCCACCAGAGACATTCATCCCTTATGCAAGGGATCAGTGGAAGAGTGGTCTCTAGGGACTGAGACTGCTGACACCAAAGGTTCTTTAAGTACCACTGAAGCTTTCTCATGTGAGGCCTGGTGAGAGGGATGAGAAGGATGCAAGATGCCATGTATCCCAGGGCTTGCAGGAACTTCCTCACAGTGAGGTGACTTCTGGAAGCCAGCTGGGTGAAGTAGAGAGGCAGGAAACTCTGCTTTTCTGGGGACAGGAAGACCATTAGGGTAGCTGTGTCTAGCACAGCTCCCAGGAAAACAATTTTCCTGGTGGGGTTTTGCTTTGATTTCTTCTCATTGATGGTGAACCCCAGGGAAGTTAGGAGTTTTTTGACAAAGAGAAGATCCTGGAGCAACTTTTCTTTGCTGTTCGCCTGAATTAGGCAGTCGTCCAGGTAAGGGTAAATCTGTATACTTCTCTGTTTGCAGAATGCTATAGCCGGGGCCAAGCATTTGGTGAATACTCTGGGAGCAGTAGATAAGCCAAAGGGCAGTGCAGAGAACTGAAAGTGCTGATTGCCTGCTCTGAAGTCCAGGAATTTTCTGCATGATTCCCTGATGGGGATGTGGAGGTAGACATCTTTTAGGTCTAGTGTCACCAGCCAGGCATTTTGTGCGAGCATAGGCAGGAGCTGCTGCAAGGTTAGCATTTTGAATCTGGGGAACACCAAGGAGGTGATCAGTTTGGATAGATCCAGGATGGGGCGCCAAGTGCCCTCTTTTCTGGGAACAAGAAAGAGTCTGGAGTAAAAACCTTTTCCTGTCTGATCCGGAGGGACAGGCTCTACTGCCCCTTGGGATATTAGGAATTTTACCTGTTTTAATGCCTCTGCCCACTGGTTTGGGGGCAGGTCTGGGTACCCTCTTGGAACTGGGAGTTCGCTGAAGGAGAATCTGTATCCCTGAGAAATAATTTTTAATACCCATTGATCCTTGGTTATAGTGACTCAATTGTAGTTGAAGAGGGTGAGCCTTCCTCCTAGTTTTAGATGAGTGAAAGGAGGGCAGAGGGGGGAGGGAGAGTCATTGTGAGTGCTTACCATAGAAGCTTGGCTTAGAACTCCCTGCCTTAGAGGCGGAAGTGGTCCATTGTTTGCTTCTTTGCTGGCCCTTGGAATGGGGCCTGGATGTCCTGTCCCTCCGAGGTTTACTTTGGCCCTGTCTGATGGGTGCAGGGAAGGCCCAGTACTTAGAGGGGAAGTTCCTGCTGAATCTGGGTGGTTGAACTTGAAAGAAATCTTTTACTGTTTGCATAGATTTTGCTTTGTCTTCCATCTTTTTAAGCACCTCTTCTGTTTTTTCCCCAAACAGGCGTCCATTATCTAGGGGTGCCTCAATAAGTTTAGACTTGACATGATCAGGGAGAGGTTGTTCCTTCAGCCATGCATGTCTTCTAATAACAGATCCTGTCACTGCTGCCCTGCTAGAGGCTTCTAGGGCATCATATCCACATTGTAACGAGTGCTTGGCCACTTGCCAAGCAGAGTGTAGTAATTCTGCCAGCTCCTTTGAGTTGGCACCGTCAGTAGATGTAGCAATCTTCTCTTGTAATTGTTCCAAAGTGTGTTGTTGATATTTTAACATATGGAACTGACAATTGAGTGCTCTGATAGCTAAGGTTGCAGAGTTGTATACTTTCTTACCCCATCTGTCCAGAGCTCTGCAGTCTTTGTCAGAAGGAAGAGGACTCTTGGCAGAACTAGTCTTAGCTCCTTTGGGTCCCTGTGTAATGACATCAGGGTCTGCAGCAGGGTTCCTGTACAGGTATTTGTGAGAATCCGTTACTATGTAATACCTGTCAGGTTTAGCTGAAGCAGGAGGAAGGGCATCAGGGGCTAAACTGGATTCAAGGAAAATATCATCCAACACTTCTAGAATAGGTGGGATGCCCAGGGGTCTGTGCTGGGGCAGGTCCAGAAACTCACTAAGTCATTTCTTTGACTGTGGGTAGTCCTGAGATTCCCATTGGAAATCTTCCCTGAGGGAGTGAAGGGTTTCCCCGAAGGAGAGGTTCTCTGGAGGGGAGGCAGAGAGGATGGGTTCCTCTGCATCTAAATCCTCATAAACAGTTAAAGGCTGTTGTTCCTCTTCAAAGGCAGAATAATCAGATTCCTCAGACTCTTGGTCTGTCATAATGTATGGAAAAGGAACCCTTTTCCTTTTTGGAGTGGGGGCTTGAATACCTCGGATAAGGGAGATGAGATCCTCTGCCAATTTAAGCATTTGAGCTTGGGGTGGGGGAGCAGTAGCAAGATGGTGGCTAGAAGCAGATTTCCTAGGAGTGGCCTGGCTTCGAGGCCCGAGAGAATCCATCGGTCTCCGAGAAACAGTAGTCGGAAGAGAAGATGTTTTTTGTCTAGAATCGGTAGTGCGAACGGCCTCCTCAGAAGCCAGTGCCTGCGTCGCAGCTCCAGACTCAACCAAGGCAGAGACAGCCAAAGGCTCAGAAGACAAAGTGGATTTCTGCGGCATACCGGATTCTGAAAGGGTCTTGGCAGAGGCCTGCGTAGAATAGGAGTCAGGCATCAGGGGCTGCGAAAGCGCCTCACTGAATTCCGGAGAACTGATGACTTGCTTAGCGGTAGCTTCGCCGGAAGGCTTAGCCTTGTGTGGCCTGTCTCTATCTTTACATTTTTTCAGAATGTCAGCAGATTGTTAGCTGACGGACACCATATTGGAATTCAAAGACGGAATATGAAAATAATTGTCTACAAAAAGAGCTCTACAGCGAATGGTTCTCGCATTAAATCGGGCACAGAACCGGCAACAAGGGACGCTGTAGTCTGGGTCTAAACAAGTGATGCAGTAAGAATGAAAGTCTCGGTGTGGGATCTGCTTTTCACAGGCGAGACAATTGTTAACTTTTTCAGACATCAGTTAGAGCAAGAAAAAAGGGTCCCCAACGGGGTACTTAGCTTTAGACGTTTTCTGCTGAAACTGACCAGCACTCGTGTGAACTGCTTCTGCTACGGGCTCCATGGCAAGAAAGACTGATGTAATGACATCGGCTGCCTTGCTTTATAGTACTGACAACCTGACGTCAGACCACAGGTGACAGCAGCCGGTGCACAAAAACATTGAATCTGGTATTCGGGCCAGCTGAGGGCTACCACAGCAGGGATAACCCACAGGTGATGACTGCAACAGTGAAACATGAATAACATCAGTGGTTACCTTTGCTAAGATTTTTAAATGGAAAAGTTATTAATTCAAGTCTGTTGTACCCTGCACATTTGCACATTCATCTGTTGGATAGTACCCATATTTTCACTCAGCTAGAAGGAACCATGCTATATATACACGATAAGGGGCTTGTTTCAATTCCTGACAAAATTATTGCAACATTTCAATTACCTAAGTGTGGGCACTCTGCTCTGGATTCTTCAACAAACTCTACAGAACCTAATGATCTGAATAAGAATAATTCAACAATATTGATTTTAATCTGGAAACACTTCAAACCTGAACAGTGGACATTCAGAATAAGGTGCAGTTACTATCTCTCGTGAGATGCCATTATAATTACATTTATATGGGTTTGAAAATAGAGAGAGCATTGTTGTTTAGTGTTAATTCATTAAATGCAATTTTGTTTCCTCTAGTAGCCATATATTGTCATTACTAATATGAAGAAGGACACTTAGTCAAGTTATTATTTTTTCTTAAGACTCTATTTCATGGGGTGTTTTGGTAGATCAGATCATCCAAACGTACTGGCCGCCTCTCCCTCTTAGGCAGTGGAAGAGACCTGTCTGGGTTTCTTTGGGTACTTCTTGGATTTGGGAATCACATTCACTCATCGTATATAGTTAAAATCATGTTTATATGACAATGTGATTAATATGTCATTATAGTTTTTTTCTTCATGACACTTCTATACTTGTCTACCAAATGTTTTTGTGTTTAAGGGTCACCTAAGAAAGTCCTTCATTAGCCCTTTAATATGTTAAAAGTGCAAATATTTACCAGCCCTAATTGTCTTGATAGGGAGGCACTGTTGTTCTGTTTTGCAATAAGTAAGCTTGGTGAAATTATTTAGAGTGAATTCAGTGGAATAAACTCCCCCATTAAGGGATCAAGCCTGTGTACCTGAGTTAGGACATACATCCCAAACTTTCTGCTTATGCAGGAAACTTGTGTCACTAATCTGGAAAATTCCAAATTAGAATCCTGGAGATATAATGTACTGGTATTCTTCTGAGCATCCCTCAGTCAAGAGGAAAGCAGAAGCAATACTAGTAAGAAAAGAACCAAGAGTACAAAGGATTAGTCCAGATAAAAATCACTTTAGTTAGCAGATCTAGACTGTCTCTCTCTCTCTCTCTCTGATACCCTGTCTGTGGGAGTAATAAAGATGTCATGTTGAAGTTTCAAGTAGTTTATTCAGTTATGGAGATAGATGGACAAGTGTTCTTCTTACTGTTAACAAAAGGCCATTCTCTACTTTGCTGAATGTTTTTTCCTTACCAGGTGGTGAGGTAGCTAGGGGTAACTTTTTGCTGTATGAGAAGAGAAAGGACATTATTTATCCTTTACCCCTGCCCTACCCTAAATGCTAATGGAGTTAGTTATCATGTACTGTACAAGGTCATGCTAGGGACCATGCATTCTAATTCTGAGGTAGTCGCTTGTCCGTATATGAAACATGAGGCTTTAATATGTCACTTTGACAATATTATCCCCTCCCCCAGACACTGGCATCTTTATTCATAACATACAAGAAGACCAGATTTTCCCATCCATATTCAGGTTAACAAAGAATTTCTGTCAACCCATGAACAAGGTGTCTATAAGCTGCATTTTTGTGGGAAGCATGTAAAGGACTATAACATGCAAAATTCAGGGCCTGAGCTAATGGTCTTCGGAAGTCTTGGAATGAAGAATTGCACCCTTTACAGGCCAGATATAGAGAGGTCTCTAAAGGATTGGCTGTGTGTAAAGAGACAATTGATAAAGGACAGGTTGTACAAATTAAACTAAAGATACATACAAGAATTTTTAAATAGAAAGACAGACTTACCCCCAGAGAGGTTGAGTCTTTAATATTACAAGATCTCTCCAGGCCTATCATCCAGACCCTCAAGACATAATAGAAACAAAGCCAGTCAGGCAATGCCAGGACTTGTGACAGGTAATCAGGAAAATTATATGCATGTAACTAAAAAAAAAAATTGAAGTTTCCAGGTTGTTTTATCAGAATATAATCAAATATAGTAGTCAAAGTCTTGAATCTCCCTTTTTAACTGCTGGACTATTTCCCTCTTTACTTGAAATATTAGAGGAGGAACAAGACGTTGTGATCGAATCTATACTGAAACAAGAAGTCATAGCTGTCATTAAAAAAACTTAAATATAATAAGGCCCCAGGTGTAGATGGGCTTCCTGCAGAACTATACAAGAACTTAACACCTCAGACTTTTGGTCTGTTGTGGAACATGTGCATATTTGCCTCTGTGACATCCCCAGTCTGAAGCAGTAATCAAGGAGCCTGAATCCTCACCACTGGCACTGGAGAGGGTCATTCACTAGGAACAAAAATGGATACACTCAGTATTCCCAGATGCAGCTCTCTGCATCAAGCACAATTTCCCTTAAGAGCACACAGGGAACACACTCAGCCTGGGGTCTGGGTCCCTCCTCTGTCCAGATCCCCAATGTGTCCAAGCCACATTCTCCAGCACTCTCTCTGTGAAACCAGTGCTTTCTTTCCCTGCTCCAAGTAGCAGACACACACACACACACACACACACACACACACACACACACACACACACACACACACACACACACACACACACACACACCTGGGAAAGGCTGGCACAGATTTACTAGCTATGCCTCCTTCTGCCCAGACTATAAGGTAGCTATTCACTGCCACCAGATACCCAAGGCCAGCTACTCTAAGGCTCTTACAAGGATATCCAATTATACTGAGTGAAATTAATTTTAATACAAATGGTAATGTTTGGCCAATGCAGTAAGGCTTCCAGGAGTGGACACAGAGTCACTAAATAGATATTAAGTACTCTCAAAAGCTAAAATATTTTCTAAAGGACCACCCACAATGAAAAGATTAAATATATTTAATAATAAATAATAAAAGAACATGAAAATACTAAATATCTATTTACAATTATAACCAGAGTTTCAGTCGCAGGAAATATTAAAAATAACACAGATGGATAGGTTCACACAGTTACAGAAAAACAATACATTTGATGTTGTTAATCTTCGTTCATTCCTTACTGATGGGTTATCGGTTCCGTTCTTGGAACCATGCCGGCCAATATCAACCTCACATCAGCCAAAAACCCTTGAGCCAAGGTCCTACCCAGAATGCTTTGCTCTCTGTTACCTCAGATCTCATTTGCCACGTTGCTGTACAGCCATGTCAAGCCACTCTCTCAGCTAAGTGTCTAATTTTTTGAAAGTTTATATACTGTTATTACTCTAAAATTTTCTCAAAAGTTTATTCTAATACTCTCCTACCTTATCGCACACTTTAGACTCTCTCCCTTTAGTCTTTTCCCTATATTACCCTCTTTTCTTACCTTGTGGTAATCCTCCATTCCCACTGTTGGTAATTCTTCTTTTTCTCCCTTTATCCTTTTTGTTGGGTAGCCCTTATTCTTCCTTTTGGTACTGTGCTTCTTCTCCACACCAGTTATGTCGGATAAGAAACGTAGCGTTGGTTTCAAGCAGTGCAATGATTGCAGATGTAAGTTACCACTTTCAGATGGCTGTGACTTATGTGTCTACTGTTTTAATGTCTCCCACTTGACTGTGAATCCTCCATGTGGCATTTGTAAAAATGTCTCTACCAGGACTCTCAACGAGAGGAAGAATAAGTTAATTTTGAAATGTCTCCTCAAGTCTCCTTTCTCTGAGGCTATTTCTGGGTCAGAGGGCTCACCCCTTCCTGTTAAACCCTGCAAGAGGCATTCTTCCTTTTCTTCATAGAAGTCACTCCCTTCTTCTTCCTCTGGAGATCATAGGGAGTCGACTCACAAGAAGGTGAAATTGATTACTACTCTGGCGCTGCCCCCTGTGACCCTGTCGGCTCCAGGCTCATCACGGACCCAAATTATTCTGACTACAGCCATGTCTCCTTTATCGATAATGGCACCAGAGTTCCCGGTGCAGACAACTATGGTTCCAACAGTTCTGTTGCAACCCCTGACGGCACCATCAATACAGGTTCAGTCCCCTTCGGCACCATTGGTACAGTCACCTTTGACTCCAAGTATGACTCTTCTGTACTCCATGGCGCAGACATTTTTTACACCGTCATGTGCTTCGGTGCAGTCCTTCTTAGCACCGTCCTTATTGCCGGTGCAGACACTTTCCACTATGGCATCGTACCCTTTGGGGCAGATCTTTGCATTTACGGTGCAGACACCTTCAACAACTACATCTTTGGTGCAGACTTGTTCCACACCATTTTCTTCGGTGCAGACCTCCTTGGCTCTGAGCTCTGCATCTATTGAATTAGCAAAGACCAAATATTCCCCTTCACTGGATCCTTTTGCTAGCAGTCAGTATAGCCCTTTCCTAGAAAGGCCAGAATCACCATCAGCTTTCTCCATGAGGCCAACCAAGAGTCTTTCTGAACAGGATGTGTTGCAGCTTGTTGACCAGTTGCTTGTGGCCAAAGGTCTCTCTCAACCATCAAAGTCCACGTTCCCTCATTCAGGTGAACATATATCTTCTCAAATCCCAATGTATACTCCTCCTTCGACTTCCACTCAAGTCTCAAAGCCTATTACTCCGACAGCAGCTTCCCTCCCTCTGACTCCAATAGTGGATCTCACTTTGGAACCAGAGTCGTCCTTGTGGCCTTCGGTGCACTGGGCATTGGGCTCTTCTCAGGCCAATGGCTGTGCCATTGGGGAGAGCATTCCTACCTCCATGCCAATTTTTTCTATGGCACCTTCCAAAGATGTTCTCTCTCTTACGGTCCACAGTCCTCTTGAGACTCCTGGTCTGGGGGTGGACTCGTTGGGGCAGGGTGTGACCCCGGTTCTGAGGTTGTTGTGCTTGTTTACAGGCTCCCATCCCTCCTTGGGTGGGCCAGCCTTCCAGGCCATGGAGAGGGCACTTGTCTCCACTGGCAAAGCTCATTTGTCGGAGTCCTCTCCCCCCTGTGTGCCGCAACTGCCACAAGCTTCAACTGCCAGACACCTGGCACAAGAGCCTCAGGTTTCTCCTCCTCAGGAGACCCCCTCTTTGCAGTCTTCTCCAGAACCTCCCACTGAAGAAGTACCCCGCAAAGCATCATGTAAGAGGAAGCACATGGATTCCACTGAGGAATCATTGACTAAAGATATGGATTTTGATGACGGGAAAGGGTCACCACGGTCACTCCCTGATGAGGTGTCCTTTGGTGACATCCTCAAGATCCCTTAGACAGAGGGGTGATTGGAAGCCCTCTAATCCTTCCTCTGAGGAATCTGTATTCCTGCAGGTTTTTTGTGCCTGGCCCCCTACCTCCTGGGTCACCCTGCCTGCCAATGAGCTCATCCAGCTCATCGTGCAGCGTGCATAGAAGGCTCTTGACACCATGAAAGTGATACCTAAGAGACAAGATAAAATATTATCACCCCCAGCTGAGCACGCCCATTGGTCATGAGATCTTCCAGTAGATGCTATGGTGGTGGCAGCTGCTACTAAGAAGGATTTGGCAGAAGAGAGCCAAACTGCCCATCCACCCAACAAGGAGTCCCAGACGATTGACAGATTAGGGAAGTATGTATTTGCTTCCCTGACCTTCACTGTAAGGTCTTTGAATTATTTGGCACATTTTACCAGGCTTCAGTGAGATCTTATCAACCAGCTCTCTGAAACCTTGCCAGGAGCTATTTCTGATGAAGTCCATGATAATGTGGCTTCTCAGATAGCCACCCTAGAGTCTATTTCCAACTCTACCATGCGTCTTATTTCTCACGCAATGGAAGGGGCGGCTAGAGTGGCAGGCACAGGTATAGTAACCAGATGACATGCTTGGATGCAACTTTGTGGACTCCTTTAAGGCTTCCTTCATGATTGCCCCCATAGAGGCTGCTTCTTTGTTTGGCCCTAAAGTCAAGGATATGCTGGCAAGGTGCGAACAAGATGGCAAGATCCTGTCTGCCGCTGGTGTCAGATATTCCACTCCTCAGCGATTCTGATCCAGAAATCACAGGAGAGGAAAGATCTGGCACAATAAATCACAGGGTTCTTTCTGTGATGCACGTGCCGAGTTCTCCCCTAGAGGCAGAGGGGGAAATTCCAGTGGAAGATGACCTTTTTGGGGCAGAGGAGGTCTGCAAAACCAGGTTTCCAGAGATTCTTTCTCTGGCCAACCCTATCAGCACTCCTGAAGCGTTGGCCGACTGCTCACCTCTGGAAGCGGTTGGGGGTCATTTCTCCTTGTACCCCGCTGCCTGGAAAAAGATAACAACTGACTCTTGGGTACAACTGATTATATCCAGCGGCTATCACATCCCCTTCCATATTTGCCCAGTCTCATCAAGAGTATTACCCGACATTCCTCCCAGTCTAAGGGAAACAGCAGCACACGAAATCCAAAGGTTGCTACAAAAAAAGAGTCATCCAGATGGTTCCCCCAGATCAGATACAATCCTTTTTTTACTCAAGGTTCTTTTTAGTGCCAAAAAAGACAGGGACTGGAAACCAAATCTGGATCTCAGTACACTAAACAAATTTGTAAAAACAGAAATTCCGGATGGTCACGGTTCAGTCTATCCTTCCTCTTCTGGAAGAAGATGATTGGATGTGCTCTGTAGATCTTCAGGATGCGTATTACCACATAAAAATGGACAAATGCTCAAGAAGATACCTTCACTTCCGTATAGGAGCCAGTCACTACCAGTTTCTAGGCCTGCCCTTTGGTCTCTCTACAGCCCCCAGAGTGTTCACAAAATGCATGGCAGTGGTTATCGCTCAATTATGACTTCAAGGATTCCAGGCATTTCCATATCCAGATGACTGGCTTCTCACCGTCCCCACCAAATGTCTACTGGAAGAAGCCCTGCAGTATACTTTCTTAACAGCTCGCAGCCTGGGAATCACTATAAACTGGGAGAAATCCAATACAACCCCAACTTAGTCTTTGGAATTTATAGGGGTACTGTTGGGCACAAACAATTGCACAGCATCCCTTCCAGAAGACAAATTTCAGAGAATAAGACAACTTCAACCACTGCTCTGTCACCACAAATCTCCAGCTCTATCTATACTCCAGCTATTGGGGTCAATGGCAGCCTCGATTACCATTGTTCCTCTAGTCAGATTCCACATGAGGCTCCTTCAATGGTTACTTCTCACTCAATGGTACCCTCTACAACAGCCTTTGTCTTTTCAGATAAGTGTAACTCAGAAATGCAAGCAAGATTTACTCTCTTGTACATCTCGAAATCCCCAACAATGGTCTCACCCTTTCAATCCCCACCAACCCATAGCCACTGTGACCACAGATGCCTCCCTGATGGGGTGAGGGGGGCTATGTCAGGGAAACTCGGTCTAAGGCACCTGGTCAGAGACAGAGGCCCTTTTGCACATAAATGTCCTGGAACTGAGGGTGGTGCTTCTAGCGTTGCGAGCATTTCACTCCATCCATGCTAAGGGACTATTGCAATCCAATCAGACGTGGTCTGGTACATCAACAAACAAGGGGGCACCAGATCTTACCCGTTATGCCAAGAGGCCTTGAGAATATGGCAATGGGTGACAGCTTACAACTGCTTTCTGATTGCAATGCACATTCCCGAGAACTCCAACGTGATAGCGGATAAATTGAGCAGGTGCATGCTACAGCCTCACAAGTGGTCCATCAATCCTCTGATAGCGGCAAAAATCTTCAACCACTGGGGCCAGCCTTTCTGTGACCTATTTGCCTCCCCAACCAACTACAAGTGCAGCAACTACTTTGCCCTGATCCCCCCTCGAGGGCATTCACCAACGTACACTCTAGTCCACGCTTGGCCCTCAGATCTTCTTTATGCTTATCTTCCTCTCCCCCTCATGTCCCAATTTCTAAAGAAAGCACGACAGTTGAAGAGCAAAGTGATCCTCATTGCGCCATATTGGCCTTGACAAGTCTGGTTTCCCTTCCTCTGGCCTCACCTGCTAGATCAACCATCATCCTCAATCCATCCCCAATGTTGATCTCCCATCCGCAGGGTCTGATTCACCCCAATCTAACAACCCTGAAACTGACAGCTTGGTTTCTCCACTTCCAATGATTGCCAGGCATGAAAACCTTTCATCCCCTGTGCGCAATATTCTTATTGCATCTCATAAATTGTCCACCAGACTAATCTATCTTAACAAATGGAAAAGGTTCTCTATGGGCAGCAAATAAACAATTAGACCCCTTGTCAGCCCCAGTCTCTGTGGTATTGGATTACTTATCGCATTTTTTCCATTCTGGGGTGTCTGCCTCTACTATCCGTGTACATTTAGCTGCCATTTCAAATTTTCATAATGGTTTTCAAGATTCTTCACTTATGTCACACAGACTCTGTAAGACTTTCTTGACAGGGGTTATCCACCTAAAATCTCCCTTTAGAGAACCTGTACAACCTTGGGATTTGGCTTTAGTTCTGCAAGCTCTAAGATCTCCCCCTTTCAGTCTGCACCTTCATTTGATGTAAAATATCTCTCCTGGAAAACTTTGTTTTTGATTGCAGTCACATCGGCCAGATGGTTGTCAGAACTCCAGGCTTTATGCATCAAACCTCCCTATCTTGTCTTCCATAAGGATAGGGTATCACTGACAACTAATTCTACCTTTTTATCAAAAGTGGTGTCAGAGCGATATATCAGTCAGTCTATTGACCTTCCAGTGTTCTTTCCTAACCATTCTAACAAGGGAGAGTATTGCCTGCACTCCTTGCATGTTCATAGGCAAGTATGATTTTATTTGGACAGAACAAACTCTACCCGTAAATCAGACCAACCGTTTCTGTTTTTTTCTGGACCTAGATGGAGTCATCCTGTACAAAAGTTATATTGGCTTCATGGTTGAGAAATTGTATAACCTTTATCTACAACAAAAACAATCTCACCTTGCCTCATAGAGTAAAACCACATTTTACAAGATCTATGGCAACTTCAGCAGCTTTCCATGCTAAGGCTTCCCTCAATGATATTTGCTCAGCTGCAACTTGGGCCAAACATCATACCTTTATTCTTTATTGCAAATTGGACTTGGCCTCCAGAGGTAGAGCTTCCTTTGGCTCCATGGTGCTCAGGAATGTCCTTCCATTAGGGCCACCCAGGAATACAGGTAGCTGAGGACTCTGTCCCATCAGTAAGGAATGAACAAAGATTAACAACATCAGATAAAGAAGTTATGTCTTACCATAACGTTCCATCTGTGTTGTTGATCTTCATTCATTCATTACTTCCCACCCTCTGTCCCCCTTCTGGAGGTTCTTGGTTGATTTCATGTACTCCTTTATTGTAGGTCTGTTATGACCAGTGGTAGCCTCTACTTTTTTCTATCAACTTGCAAACTCAATCTGAGGTAACAGGGAGCAGAGCATTCTGAGTAGGAACTTGGCTCGAGAGTTTTTGGCTGATGTGAGCTTAATATCGGCCGGCACGGTTCCGAGGATGAAACCGATAACCCATCAATAATAAATGAATGAAGATCAAAAACACAGATGGAACGTTATGGTAAGACATAACTTCTTTTTAATTAATCTCTCTATATTTTCCTGACTTATCTAAATAATTATTATTTCCTGGTTACTTACTAGAACAAGGCAAGATGAAGCAGGTGAGGGTTCCTTCCTTGTCAGGTTACAAAAACAGACTGCAATGAGACTTCAGTTTCAACTAGTATTAAAAATATAATTTTTAGTGCTGGACTATGGCATGACATCACATACATCTGGTCATCTGATTTCTGGTTCCCATGCTACCCCCCCTTGCTAGAAGCTGTCAGGAGTTAGCAAATATGTGTCAATAATACACACACACACACACACACACACACACACACACACACACACACACACACACACACACACACACACACACACAGCCTTGATGAGATCTGCTGCAGCTCCTGGAAGTCATAAAACAATTTCAAACTTCTACCCTTCCAGAGCAGCAATTAGTTCACTACTAAAGACAATACAGAAGGCTTCCTAGTGCTGACTTTTTGTCTCTGGCTGCATTGAGAACTATAAGATATAATCTGTATGGCCTAAATTAAGTAATTTAATTTCTTACTATTTTTCAAAGTCAGGTGGATTGAGATTAACCTCTTCTCTTCCAATATCCTCTGTTACAATATATACATTTCAACCGTTACAATAATACATGTACATTTCTTCCTCTGTCCAGCAGGACACACTGTTGATACATTTTTAACACAAGCAGCTTTAAAAATACAATGTTCTGTAGTCCTATCATGCCTTCATTCTTACACATGGGTTCGGGACTCGGCTTATTAGCAAGCTCAAAGTCTTCTAGTTGGCTCGTGGCTAGGTAGGTATCCCATGGTGCACCAGTATAATCCCCAGATCTCATTTGCCATGTCGACAAGTTCATAAGTGCTTCCTCTTGGCCATGGCTAAGTTTAACACATTTTGCTACTTTTCTCTATTTCAACTTAACTTTTCTAGTTATATAGCCTTTGCTAGCATTTTACTATCGTTAGAGTAGTTTTTGTCTGCTGAAGTACCTTTTTTTCTTCTATTTAGTGAACTATTGTTGAGAACAGGTTGGCCACTGGCGTATTGTTCTCCTTGGTATCATGTGTGCCAGTTTTGTTCTATTTGATGGGCATTTTGCGCCTAGTTGTTATTTACAGTGCTACATTAGCTTAGACAATTGGTAGTTGATAAGTTCGATAATTAGTGCCTGCTGTTAAGGCATACGCTGTGCTCAATTTAACCTTCTGTGTATAGTGTTCTTTAGTGTGCGGTGTTATTAGCCTAGCTAGTTAGTGTTCTTTAGTGTGTGGTGTTATTAGCTTAACTAGTTATATTTAGAGTAATCCGCCAAGTTATTTGTCGGATATTTACCTTAGTTGACAAGAGTTCTTGACATTTCAACCCTTTTTGATTCTTCGGCATACCGTGTGTGCATGTGTCAGCATACTTAGTAGTTTCAGACCTGCACTATCTTCTGTTCTACATCCATTTGAGTTAGAGGGCCTAGGTTTCTCCCTTTCTTCTCTACCCAGGGCTAGGCCCATTTGAGTTAGAGGACCTAGTCCTCGTGGTTGTGTGATTGTTAGTGCGGTCAGGGCTAGGCCCATTTAAGTTAGAGGACCTAGTCATCTCTGTGTGTTTAGCTTGTGTCTTTTTGCTGCATCATCAGTGCCATGTCTAAAGAGGCAAAAGATCATAAACCCTTGGGGTTTAAGAAATGTGTGAAATGCTCGCAGAAGATGTCTATTACCGATGGCCACTGTAACTGTGTGTATTGCCTTGGAGCCATCCATTTCAAGAAACATGTTTGTTTTGCCATTCTTTCAGTGCCAGGGTATTACAAGAGTGGAAGACTAAACTAATATTAAAAGGTCTCCTTAACCCTTCCTTTGAGGAAGACTTGGCTAGTTCGTCTTCCTCCTCTAAATCACATGGATCTAAAAAAAGAAAAGACTAAACCTTCCAAAAGGCATTCCCCGGCTCCATCCGGTGCCTTGGAACCACCTCCCAACATGTCAAAACCAGACAAATCTTATCCCTTCTCGGCTCCACTGATTTCGGAACCAATCGAGGGCATACCTACTATGACTACAGTGTCAGCCCCAGGCAGTTCACAACCGACCACTGATAGTAGACATCGAAGCCAGTCCAGAGATCCTTTGCCAGTCTCTCCAACTTTAAGGTCCCCTATCTTACAGAGGTCTAGATCTCCCACACTGTCTTCCACATCTTCCAGGAGCTTATCAGAAGAAGATGTGGAGAGAGTAGTGTTGAGACTCCTGAAGTCATCTGCCTTATCCAAAATGCTGTTGACTCTGACCCAGCTGGTCCCGGAGCTACTTGAGTCCATTTCCCCTTCTGTGGTTCCTCCTTTGAGCCATGCTGGGCTTTCAGAGCTGGAGTGCTTGGTACCGCTGGTTGTGGAACTCTCAGTTCCAGCTCCCCTGAGGCTGTCTCTGAGCCGAGTTCCGCTCCAACACCTTCGGTGCCGTCCATGGTGTCTAGGAGCCAAAGCTCCCCAGTCGGCCCCAACAGGAACGCCTGGAACTGGACCTCTTCAGTTATGAGTCTCCCTCTCGGTGCGTCAGCTAGGCTGAGCTCGGACCCTACATCTATCTTAGAGCCAATTGCTCTGGAGCCGATGACTTCCTCCGTATCCTCGGAGCCAGGGAGGTCTTCAGAGCCAAAGAGGTCGGCTTTCGAGATGATGAGGAGTGTACTGTCCTGATCATCAGCTCCACTCAGGGGTACTGACACTCTTCCCCCTCGGGCACTGACCTCTGTCTCAGCACCTACTCCCTCTCTAGACAGCAGAGACCCACAGCCTCAGGAGCCCCCAGCTGGTGGCCCCCACTCTTCTGAGACCTCCCTGGAATACACTTCTGAGGAGCCCCCTCGGAAGAGGACATGCAAGAGGAAGCATTTAGATTCCCACAATGAGTCTCTTAACTCCGACACCGACCTCGAGGAGTCAGAAGGGTCCCCCAAGTCATCCTCTGATGATGTCTCCTTTGTTGACATCGTAGAGATTCTTAAGCAGAGGTGTGGCTGGCCCACTGTTACCCCTTCTGATGAGGAGTCGGTGTACCCAAAGGCTTTCAGGTCTCAACCTTCAGCCTCTTGGGTGTCTCCACCTTTTGAAGAACTTTTAGATCTTGTTAGTTGAAAGGTGTGGGAGACTTCTGATGCCATGGAGCCAGTCCCCAGGAGACCCAATAAATTTTTGTCAGCCCCTAAGGAGAAGGAATTTTTATCCAAGGGTGTTCCTGTAGATGCCATGGTGGTGGCAGCAGCCACTAAGAAGGAACTAGCTGAGACTTCTTAATTTGTCCATCCGCTGAACAAGGAGTCTCGAATGATGGACAGGTATGGGAAGCGTATCTTTTCATCAGCGGCATTCACTCTCAGATCGCTGAACTGCCTAACACATTTTACAAGGCTTCAGAGAGATCTCCTCAAGTATTTAGGAGAGACTTTACAAGGTACATCTACTGAAGGAGTGCCTGATAAGGTGTCTGCTCAGTTGTCCACCTTGAATTCCATTAACTCATCCATGAGGCTGATTTATTATGCAGCCGATGAAGTGAGCAGGGCAGCGGGTTTAGGAGTTTCCCTTAGGAGGCACTCCTGGATGCACTTGTGTAATTTTGTGGAGCCATTCAAGTCTACCTTTACCAATGCCCTTTTGATGGTTCTTCCTTGTTTGGACCAAAGGTAAATGACACACTCACCAGGTGCGAGCAAGAAGGGAAAACGCTCTCTGCCATGGGAGTACATTTTTCCTTCCCCTCTAGACCATACCCCAAGGGTCAGAGAGGTGGTAAAATGTGGTTCAAGAAGTCCCAGAGGTTTTTCCAGGATGCACAGGGTGACTCCTCCTTCAGAGGCAGAGAAGGAGGAGCAAATGGTAGACGTTGCCCTAGAGGCAGGGGCGGACTGCAAAACCAGGGAGGCCGCGATTGATTTTGAGGCCGGCCCTATCAGCACTCCTGATGTGTCGCCCGACTGTGCTTCTCTGAAGCCAGTCAGGGATTGCATTTCTTTGTATCCAGAAGCCTGGCTAAGTATCACCCGAGACAAATGGATACAAAGAATTATCACCAGAGGTTACTCCATACCTTTTTCTCTTTTACCTCATGTTCCCAAGAGGATCCCGGATATTCTACCAATCACAGTGATCAAGCAACTGTAGAAGCAAACAAGTTGCTCGCAAACAGAGTCATCCAAACCGTCCCCGCAGACCAGGTAGGATTCGGAACTTACTCCAGATTCTTTTTAGTGCCAAAACGTACAAGGGACTGGAGGCCCATCTTGGACCTCAGCAAATGAAATGAAAATATAAAGAAGGGCAAGTTCCAGATGGTGACACTGCAGTCTATACTCTCTCTATTAGGGAAAGACACTTGGATGTGCTCAATAGACCTCCAAGCTACATACTGCCACATAAAAATGGACAGAGTGTCGAGGAACCATCTACGCTTCCAGCTGGGAGCCAGTCACTATCAGTTTCGTGCTCTACCCTTTGGTCTCACCACAGCCCCCAGGGTGTTCAACAAGTATATAGCAGTAGTGACAGCTCACCTGAGACGTCTAGGATTCCAAGTGTTTCCGTATCTGAACGACTGGCTCCTGACCGCCTCCACCAGGCATCTACTTCTTCAAACCAGAGACTCCACTATCCAACTTTGTACCCAGTTAGGGATTACTATAAATTGGGAAAAGTCTGCCTTATCGCCCTCTCAATTTGTGACTTTTATAGGTGGAGAAATAGATATAGTTGCCATGTTGGCTCATCTTCCAGCAGAAAGAGCACAGAATCTTGTACAAGTTCTTTATCTTCTCCCCCTCCTGAAAGTCAAGGCGAAGACAGTGCTAAAACTTCTATGGACCATGGTGTCCACCATATTACTTGTCCCTCTTGCCAGACTACACATGCGGATTCTTCAATGGCTTTTATCATCTCAATGGTCCTTCCAACAACTGCCTCTATACCACCACATCCTGTTAACAGAGTCTTGCAAAAAGGACCTCTGTTTGTGGATCCAACCCAACCAACTAACAACAGGCACCCCATTCCTTCCTCGACAACCCGTTGCTACTGTGGGCACGGATGCCGCACAGATAGGGTGGGGGGGCATTATCTAGGCAGGACTGTCCAAGGCACATGGCAAGGTCACAAGGTCCACCTGCATATCAATGTCCTAGAGATGAGGGCAGTGCTTCTGGCGTTGCATGCACTCCATGACCTTCTTCCTCTTGGGAAGAAAGCAATACAATCAGACAACATGTTGGTAGTATGGTATCTCAACAAACAAGGCGGAACCAGATTGTACCCACTTTGTCGAGAGGCTATTCGTGTTTGGAAATGGGTGATATCTTCCCAGCGCTTTCTAGTGGCAACGCACATTCCGGGGACAACCAACATGATAGCTGGCAAACTCGGCCGGGCAATCTTGATGCCTCATGAGTGGTCTCTGAAGCAGGAAATAGCGGAACATATTTTCTGCAGATGGGAACAGCTTTTCTGCGATCTTTTCACCAGCCCAATCAACTCCAAATGCAGCAGCTATTTTTTCCCTTATTCCCCCTTCAGGGCAGTCACTGAGAGACTCACTTGTTCATGACTGGCCCCTGGGTCTCCTTTATGCTTTCCCTCCCTTTCCTCTCATATCCAAGGTGATTCAGAAAGTGAAACTGTTGGGAAGCAAATTGATCCTCATCACTCCTTACTGGCCTCGTCAGGTTTGGTTCCCCTTTCTCGGGCCTCATCTACTAGACCACCCTTGGACTCTGGACCCAGTGCCACATTTATTGATGCACATGTCAGGCTCAGGCCCTCTTCATCCCAACCTCCATTCCCTCAATTTGACAGCTTGGCTGCTCCAGTTCCATCCCTAATCAGGCTTCATGATTTCTCATCTGCTATGACCCACATTCTTACATCTTCTCACAAACCCTCCACTAGAAAGTTATACATCAGCAAATGGAGAAAGTTTTTTATTTGGGCTGAGGAAAGGAATGTTGACCCATATAACACATCTATTCCAGTGGTATTGGAATTCTTGTCTGAACTTTTTCACCTGGGTTCTGCTGCTGCCACAATTAGGGTTCAGTTGGCAGCAATATCAAATTTTCATTTGGGTCAACATGAGTCCATCTGATGTCACACAGATTGTGTAAGACCTTCCCTAAGGGTGCAACTTTGTTGAGACCTCCCTTTCAGGAACCGGTAGCTTCATTGGATCTAAACTTCATTCTATCCAAATTAATGTCTCCACCCTTTGAACCAGCTCATTCGTGTTCATTGAAGTTTCTGTCTTGGAAGACTTTGTGTCTGGTGGCAATCACATCTGCTAGACGAGTATTAGAGTTACAAGTACTGTCTGTCAAGCCCCCTTATTTGATTTTTCACAAAGATAGAGTATCTATTCCTACTAATCCATCCTTTGTCCCCAAGGTGTGCTCTCATAACAACTTGAACCAAACTATAGAGCTTCCGGTGTTCTTCCCTAATCATTCCAATGCAGCAGAATACAGATTCCATCAGTTGGACGTTCACAGCAATGATGGTTCTATCTACACCGGACCAAGAATTCAGAATGCCAGACCAATTATTTGATTCCTTTTCCGACTCCAGATTAGGTCTCCCGGTTACCAAAGTGACCCTTTCGAATTGGATCTCCAGTTTTATATCCTACATTTATTCTTCCGATGGTAAGCCTTTACCGTTCAAAATTACGGCTCATTCTACAGGATCCCAGTCTACTTCTGCAGCCTTTCAGGACAGGGTTTCAATTGATAATAATTCTGCAGCAGCAACATGGGCTACCCCTCACACCTTTATTACTTATTACAAATTGGATTTGACCTCTAGGGGTAGAGCCTCCTTTGGTTCCACAGTACTCAGGAGTATTTTTCCGTGAGCCACCCAAGAATAAGGTGCTAGGGACGCTGTCCCATGTGTAAGAATGAAGGCGAGATAGGACTACGGAACATAAAGAAGTTATGTAATCACCATAACATTCCATGTTTGTAGTCCATCTCACCCTACATTCATACAAACTCACCCTCCTACCCCCTTTCTGGAAAGATCTCGAGACAGAAACATTTTTTCTTAACAAGTGGAGACCTTTTATTATTGTTGTTCTTTCTGGATAGTCTTTTGTTCTTTCTCTTTATAGTTATCAGCAAACATGATCTGGGGATTATACTGGTGCACCATGGGATACATACCTAGCCATGAGCCAACTTGAAGACTTTGAGCTTGCTAATAGGCCAAGTCGGAGCCGAGGATCAGCTCCGAACCCATGTGTAAGAATGAAGGGCAAGATGGACTACAAACACAGAACGTTATGGTGAGTACATAACTTCTTTTTTTCAACACAAGCATCTGTACAAATCAGTTTGATATACAAATGACATATAATTCTTTACAAAATTCCAGCTAGCTATACTGGCATATGTTACACATCCACTGCCCTACTTCTCCTGGCATAACTGGCAATACCTCACATCATCACATCTCTCTCCCCTTTGAAGACTCAAGCTAGTTTTTCAAGTGACCCTTGAGAAACAATGCTTGAGAGGAATGAGCCTATCTGGCATACATTAACCCATACCCTGCCTTGATAACCCATCTGCACTGACATTGCTGACCCCCCTACAGCTCTGCACTGTCATGTTATATGCCTGCAACTGGCTGTACATCATTTTGTCGATTGCACTTTGTGTAATTTACATTTGTGCGTAAGTGCCATTTCGTGCAATGAAAAAATGAATGCCACAATGTCGAACCTTACAACAGTGAATGCAAAACAGCATTCAGTGTTGTAAGGTTCGACATTGTGATGCAGACCGCAGTATAGTGGGGATCGGGAAATGTACTCTTTCCTTCACTATAGTGCGGTCCCGGAATTTGTATATTTAAGTAGCAGGGGGTGTGGGGTGCAAGTCACAGTAATTCTGTTCCCGGAAGTGTGGTGAATGAATTATGTCGAATTTGAACATTCACCACTTCAGAGTTCAACTTTATTTGTGTTCAACATTGTTGTTGTTGTGTCCTTTGGCTTTTCCCAGTTAGGGGTCGCCACAGCGGAACTCCGGTCCACTAATGATTGGTAGTTGATTTTTTACGTGCCGAGTTACCAGCCCTGACGCACAACCTTCAACAAAGGTACTCAACATTGTAAATTTTGCATTTATGTTTCGAATTAGTAGCAATTCGCCATTGTTTAATTCTGCAAAATAATAGTAAATCCCTGCAACCCTAGGCTCCAGCTTAGTACCTGGGTATTTTGCTGGCTGGCTCGATGTAGCTATAGATCCCCCTCAGACTTCTCCTGCCTCCTACTGCAAATACTCAGTACAAGGGCCTCCCTTACATGGTAAGGCTTCATTATGTTAACATGGTACAGTTTGTGGCCCTGCCTCATGCTTAGCAGGTTTACCAGGTAGTTAACATCACTGACCTTCCTTACCACTTTAGAGGGACCCTCCCTGCAGCGTATTGTGTCTGACAGGAATGAGAACCATAACCTGCTGTCCCACAGCATACTCTCAGGTTTGAGCATTCCTGTCATACCAGACATTTTTCTGCTGTTGGGCTCCTGCCAGGTTCTCCTGGGTCAAGCCCATGAGCTCTGTAAGCCTTGTCCTGAAGCTTAGGATGTATATCACAATGGACTCCTTGTGGGATTCACACTCACACTTCCAGTCATCATGAATCAAATCTAAAGTCCCCCTCTCCCTATGCCCATACAGCAACTCAAAGGGTGGGAAAACTTTGGATTCCTGGGGTACTTCTCTGTATCCAAACAGCAGATGGGTCAAATATTTGTCCCGATGTCTCTTAAACTAGTCTGCAAATGCCCGTAGCATGGTCTTTAATGTAGAGTTTAACCTCTCCCCAAGATCATTAGTCTGGGGATGGTAGGGGGTGGTTTTTAGGTGTTTCACCTCATAATGCTTCCACAGACAAGCCAGCAGGTCTGACAAGAAATTGGCACCTCTGCCAGTCAGTATTTTTTTCAGGGAAACCTACCCTGCTGAAAATCTCTAACAAAGCATTTGGCACCTTCTCTGCCTCGGAGGGCAGAGCCACCACCTCAGGGTATCTAGTATTATAATCTACTAACACTAGAATATACTTTTTCCCTTTGAAACCTGGGGTACTCAGAGGCCCCACAATATCCATAGCTACCCTCTGTAATGGCTCCTCAGTCACAGGCAAAGGCATCAAAAGAGCTTTGACCTTGTCTCCTGTCTTGCCTACTTTTTGGCACTGCTCACAGGTCTTGCACTATCCTGTTTCATCTCTTGCAATCCCAGGCCAATAAAAGTTCTGTATAATACATTTCTTGGTAGGCTTTTTGCCCATATGACCTGCAAAAAGAATATCATGGGCTATGGCTAGAAGAGCCAGATGGTAGGCTATAGACACTACCAACTGCTGTACTACTTCACCCTTTAGCCCTCCCTCAGGGATCCACTTAATATACAGTAACCCTTTGTTCCAGTATACAGACTCCCCTCTTCCTTAAGAATCAGGTGCCTAGCTACCTCCCTCAAGCATCTTAGTGTAGGGTCCAAGAGCTGAGACTTTCTTAACTCTGTCTCTCTAACTCTTCTCAGCTCCCCTTCCACAGGAAGTCTGGTATCCTCTGACAGCTATGTCTCATTGTTAGCCTGGGTACTACCACTCATCTCTGCCCTTGCAGTCACTCTATCCAAGGAAACACCAATATCTACCAGCAGCTTTGGCTCACCTTCAGGCTCACTGCTACAGGGTAGCTCCTTCCCTGAAATAGTCACCTCACCAGCCCTGACCTCACATGTGAGGTCTGTCCGGGTCTACCGCAGGCTACCAGACCCACACATCTGTCTCCATGCCTGACTGAGTGTTACTGCATGAACATAAGGTACTGCTTTATCAAAATCATTCCCTATCAAGACATCTTCAGGGATATCCTCAAACACACCTACTTGCTTGCTTCCTTTTCCACCCTACCAGTCAAAGTGAACCCTGGCTAAAGGCATTTGGAATGGGTTCCCTCCTAAAGCTCTTACTGGAGTGAACTGCCCAAGCAAGTACTGTTCGTCTTTAACCACTGTAGGCTTCATACTGGTTATGTCAGAGGCTGTGTGTCTCTCTCAGCAGTGGCCTGTTTTCCATACAGTAAGATGGGATATAAACTCTGGTAATAGTTTGGTACCCCTGTTGTCTCCATACAAGTTACTACTGGCATATTGTTATTCCCACTTGCTGGCTCCCCCACCTTTTATTCCCCACCTTGCTTCTGTGGACATCTATGTGATACATGGCCCCACTGGTTATATTTAAAACATTTAACCTGTGATCCTGGCCATATAGCAGAATTAGTGACTTCCCCTATTACTGGTGGACTCTGTTGGGGTGGTTTAGGCTGCCCACCGTGGGTTCACTTATATCTATATGCAGCACTGGGTATCCCCTTCCTATGCATTGATGCCCTTTTTCCCCAGCTCATCTGCAGAGTTACATTCTCAGTCTGCCAACCAGATGCTCCTATTCTCAGGAAAAGTGCTAAGGGCTTGTTTCATCACCAAAGATCTGCCAGTCCCTCAAAAGTGGTGACCTGACACCCACTCACCCACCTAAGAAAATAAGTACTTAACTCAGCAATATAATTGCACACACACTTTCATATGCCTTGTCTCTATGCTCACAAATCTTTTTTCTGTAATCTTCAGGTGTTAATGTAAAATATTCAAGTAAACATTTTTTTTTACTTTATCATAGTTTAGACAATCAATATAAGACAATTTACAAACAGTAGTTACAGCTTTACCATGGAATAAGGGGAGTCAGGAACCACACCCAGAGCCCTTGGTCAGCATTATACTGTTTACCTACTCTTTCAAATATATGAATAAAACTATCAAAATGTTCACCCTCTGTAAACTGTGGAAGAAATTTACTGACCTTTATTGTTTCTGGGGTTCGGTTATTCTCTTCCCCGTTACCTCCATGACCCTGGCGAATAATCAGCATCTCCATCTCATGTTGAGGCTGCTTCTCATTTTCTTTGGCCTCCAAATACCTCAGTCTCTCTGCTGATTCTAATTCCCAACACTTGGCCTCCAGTTCAAGTTTCTTTAATTCCAGACAGATTGTTAAGTCCTCTGAGGAAAAGGTGAACTGCCCGTTTTCTGAGGGCTGCAAATCCCCATCACCAGACTGGTTATCCACCTGGCTGCTGGTCTGAACTGTGACTAAGGCTGAAATAATTTCCTCTTTAGTCAGTTTGGCATGCACCAGTCCTTTGGCTTCATACACCTTGGCCAACTGGTTCTTTGTTGGCTTGCCATAATCCTCTGCTGACATCTTTGCCTGTGTTCCCTGACTAAACTAAACTAACAATAAATAAACAAATAAATAAATAAAACCGTTGTGAAATGAAACTCTGAATGTTCACCTTGTGTCTGTTGAGAATACATACCTTCAGTGACAACTGCTTACAGAAGTTCAGTTAATATCCACAGCACTGCTCACCAGTATGTGACATCCCCACTTTGGGCCAGTAATCAAGGAGCCTGTATCCTTACCACTGGCACTGGAGATGGCTGCTCACTAGGAACAAAAATGGATACACCCAGTATTTCCAGATGCAGCACTCTGCATCAAACACAATTTCCTTTAAGAGCACACAGGGAACACACTCAGTCCAAGGTCTGGGTTTCCCCTTCTATCCAGATCCCCAATAAATCTCCCCACTGGCACAGCTGTAGGGTTGAGTCTTCAGCTAAGTGTCCAAGCCAAGTCCTCCAGCACCCTCTCTGTGAAACCATTGCTTCTTGTCCCAGCTCCAAGTAGCTGGCACACATACACTTTGAGATTTGATTTTCACACACACACACACACACACACACACACACACACACACACACACACACACACACACACACACACACACACACACAAACACATCTGGGAAAGGCTGGCACAGATTTACTAGCTATGCCCCCTTCTGCCACCAGACACCCCAAAGCCAGATACTCTAAGGCTCTTACAAGGGTACCCAATTATACTGAGTAAAATTAATATTAGTACAAATGGTAATATTTGGCCAATGTAGTAAGGCTTCCAGGAGTGGACACAGTGTCACCAAATAGTTATAAGTACTCTCAAAGGTTAAAATATTTTCTAAAGGACCTGCCATAAAGAAAAGTTTAAATATATTTAATAATAAATAATAAAAGGACATGAAAATACAAATATCTATTTACAATAAACACCAAAGTTTCAATTACAGTCATCATCTTCTTTCGGCTGTTCCCGTTCGGGATCACCAGAGTGGATCATCTGTTTCCATTTCTTCCTGTCCTCTGCATCTTGTTCTGTCACACCAACCGCCTGCATGTCCTCTCTCACCACATCCATAAACCTTATCTTAGGCCTTCCTCTTTTCCTATTACATGGCAGCTCCATCCTTAGCATCCTTTTCCCAATATACCCAGCATCCCTCCTCAGCACATGTCCAGACCAACGCAATCTCGTCTCTTTAGCTTTGTCTCCAAACTGTCCAACCTGAGCTGACCCTCTAATATTCTGATTCCTAATCCTGTCCACCCTAGTCACAGCCAGTGCAAATCTTAACATCTTTAACTCTGCCACATCCAGGTCTGACTCCTGCCTTTTTGTCAATGCCACTGTCTCCAACCCATATAACATAGCTGGTCTAACTATCCTCTTGTAGACCTTCCCTTTCACTCTTACTGGTACCCGTCTGTCACAAATCACTCCTGACACCCTTCTCCACCCATTCCACCCTGCCTGTACTCTCTTCTTCACCTCTTCCACACTCACCATTACTCTGAACTGTTGATCCTATTTAAACTCATCCACGTTTACCAACTCTACTCCCTGCATCCTCCCCATTCCTTTACCCTCCCTCTCATTTACACACATATATTCTGTCTTCGCCCTGCTGACCTTCATTCCTCTCCTCTCTAGAGCATATATCCACCTCTCCAGGGTCTCCTTAACCTGGTCCCTACTCTCACTACAGATCACAATGTCACCTGCAAACATCATAGTCCACGGGGCCTCCTGTCTGATCTCATCTGTCAACCTGTCCATCACCACTGCAAATAAGAAAGGGGTCAGAGCTGATCCTTGATGTAATCCCACCTCCACCTTAAACGTATCTGTCACTCACACTGCAGTCCTCACCACTGTCACACTACCCTCGTACATATCCTGTACCACTGTTACATACTTCTCTGTCACTCCCAACTTCCTCATACAATACCGCAACTCTTCTCGAGGCACCCTGTCATATGCTTTCTCTAAGTCCACAATGAAACAACACAACTCCTTCTGACCTTCTCTGTATTTCTCCAACAACACTCTCAGAGCAAACATTGTATCTGTAGTGCTCTTTCCTGGCATGCAACCATACTGCTGATCACTAATCATCACCTCCCTTCTTAACCTAGCTTCCACTACTCTTTCCCATAATTTCAAGCTGTGACTGATCAATTTTATTCCTGTGTAGATACTGCAGCTCTGCACATCACCCTTATTCTTAAAGATAGGTACTAAAACACCTTTTCTCCACTCCTCAGCCATCCTCTGACTTTCCAAAATGTCATTAAACAATCTGGTTAAAAATTCCACTGCCATTTCTCCTAAGCACCTCCATGCTTCCACTGGTATGTCATCTGGATCAACAGCCTTTCCATTCATCATCCTCTTCATAGCTGTCCTTACTTCCACCTTGCTAATCTGTTTCACTTCCTGATTCACTATCCCCACATCATCCAACCTTTTCTCTCTCTCATTCTCTTCATTCATCAGCCCCTCAAAGTACTCTTTCCATCTACTCAACACACTCTCCTCGCTTGTGAGTACATTTCCCTCACTATCCTTTATCGCCCTTACCTGCTGCACATCTTTCCAAGCTCTGTCCCTCTGTCAAGCCAATTTGTGCAGGTCCTTTTCTCCCTCTTTAGTGTCCAATCTCTCATACAACTCTCCATATGCCTTATCCTTAGCCTTCGCCACCTCTCTCTTTGCCGTGCGCCTCATCTCCTTATACTCATGTCTACTTTCTTCATCTCTTTGGCAACCCCACTTCTTCTTCTTCGCCAGCCTCTTCCTCTGTATACTCTCCTGTACTTCCTCATTCCACCACCAGGTCTCCTTGTCCTTCTTCCTCTGTCCAGATGTCACACCAAGCACCTTTCTGGCAGTCTCCCTTACTAGCTCTGCTGTAGTTACCCAGCTGTTCGGTAACTCTTCACTGCCTCCCAGTGCCTGTCTTAACTCTTCCCTGAACTCCACCTCACAATCACCATTTTTTAACTTCCACCATTTAATCAGTTACAGTAAATATTAAAAATAACATGGGTGGACAGCTTCACACAGTTACAGTAAAACAATACTGAACTAATCTCACTATATTTTCCTGACTGATCTAAAGAATTATTATTCCCTGGTTACTTACTAAAGCAAGGCAAGATGAAGTAGCTGAGGGGTCCTTCCTTATCAGGTTACAAAAACAGACTGCAATGAGACTTCAGTCTCACCTAGTATTAAAATGTAATTCTTAGTGATGGATTACAGAATGACATCACATGCATCTGGTCATCTGATTTCTGGTTCCCTTGCTACCCCCTTGGCTAGAAGCTGTCAGGAGTTAGCACATATGTGTCAATAGTACACACACACACACACACACACACACACACACACACACACACACACACACACACACACACACACACACACACACACACACACACACACACACACACACACACATAGCCTTGCTAAGATCGGCTGCAGCTCCTGGAAGTCATAAAACAATTTCAAACTTCTACCCTTTCAGAGTAGCAATTAGTTCACTGCTAAAGACAATACAGAAGGCTTCCTAGTGCTGACATTTTCTCTCTGGCTGCATTGAGAACTGTAAGATACAATCTTTATGGCCTAAATTAATTAATTTAATTTCTTACTATTTTTCAAAGTCAGGTGGATTGAGATTAACCTCTTCTCTTCCATTCTCCTCTGTTATAATTTATACATTTCAACAGTTACAATAATACATGTACATTTTGTCAGAAAAGTATGTATTAATGTGTGTATTAGTAATATGCTTAGTGCATTTAGAGCTTGAAAAGGGTTAACACATTTATTCTATTTCATACTGCATAAATCTGTACAAAGTGCAGATGCTTTCTGACCTTGTATTGTCAGCTAAAATTTTTGCTTATGTTTGGAAATTTACTGAGAAGCAGATGATTTCTGCTTGTGTTAGGAAAATAATGAATAGAACAATACTACTTGTATAAATGTTATGAGGCTCAGACAAGAAGTTCCGCTTGTGCTGTGAGAAAATACACAGCTGTAGAAGCTATAGATAATTAGAACAAAGACTGCTTGAAAATATGAACTGTAATCAGCATTTGCTTATGCCTGAGTTAGAAAAGTAAATAAAAAACACACAATTGGAGCCAGCACTTGGTGATAAAAAATTGTATTGTAGGATTAAAGCATCACAGCAGAAAAACTACATACCGGTTTCGGCTGGTAAATTACACAGCCTTCATCAGTGTATCCAAAATTCACAGTTCTTCCTGCCATTTAAATAAGTAAGCATAAACACCCATTGGTGGAAACATTATAAATATTCATTAAGTCCTGGAGGGAAAAGCCCACCCAGCTTAATGATCCACTTTTTTTCTTTTCTATTTAAGATATCATGCCAACCAGTTTTACTTTTACGATCACCTTGAATCACATCAATAATTGTGAATAAAAATGTTGCTGAGGGATGTAACAAATGGTGTTTGTATAGTGCATTGGTAAGTTTTTTCTGTTTAATGTTACTGTAGTGTTCAGAGATACGTAACCTTAGGCATCTTGAAGTTTGACCAATATAGAATGCGCCACATTTGCACGTGGCCAAATAAATGGCCCAATCAGTACTACAATTGCAAAAGATATTAATATCAAAAACCTTGGAACAATTGCAGCTTGAAAATTCCTTAGTAGTACACATATATTTACAATTTACACAATGACCACAGGGAAAACAACCATACAGACTGTGTCCAGAAATAGTAGTTTGTATTTTGATCCTGCCTCTGTTATCCCTGATTTTGTAATGATTAAAATGAGATTTCAAATTTTTACCATTTCTGTATGAAAACATACATTTATCAGGGATAATCCTGGCAACTTCTGAATCACTCTGTAAAATGTTCCAATGACGCCGTATAATGTTAACAAGACCCATAGTGTTTCTCCCATAAGTAGTTGTAAATCTGAGTGGTTCAGGTGTTGTATTGGCCTTCCCTCTATCCTTATATTGAAGCAAGTTATTCCGCTCCATACCTTGTACCTGACTCATGGCATTAATTACAACCCCTGTCTTGTAACCTCTTTGTTTAAACCTGTGTATAAGATCCTCCGAGTTTTTGCGATATGTGGAATGCTGAGAACATATCCGTTTGGCTCTAATAAATTGGGATTTCGGAATGTTGTTGGCTATATGGGGAGCATGAAAACTTGTAGCATGTAACAATGAATTGTACTGGGGGAACTTCCTATATGTCTCACTCTCAAGTGTACCATCAGGGAGTTTACATATAACCACATCCAAAAAAATCATCTTATGGGCATCATGTTGTTCCGTAAAGCCTAGACCCCATTCATTGTTATTCAAATATTCCACAAAAGCCAGCAAACTAGACTCAGTACCCCTCCACACCAGCCAGATGTCATCAAGGTAACATCTCCAAATATCCAATTCAGGAAGGAAAATATTTCTGGTAGAATCATAAATCAACTTGGTTTCCACATACGCCATGAAAAGATCAGCGTATATGGGGGCAAAAGAAGCCCCCATAGCCGTGCCCTTAATTTGCCAATAACAATTGTCTTTATAATAAAAAACATTGCAAGTAAGGACATATCTGGCCATGTCAACCAAGAATTCGTTAAATGAAGCATCATATAAACCAGAATATTCCAACCAATATGCCAAGGCCCGAAGGCCAGCTTGATGTGGGATATTGGTATATAGGGCACATACGTCTAGTGTACATAAATACCAATCTTCTTCCAACTGAGCATCAGATATGATTTGTAAAAAACTTGTGGTGTCATTTAGTCTTGACCGAAGACAACCCAACAGAGGTTTAAGATATTTAGTCAAAAATAAAGACAGGGGTTCGGTTAGATATCTTCTTCCCGACACTATGGGTCTCCCCGGTGGATGTGTAAAATTCTTATGCACTTTTGGAAGAAAGTAAATATATTGGGAATTGCAATCCTTCATTGTCAGTTGATATGCAGTATCTTTAGAAATTATACCCTTATCCAAGGCATTTTTGAGGAACAATCCAATACACTTACTAAATCTATGTATAGGGTCATGTAACATATGGTTATAATATCTTGTGTCTGATAATTGTCTCAGGGCCTCCCTATTGTAATCATCCCAATTCTGTATTACAACTGCCCCACCCTTGTCTGCTGAAGTGATCACAATTTGTTTGTTATTCTGAAGTTCCAGTAGGGCTTCTTTTTCACTAAAAGTTATGTTATTATATTTCCATGCCAAACTTGAACTATGAAAATGAACATCCTTAAGGACACTATTTTGAAATTGGTGAACCACAGCATTCATGGGTGGTGAGAAATTGGATGCATGATAGGTAAATTTGTCCTTTTCACAATTGACACCAGAATCTGCAAAAAACATTTTTAAGTTAATCAATCTACAGAAACTCGACAAATCCTGTGCAAACATTTCTTCAGAAATAATGGCACCTGGAATGAAATTCAGGCCTTTATTCAAAATTTTCACATGTGCATCATTTAAGACATAATCAGACAAGTTTAAGATATTATTAACAGGGTTTTGATTCAACTCCCCAATGCCATCTCCAAAAGTCCCTGTACATTGTGTATTCTTTTTGTGTTTGCGCCCACCCCTTCTGTGTTTCCCCCTAAAGGGGCTACCCCCGGGCTTCTTTTGGGCAGTGGTGATCCTGTTGCTGTTAAGGATTCATTGTCAGTACCTGATGATGTATCATCGCATGATGTAGATACATTCTGATTATTTTTTCTCAAGATGGATCTGGGTCTTTTTCTTTTCTTATCTGATGTTGGGGGGTTATTAAACCTGACATGTTTGGATTGAAAAGAAAATGGATTCCCCCGAGAATAGTCCTCTTGATCTCTATTAAATTTTTTCATCTTGCGTACCCGTAATTCCGCATCATATTTTTTCAGATCCTGAGCCACTCTATTCAATTTTCCTTCAAAAGAAGGCTCTTGTTCAAAATTTTTTAACTTATCTGCCAAAATCATGATTTCAGACAGCCCCTTATCTATAGCTCTGTTATGAAATTTATAAAGTTCAACTACAAAAGACATTGTGGCTTCATGTTGAATTTTTGTCCATTGTGTGGTTAGTTCATCATCTGCATCACCCACATGCGGAGCAATCCTAATCCTTAATCCCCTAGGGGTAATATTTGCTGTTTGGTAAGCTTTAAAAAGCTTACTGTGCCATACATTTGCACGTAAGACCCTGAGTGATCTATTAAAGTCATCAATTAGATATTGACTTGTAATATCAGGGTTGCAATTTTCCAACAGGTCTGCATTCCCATCTTTGTTTGAGTTCAAGCCAAAAGCCCTCAGATCCTCACGATCAGCCACTAAGCCAGAGATGAGACTAGACAGATCCATAATGGTAAAATTATGGGCTAAAAAGGATTTTTTATGTAGCTGTCAATAATGGTCAGTACAAAACACCACGACAGCCAAAATATATTATTAATCAGGACAATAGCAGCTTAAAAATATACCTGTAAGATATTGTAAGAACAACAGCTGCGTCCAATAAGGGCTACTAATAAAGATGTGTTGATGCAGAGGATGATGGCCACTCCTTTAATAATAATGAGGCCACTGAAAGAGGCTGTATAAACCAAGATTTAGGATCAATGCCACTAAATAAATAGAGTGGACAAGGTTCTGCAAACCATACATCAAATGAAAAAACAGGGCCAACAAAGTTGGTCCAAACAAAAATCCGGACCCCAAATCCTAATGAAGCCAATGGTACACTTCTATAAATTATTAAAATTATTATATTATCCAGACAATAGTCCAATACTAATATAACTATTAGTGAACCACAATCATAATGTGCCTTAATGAAGGCCCAAAGTATGAAAAACACACCACTATCTGTTGGCAACCACAACCTGTGCCAAGAAAAGTACTAATTATTATGATTGGACCATTATAAAACAAATCTAGACATAATCTTAAAGGTCATTTATAGACCATTGAAAAGACCATTAAATGGGTATAACTTGAGGGGCTTATTCTAGCCAAAATAACTCAATTGTTGATTCTAAAACTCATCATATAATGATCGAAGGACTCACAATGCAGAATATCAGTGTTTTGATGTAAACAGGGCAGATTACCCTATAATTCAAAAAATGTCCCCTTACTAACCCTATTCTTAAGTCAAAGATCAACAGGCTATCTTGCCCAATGCTAGAGTAAAAGAATGTTAAGATGTTAGATTATACTTCTAGTTAACTGGCATCTAACACTAATCCTGTATTCCAAGAAAGAAAGAATGTATATAGATACTTTTAAATATCCTAGATCAGGTAGGTGTAACTGGACTAGTTGTCTTGGAAAATAATATTGTATGTATCCCACAATTGCGTCCATTCACATATTGTGAACAAACACATAGATAATTAAATGGACCTGTCACACCTTACTAGTGTATATAAGTAATTGGCGCCCGTGTTTGTATCCCTATACAGCATGAAAAACTGCAAGTGTAATACACATTAGTTATCATTAAGTGTTCATATACAACAAAGCACCCAGCTCCTTAAATTATTCCTACAAGCTCATATGCTGTAATATGAATGCTTCTCCCTAAAAAATAATGATCATCTATAGGTTGAAATAGTAGTACAATACAGTACATATGAAATGCGATAGACCGGACACAGTTTTTGAACTAAAGTGACCATATATAAAGACGATACTGAATGATAGCCTGTATATTTGAACCCTGATCAAAAAATACTCACTACGAGTATCTCGGGCCCATCTTTATACATTATGTTGTAACATGGCATGAACCTGCCTATACACAAAAATTACACAAAAAGACAAAAACATGCTCTGAATGGCTAAATAACACCTATTCAGTACAAATGAATACAGAGAAAAACATCGGTATCCCCATTCAGCATATAAATCACATGTATTTCTGCAAATTCAATAACCGTTTGTCCTTGTCCATCCCAAACTAAAAATTTTTTAAGAGTTTGTAAATCCAAAATAGAGCGATAAGATGTGAAGACAGTTCTTGCTGAAAAAATATGCCGCCGTGAGGTCCAAAAGTCAAATGTTTAACTAGAAAAGCCGTTTGTGAATACAACCATCCGTGATGCATACGCCATACATAGCCATCCCTTACTCAAAAGTTACAATAAACAGTATAAGTCCCACCGATCAAATGATGAGAAATGCAGGTATATATTCCAAGAACCACCATGGATGTTAAAAATAATGGTCCCAAAGAAGTAGAATCATATCAGGATACAAACCCATCCGGTCAAGCCAACGACACAAAATAGCGTATCTACAAAGTCACGCTCCCTCAACAAAAAAATGATCCACCAGTTGGTTTCAAGTAAAAAGAAAAAAGATGTAGAGTATTATAATACCAAAGACACCAGTTCTTGTAATAAATAAATCCAAACTGTAGATTGTAAGCAAGGTTATATGACATCAGTGTTAACACAGCAGCATGGGGACAAGCAACGCCCTATTGCTTATTATTCATCACAACTGGACCCAGTGGCACGGTCTTTACCTCACTGTGTACAAGCAGTAGTTGCAGCTGCAATGGCAGTACAGGCTTCGGCCTCAGTAGTTTTGTTCCACCCTCTCACATTGAGAGTGCCTCATGCAGTCGCGATTATTTTACTGCAAGAGAAGGTAGCATATCTTTCCCCTGCTAGGCATCTTTCCTGTATGACTATATTGTTGAGCCAACCTCATATGACAATTGAATGATGTATGACTTTGAACCCTTCTACCTTGTTCCCAACTCCTGCAGATGGCACACCACACAGCTGCCTGCAGGTGATTGAGCAAAAGACACTGCCTAGAAAAGATCTCACGGATGTCCACTTGGATGATGCTGAGGTGACATACTACATGGATGGCTCATGCAAAAGGGGTCCTGCAGGACAGAACCTAGTAGGATATGCAGTAGTTTCTGATACTGACATTATAGAAGCGAAATCTTTACCACACAATTTATCTGCACAGGCAGCAGAATTGATTGCCTTAACATGGGCATGTACCTTAGCAAAGGGTAAATGTGTGAACATTTTTACTGACAGCCAGTACGTTTTTTCTACTGTTCATGTTTTTGCGCAACAGTGGAAAAATCGAGGAATGATAACATCTACTGGCAAACCAATCAATCATGCACAGTTTATTTTAGATCTTTTAGAATCTATTCGGTTACCTCAGAAAGTAGATATTTGTAAATGCACAGCTCATACCAAGCAACAGGACAGGATTTCAAAAGGTAATGTGAGAACTGATACAGCTGCAAAGCAGGCAGCTTCAGAAGTATTTCTTTTGAATGAGGAATTACAAACCTCTGAGATTTTAGACTTAGAAATGTTAAAGACAATGCAGACTCTTACTATGCAAGCTGAAAAACAAAGATAGGTAAAACGAGGAGCAATTCTCGAAAAGGGGCTGTACATCTCTAAAGAAGGGAAACCGATATTGCCATCTAATTTGTTTAGATATGCAACTTTGTTGAGCCATGGGCCATGTCTCAACAGGGGGGATGGTACAGCTGGTGAACCAAGTGTTCACGACATACGGATTCTTAAACTACTCTAAAAAATGTTGTTCAATGTGTCACTTTTGTAATAAACATCATGCACAAGGGGCGTTAAAGCCCAAGCAAGGGAGTTTCCCTACACCACCATATCCATTTCATACTATCTGTATGGATTTTATAGAATTGAACAAATGTGAAAATAAGAAGTATTGTCTTGTCATTGTAGATATGTTTTCCATATGGGTGGAAACCTTTCTGACTAAAAATCCAGACATGGCAATGATGGCAAAAGTTCTCATTAAAGAAATCATCCCTAGATTCGGCATTCCAGAAAGGATCTACAATGACAATGGCACACACTTCTTAAACCAGACCATATAACAGTTAAATAAACATTTTGGTATTTCTTTAAAAAATCATTGTGCGTATCACCCACAATCTGCAGGGCTAGTAGAGAGGCATAATGGGATTTTAAAGAGTAAGCTAAGGAAGTTAATAGTAGAAACACAGAGAAATTGGGTGTACTGTCTGCCGCTGGCACTGTTGAGCATGAGAACTGTTCCGAATGCAAAAGGATTGACTCCTTTTGAAAAACTATTTGGAAGGGCTTATTATATACCTCAGTGGAAATCTCTCATGCCCGCAGACCAGGAAGCTGACAGTACACTAGCTGAGTATATGAGAAACCTGTTGAATTCTAAACATCTGCTGCAGTCAAATTCTCTTTTAGATAAAGAACGAACCAGACAGTCAGAAGTGGCAGCGCCCCCGGGTACCTGGATCTGGGTAAAGACAGTAAAGAAGAAGAAGTGGGCGTCACCAAAGTGGGAAGGTCCATATCAAGTGCTTCTGTCGACACCCACTGCAGTCAAGATAGTGGAGCGCACCTCCTGGATCCACCTGACGTACTGCAAACTAGTCAAAAACTTTGAACTGGACAAAAATCTTGTCACATGCCAAGAGTAAAAATGATAGAGTCCAGAAGAAACAGGAATGCAGAACAACCCTTTCCTCAGAAGTATTGCATAATCATCCTGTTAACTGTACTAGTGACAATAATCTTTTTGCTGTGGCCTTTCCTTTTCCCAGCCACACAGACTGAAATGAATAAATGTGAAGCGTTACTCATAGACTGGCACCCAAACTTTAACACTTACCAGTCAATTAAATATGTGTATGCTGAGACTTTCAATGTTTCGAATTGCTGGATTTGCACAGCTTTGCCGACAGCATACGGGGGATTATTAATGACTACGGTCCCCCTAGGGGTCAATGAGACCTGGGAAAATTTGATTTATGATACCTCAACCATTACATCACAAGATAAAATAGCATTGCACTTGTCTGTTCCACAAAAGGGAACTGTGTTTTTATAAAAATGATACTGTTTAGGTGGGTTGGAGCAATTGTAATGTGACTGTTCCTTATAAATGTTACACTAAAGGTAACAATGCAGATTTTTATTGTAATACAAATTATGATTCATTTCTTGGATTGATGCACAAAACACTGGATGAAGTAAAACATAATTCTGTTCTTTATAAACAACTGTCTATAATTGATAAAAAAAATTTTCATGCAGGGCAAGTGTATATTCGCAATAAGGTTACTACTAAAGTAAAGGACTGTTATTTTGTGTGTGGCAGAAAGGCATACAAATGGTTACCTGAGAATTGGTCCGGCAGTTGTTTTTTTGGGCTACCTGGTTCCGGCCATACAACACACTGCAGTTTTGCCTTGAGGAAAAATTCAAAATGTCCAAGAGGTCGTCAAGAAACCTGTAAATCCAGTGGGACAAATCGATGCACGTTGGAAAAACCATCATTCTATAGGCAATGGACTGACACACATGGACTTGAGTGATAGTGTTATATCGTGGGCAGGCATATTACCAGCATATGGAGCAGTGAAATCGATCTGGGAGCTGAGAAAACTGTCTAAACTTCTTGAAGTGATGAGCAATGCAACTTTTTCTGCCCTCGAATTGGTGACTGATGAACTGAATGCCATGAGAACTGTAGTGCTTCAAAACCGCATGGCTCTCAACTTCACCCTAGTGGCGAGAGGTGGTACTTGCGCTTTAATCCAGAAAGAATGCTGTTCATATATTCCTGACCATAAACACGAGATAGACAATCATCTTGAGGTAATTCAGCAAGTGTCGGCCATGACCAAACCAGGCCCAAACCCACTGACGGACTTTTTCCAGAAATGGTTTGGGGGGTGGGGTACCATCCTAATGAACATCCTGATTGCCATTTGTGTAGGAATGCTCCTACTGGGAGTATGTGTTTGTTGTGGTATCCCCTGCATGAAAAGACTGATTAAAGACTTTATAGACATGTCAGTTTCTGAAACCTTATATCAAAGTGCTGAGTTTGAAGAACTGTTGAAAGATTGAAAAAGCTTTCATAAGTTTAAACTGAATGACTCTCTTAACTGCAAATCCTGAGTGGGAAGAGGTTAGAAGAAGAAAACAAACTGTTTATGCTTATTTTGAAAGTAGAATAAAAGTATTAATAGGGGGGAAATGTCAGAAAAATATGTATTAATGTGTGTATTAGTAATATGCTTAGTGCATTTAGAGCTTGAAAAGGGTTAACACATTTATTCTATTTCATACTGCATAAATCTGTACAAACTGCAGATGCTTTCTGACCTTGTATTGTCAGCTAACATTTTTGCTTATGCTTGGAAATTTACTGAGAAGCAGATGATTTATGCTTGTGTTAGGAAAATAATGAATAGAACAATACTACTTGTATAAATGTTATGAGGCTCAGACAAGAAGTTCCGCTTGTGCTGTGAGAAAATACACAGCTGTAGAAGCTATAGATAATTAGAACAAAGACTGCTTGAAAATATGAACTGTAATCAGCATTTGCTTATGCCTGAGTTAGAAAAGTACCTTGAAATGTAACACATGTATTAGAATTGTACAATAGGGGCCTGTAACGGGTTAGTGCCCACCAAGGCCAGGTTGTTTTTCTCAAAAAGTTTCTCACAAATCTAGTCATGTCAGCAGAAAATCTGAGTAACATCTGCTGTAGAACAATACTGAAAGTTGTGTTTGATTATGTCAGCTATAGAAGGCCATGTCTTGTAAAACAGTATAAGAATAGCATACTTCCTGTTAGTAGTTAGGCAAAATCTTGTATTGGCATGTTTTTGTCTCCTTGCTGCAAGTTATTAAATGTGCCTTAACTGAACCTTACATGTATTGGTCTTTGAAGTTTTTTCCTTTGACACATTTCTTCCTCTGTCCAGCAGGACACACTGTTGATACATTTTTAACACAAGCAACTTTACAAATACATTTTCAACAAATGCATCTGTACAAATTAATTTGATAATCAAATAACATATAATTATTTATTAAATTCCAGCTAGCTGTGCTGGCATATGTTACACATCCACTGCCCTACTTCTCCTGGCATAGCTGGCAATAACTCACATTGTCATAGACTCTAGCAGAACAGATATTCCACCTTCTTGAAGGCAGTCTCCAATACTGCCTCTGCTAAAACAGGTAAAGATACCTCCTTACCTTATAATTACTGCTCAATCTCTCTATTAAATGTTGACATTAAAATTTCTGTGCAGGTTTGGGATGCCTGTATCACTCCTATCCTCCCTGATTTGATACACTCTGATCAAGTTGGCTTGGTGAAAGGTAGAGCTATGTGGCACAATATACTATGTGTAGCAATATGGTTGGAAAGAGGGAGACACAATAGACCCCCTTTAGTCTTAGTCTCATTACACATTGGTAAAGTGTTCAACATGGTACAATGGCCGTATTTATTCCATTCATTCTAACTCTTAATTAAGCCTATGTGAACTTTTTGACTTTGTTAATCCTTCTGTTTTTTTTTTTTTTTTTTTTTTTTTTTATAATGTTGAAATCCTCTCACCTAATCCTACTAAGGGTTGTCTAATTTTGTTACTACTTTCAATGCTCCTGAATCTATTAATTGTGTTTGTTGGAGGGTGTCTTCTTTAATTCTGCTGGGGAACCCAGTGTCTCTGGTTGTACTACTGGGTTCTCATGTTTCTCTTGACATTTGTTGGGCCCCTGACTCTAATAATACTGCTTTGGTCTTCTGACTGCTGTATTGCTTTTGAGTCCTCTGAACCACCATTTCTGGGAACATTTGGCCAGTAAATTAGATGCTTCCCCCTCATTTAACTCATCCTGATAATATTATGACTTGATTAAGCCCATATGAGCTTTTTGACTTTGTTAATCAATTTGGTCTCTGTAACTGCTTTATTAATTATATTGAAATTGTCTCACCCCTTTTAACCCTAGTATGCAATGCCTAATTTTGTTTCTCATGTCAGTGGTCTTGATTTGAATATTTTAATTGCGTTTGTGTGTAGGAGTGAGGATGACTCCTTTAATTATGTTGTGGTCTTGTTTATTTTATTAATTGTACTGTGGCCCCCGTGGCTTTATGTTGGGGTGCTCCTTTAATTCTGCTGCCATCACATTGCTTCCATTAATTATTCTAAGGCTGGTAATGTAAAATGGTGTTTGACTGTCTCTCCCAGTCAAAAGCATCAGCATAAATTGCAGTTGACTGCATTGGTGATCATATTAAATGGCTAGCATTACCTGCCTGCCTAATTATGCTTCTCTAAATATATTGCAGACATTTTGCAGCAAATGCATGAAATTCAAATCACAAGATCAGGTATAAATATTTGTCTGAAGAGAGCATTTAATGTAGGGGTAAAACTGCTTATACTACCTGCCACATATGATCACTTATGAAGCTACCTTCCTTCAGACAAAAGGCAGGTACTTAACAAAAACAAGTACTTACCGTTTTCTTTTATTCTGTTACTTCAAAATGGGAAGGCCCTATTACTGAAACATGGTGCTTGAATTTCTCTGATTTGAACACTTGTGTTATGGGAAAAAATGACTCCTAATGATAGATTAAATAAGTGATTTTTGCTGATGTATTTTACTGCACTGAAACAGAAACTAGTTAAGGCTGGCAGTTGCAGTGGTGGTGATTATTGTGCATAGCATTGAAATAGGCATCATTTATGTTTACACTATGTACATTACCATGTTAGCTCAGAAATGAATTTATAAATCAGCAAGATCTGGGTGCCCATGCACTCAACACTACTTTTTGAATATTTTGGGGCAAATGTTGATGTCGGTATATTTGTTTGTGCACTGTAGAGGTCTATGAGTTTTGATAATATGGTGTTTATGGTAATTTGCTTGCCTACACTGAGTATGTACACAGAAAATAGAATACTAAGGACCAGCATGTTAGATTTTTTCCTTACCTTGTATATTAAGAACCAGTTTGTTAAACGTTTCCTTACCTTGTATATTAAGGACCAGCTTGTTAGATGTTTCCTTACCTTGTATATTATGGACCAGCTTGTTAGATGTTTCCTTACCCTGTATATTAAGGACCAGCTTGTTAGATTTTTCCTTACCCTTGTATATTAAGGACCAGCTTGTTAGATGTTCCCTTACCTTGTATATCCAGGGTATCCAGGGTAACATAAACTTCTGCAAGCTGTGATTGTCATTCAGAACTGGGCAATGATGTATGCAACAGGTACTGGTATGAGTGATGTTTTGAGTACACCATGGGGTTGTTCGTGTGGATTCTATTAGCACCATATATGGATTAGAATGATGGTGGTGGTAGTGGTGTGAATGGACCTCTGTATGATTGGCTATCTTACATGCAGCACAGATTTCTATAACAACACTGCAACTGTGTCTGTCTCTGTGAATGCTGCATGATGGAGAAGCATGACATGACAGCCATCTGAAGTAAGGAGGCATCCAAGTATTTGGGAGAAGGACGGGGTTGGCCTTTAGCAGTAGGATTGGAAGGGGAGATGTTAGAATTGAGTCAGAGAGGGTAAGAATGTTGGACTAGTTGCATAACTCAGATAAAATGATTGTGACTGTGATGTTGATGGTAGGGGCACTTTGTGACAGCACTGTCCTTTTTGGGGTCACAAGCATTTCTTGCTGAAATACTACAGAGTGTTAACACAGCCCTGATCTGAGGGTTATTGAGAACATTTAAAACTACTGAAGATAAAGTAATTGAGGCAAATGTTATTCTTCCCAGACCTCTAAAGGAGCTATGTGCAAAACTATTGGAGTGTAAACCCTAAGAACAAGTGATACCATCACCACCCCAGACTGAAGGATATATAGTTGCACTTCATAACCACAAGAACAGCACAGAGCTCTGAACTACAGACCTATTGGGTTGGTATCCAAAGTCAGTAACTATGATGGAATCCCTTTTGAAAGAAAGACTTGTTCAGTACCCACTGTCTGGAAGTGACAGGGCCCAAGGCAACAGACTAGCAGCAGGTATGCCAAATGAGACAAATATCATACATTCTTGTGTTTGGGTGGGCAAAGGATATACCCACAATGTAACTGTGGCTTTGGCCTTACTAGATATTACCAACGCACATGGCACAAAAACACAAAAACAGTACAGAAACTGGGCAGCCTTCAAGTGGATAGTAACCTATGTAAAAAATGGAAACAAGCAATAAAAACTAATGATAAATGGGATCTTTAGTAATGACATAGAGGCTGTTAATGGGTTCCCAGACAACAGTAGTGAAAGCAGCACTGTTTAGTACCTTTAAAATGTAAATTCACTGCAGAAATAATGAAGGAAAGGTACATTTTTTATAGATGACATGAAAATCCAAACAAAGCAAATGCATAGAGTAGTGTGGGCAGGACCCACAACTTATGATACCTACCATGATGATGTTTAGGCCTAATGCAAGAAAAATGTAAGGTAATATACCTGATGTGGACAGAAACATAGGGACAATCTACACACCTGGAACGTAACATGCTTTCACTAACAAGGGTTAGAAGTGACTTTGTGGTGATTATTTTATGTGAATGGACTGTGTAGCATTAATGTGAGGAGCTATTGAGAAAATCAAGGGGATGTGTGGGATGTATAAGGAGAGACATTATTGGGAGAAAGAAAGAAGTTGTTACCCCCTGGAGAAACAACTAGTAAGATCTTGTCATGGCTATTCATACGTTTGGAGGTTTTATTCCTACAAGGAGGTAAATAGGCTTGTATGTGTCTATAAAAAGGCTGCTGAAAACAGTACAAAGTCTGCAGCAGAAGGATTATACAGAAAGGTAAAGCAAATTTAGCATGCATTCTTGTGGAAAGCAAGATGAAGGAAGACATGATTGAAAGTGCCTTAAAAACATCATTAAAGCCAAAGGAGACAGTATCTTTTTGGAAAAGCATTACAAAAGAACAAAGAGATATTGTATAAAAAAACATGGAGGACAACTCAAGTGTATGAGAAAAAATATTTTTTTTTTTGCAGAAGGAGGGTTGTGGATGCATGAAACAGCCATCCAAAAAAGTGTTGAATTCAAAAATGTCAGGGGACTTTAAGGAAGAATAAGGTAGACATGAGACTACCTTAGACAGGAAGAAAGAGGAAGCTTACAGTCAGGAGTTTACAGATCCTGAGAGTTGTCTGCAAAGTGTGGGATAGTCCCCTCCAGTCCTCACGCATTCTCATCTGTGAAAGCATTGAGAATTTGTTTCAATACTCAACCAAGTTGTACTTGTTGATAGCTGCAGCTTTCTTTAGAGTATGCTGTATTGTCTTTATCCCTCTGTACCCCATCAGGACTTCCCTACAGCTGACTGGTTAATCTTTTCCTCTGCATCTGGCTGCATGCCTTGCTAAAGTCTACATATCTTATATCTGATTATTTATTTATTTGTTTAACATTAGATTATCAGGTGGGTGGATTAGTCTAATGATCCTTTTTATACTTGATCCAGGCCCAAAGGTAAAGTTACATATGACAGAGGTACAGTTACAAACCTATAACATCCAGTATCCCGTAAAGTTATGTATGACAGAGGTACAGTTCCAAAAATATAACATTCAGTATCCTGTAAAGTTTTGTATGACAGATGTACAGTTCCAAAAATATAACATCCAGTATCCCGTAAAGTTCTGTATGACAGATGTATAGTTCCAAAAATATAACATCCAGTATCCCCTAAAGTTTTGAATGACAGACATACAGTTCCAAAAATATAACATCCAGTATCCCCTAAAGTTATGTATGACAGACGTACAATTCAAAAAATATAACATCCAGTATCCCATAAAATTTTGTATGACAGAGGTACAGTTCCAAAAATATAACATCCATTATCCCATAAAGTTTTGTATGACAGATGTACAGTTCCAAAAACATAACATCCAGTATCCCGTAAAGTTTTGTATGACAGACATACAGTTCCAAAAATATAACATCTAGTATCCTGTAAAGTTTTGTATGACAGAGGTACAGTTCCAAAAATATAACATCCAATATCTTGTAAAGTTATGTATGACAGCTGTAGAGTTCCAAATATATAGCATCCAGTATCCCATAAGTTATGTATGATAGAGGTACTGTTCCAAAATTATAACATCCAGTACCTTGTAACGTTATGCATGACAGACGTACAGTTCCAAAAACATAACATCCAGTATCCCATAAAGTTTTGTATGACAGACGTGCAGTTCCAAAAATATAACATCCAGTATCCCATAAAGTTTTGTATGACAGAGGTACAGTTCCAAAAATATAACATCCAATATCTTGTAAAGTTATGTATGACAGCTGCAGAGTTCCAAATATATAGCATCCAGTATCCCATAAAGTTATGTATGATAGAGGTACTGTTCCAAAATTATAACATCCAGTATCTCGTAACATTATGCATGACAGAGGTACAGTTCCAAAAAATATAACACCCAGTATCTCATAAAGTTATTTATGACAACGGTACAGTTACAAAAGTATAACATCTAGTATCCCATAAAGTCATGTATGCCAGAGGTACTGTTACAGAAACATAACATCCAGTATCCCATAAAGTTATGTATGATAGAGGTACTGTTCCAAAATTATAACATCCAGTATCCCATAAAGTTATGCACAACAGAGGTACAGTTCCAAAAATATAACATCCGGTATCCTGTAAAGGTATGTATGACAAAGGGACAGTTCCAAAAGTATGACATCCACTATCCCATAAAGTCATGTATGCCAGAGGTACTGTTACAAAAACATAACATCCAGTATCCCATAAAGTTATGTATGATAGAGGTACTGTTCCAAAATTATAACATCCAGTATCCCGTAAAGTTATGCACAACAGAGGTACAGTTCCAAAAATATAACATCTGGTATCCTGTAAAGTTATGTATGCCAGAGGTACTGTTACAAAAACATAACATCCAGTATCCCATAAAGTTATGTATGATAGAGGTACTGTTCCAAAATAATAACATCCAGTATCCCATAAAGTTATGCACAACAGAGGTACAGTTCCAAAAATATAACATCCGGTATCCTGTAAAGTCATGTATGCCAGAGGTACAGTTACAAAAACATAACATCCAGTATCCCATAAAGTCATGTATGCCAGAGGTACAGTTACAAAAGTATAACATCCAGTATCCCTACCCATTTTGCTGTCTTTCAATCCTGTCAGATTAATCTGTTGTTCATTGACCTAACACACTGTGATTTTAAGGATTAAAAAATTACTTAAGCAAGTTTATATATTATTATCACTTCTCCCCCATTATGAGCACAACCTGTCCAACAATCTCACAGGTGCAAGATACGTTATCTAGAGCAGACTGGGGTTAACTTCCTAATCAAAGATGGTCACTGTTGGACAAGATGGCACTATTAACTTCTCTTCATCCAAGGTCCTTTGTCATTAAGTAGTGTATCCAATGTGGCCTGCTTTCTGGCAGTTTGATATGTTTAAAGAATGTAAGAGCATATAACAACCAGCTGGCCTATTTAGCCTGTTCATTTTCAGACTTACAACCTTGAAATGTTATTAGAGACAGCACTTGCTATAAACCCTTACAAGGCCTTTGTTTAGTTTGAGGAACGTGTGTGTGTGTGTGTGTGTGTGTGTGTGTGTGTGTGTGTGTGTGTGTGTGTGTGTGTGTGTGTGTGTGTGTGTGTGTGCGTGCGTGCGTGCGTGCGTGTGTGTGTGTGTGTGCATGTGTGTGTGTGTGTGTGTGTGTATTTGAGAGACAGAGGGAGACAGAATGATACATTTTTCACATCTGTGTTTCTTTTACTACTCCCATTTTGAAAAGTACTACAAGTATCTACTGCAAAATGAATACTTTCTCCATGTTACCTTCAAGTATAACACTAGTATCATTTATGTTACTGTACAAGAAAGAATGCACCTTGGGACAGCTTTTTAAAATTCTGTTTCTTATACATTTTTTGTTTTGATCTTCATGTTTGTATATGCAGTAGTAAATAAGAGACATAGATAGCAGTTTAGCATTTAGATCATGCCACAAGCTCACACCAATCAGCTGCTTGTTGCCGTGCGTGTCAGCAACAGTGTACTTTTGGTTCAGATGAATGCTATGCACATATTACTTCTATAAATGTCCATAGGAGGGCGTACAGGCCTAACAAACATTATTACTCTCCAATCTGGAAAGAGACAAGCACATATACATGCATACGTACAGCAGTCTGAGTTCCCCTTCTGACTCAGCAACGGTTCTTTTCATTTCAAGAGAATGCACTGATATTACTTGTCTCAGTAGTCAATTTTAAAATAATGCAGCTTAATCGTTTCCCGAATTAATAATAATATAAAAACAAGTTTGTGGATTAATCTGAGTGAAACTGAAAAATATGCCTGGATAGCGAGGGAGCCATCTAGAAAGATATTTGAATGAATAAAGCAATGAATAACGAGCGTACTGTTGCAAAGGACTGTTTTAATCATGTGAGATTTCCAAACCTCTGTTAGAAATTATTATTAGTATTTTCGAAATGTTTATTCTTTTTTGATGGGTCTTAACATTTTCTTTTAAAAATATATATTTTTTCTGCTTTAAATTTTGTATAGAGGTTTATTCAGATAAGGAACTCTTCAAGATGGGCGGGATCTTTTTTTTCACATTTCTGTATTATCATCAGTTTTGAGATCTTGCTGAAACATGCTATACAGAAGACCAGGTATGATAAGTGTGGGGGGAGTCTTGCAAATTATCTTTAACCCCAGAAATGTAACCAATCCTCAATCTACTTTTCATACTTTGCGAATTTTGGCTTCTTCTAATTGGTGGTATTACTAAGATAGACAGGCATGAGTGGGCTTATATTGTCTTACATTAAGAAGTTTACTTTCACTTAACAATAGTTCTTTAGGCCTAAAGTGTGCTTTCTGTGTGGGTGCAATGGATTCCGGCCCAAATACTAGCTCAGCCTCACCATCGAGATTTATCCATCCATCCTGCCCTGGTATACCCTGCCAGTATCCTGACCTTTATTACTACAGGTTAGTTGTTAACTGAAATCATTGCTTCAATTTATCTAGTTGCAAGAGATGGGTTGGGCGCCATTCCTATATACTTTTCCAGACATTATCTTAAAAAAAAATACACTGCTAAACCTGTTATTGAGTATTCTTACAGTTATGAAAATGTTGGAAATGGGCCTTTTTTGTTTGTTTGTTTGCTTGCTTGCTTGTTAGTATATACACTAAGGCAAAAAATTAAAAAGGCATGCTGTTTTTTCACTATGGATGTTACACCAGGTGTGCGAGAAAGGGATAAATAAGAGAAGTGGGTGCATGGAGAAAAAAGTAAAATAAAAAATGCATTTCTTAGAAACTAGCTTGAGTGTGTTTTCCTCATACCCTTTTTTATGTACATTGTAAATTAGGTAGTGTCTGACAAGGCAAAAAGAAATTATTTGGGAAGCATGTATATTTATAAAACAGGATTCAGCCCACAGAGTACCTATAAAAAAGGCCCGCTCATTTTTACATATGCTTTGGATTTGGCTTTCTGTGGATTTTTAGACTACCACTGCTTTTAAAGATAAAAAGAAGAACTTGACAAGAGACAGTCAGTCCAAAAACAGGCTATTCATTTTATTCTTTTATTTTTAATCTCTGTCAAGCAATCATATATAGCATACTACTTGTTTTCATATAAGATCCTAGATTTAATCAGCACTTGGATAATGATGCAGATAATAGTTATAACATGTCTCATAGGTGTGCTTATGGCATTTTGTACATATGCTTATCAACAGAGTGAGCCCATTCAGACTCCATGCATCGGTTCACTGCCTTAGTTTCCCAGGCATTATAAGAGCTTAAATGTGTTGAAATATTATATTACAATATTTTGGCTAAATGCACAGTGCACCATTTGCTATTTTTTAAGCAAATGCCATGTGCCAGTATTGTGGTTAAACTTATAGCATTTATAAAAAAAAAGTCAGAGATTATAATAATTTTCTGTATCCATTATGTAACTCAGTGTTCATATTAAACCAAGAAAAAAAACAATATAGAAAAATTGGCATTTTTTTAGTATTATTCATCTCAAACTCTGGTTTAATACGAGTGCAGGATACACTAAGCACATTTGGAATCTCAAGTTTAGTAACAAAGCCTGCCCTCTGATGCTCATTCCATTCACTGAGGAAAAATGTTACTTTCAGTGGAATATATGTAATTATGTATGTCTCCATATAACTAGAGAGCTGGTAATACAAAATAAACAAAGGGCGCCTCCCTACACATACCGCATTACCATCCCCAGTAACTATACCTTTACTCAATCATAAGCAACAGTTGGCATTAGCAATATCTAAGCCATGCACTTTTTCCTTACTAAGTACTGCAGTTTTCCAGGAAACTGGTTTATATCAGCAATTCACACACACACACACACACACACACACACACACACACACACACACACACACACACACACACACACACTCACACACACATACACATATTTTTGTGCAACACACACACATACACACATATACACGCACATACACACACACACACACACACACACACACGTGTGTGTGTGTGTGTGTGTATTTATATTTATATATGTGTGTGTGTGTGTGTGTGTGTTTATATATATATATATATATATATATATATATATATATATATATATATATATAAAATGTGTGTGTAGTGTGTATGTACATACACACACACACACACATATATATATATATATATATATATATATATATATATATATATACACACACACACACACACACACACACACACACACACACACACACACACAAGGACTATACATGCTGTGTATGAAGGAATCAAACCCAGGTCACTATAGCAACTCACTTATTGCAGTTTTTTTTATATAAACTTGGTTTTAATGTATTATACTTTTGCAGAGTCAAACTTGCAATTTATTTTAAATTAATGTAGTGCGCAGACAGTGGGATTACTCTGCTCAGGTAAAGAATGAAGTTTAATTCTGCCCTTGGAAATTTCTGGGAAACAAAAGAGTGATAGTGTTATACCACAAAAGTAGAACATTTCATTTCAATGATGGGTGCACTGTATAGCAGTATTTTAGGTTTATCCTTCTTAATACTGGGTTGATTGGTTTTCTTTCTTTTGAGTTTTTACCTACATCTTATTTTCGAACAATGTTTTGATTCGTTATGGGCCACCAGGCTTAATGGCTTTGCATAGTTTTGCAGATGAAATTAAAAGTTCAGAAAAAAAAATCTGGGTTAAGGGTAAATTACAACAGTATGACAAGAGACTGCATGCAAGTAAGCATGTTGTCTTCAAAAGTATCCTTCTGACAGCAAGATAAGCAAAATAAATTCACTTAAATTGATCTGCAAAGGTCAGAACTGGGTGAGGGTGAGATACTTTTTTTTTTATTTTAATGGAATGGCATGTGTATGCATCTGAATACACTCAAAAATTTGTATTTTCTAGAATCCAGCAAAGAAATGCACTGCTTGGTGGCAGGATATGAGATTATTGTAGTGAAAAGCATTTTTGCCAAACATCTGGCATTATGCTAAGTATTGTGTTTTACCAAGCCACAAGCAAAGATTTAATTAATTATATAACAAAGCACTGATTTCCCTTACCCTAGAGAAACAAAGGCCATGTCCACATTCTTTTTAATGGTTTAGACAGAACATCAGCAAACAGGCAAGACGCTGACTTCCTTGCCTTTTTGCACTACAAGTGTGTGCATGATCTTTTGTATTTATATTTTGCAGTTCTGTAAACTACTGAATATGTTAGAACCATTTTTTTTTTGTCAAAATGTATTACAAATAGTCATTGCACTTACTTTAGAAATATCAATGCAGACACGGAAGGATATACATAAGAATTAAAAAAAAAATCATACAAAGTGGTATGCAGAAAAGCAGGTCTAACAGCTCTGCAGGAAATTCTGGGTATCTGTTATTATGTATTTGTGAAATTAGCTTACATGAAGTGATTTGCTACATGTTGTTCTTACCAGTTTACCAGAACTAGGTAATGCTGTTTAAAGCATGCTTGCTTAGATTCCTTGATCGGTTCCTTCTATACCCTTTGTTTATTTGAAAACACGGCAGAGACACTTAATGGGCTATGAAAAGTAGAAGTGATTATTATAGCCATAAACTACTGCTCTCCTGGATTATGGTTCATATGCGTAGGAAGAATGCAAAAGGAGTAAATTAAAATTGTAAAATATCTGTAAACCTACATCTGTTAAAGGGTCGTATTTCATTAATTCTAATTGCTGCAGTCTTATCAACACTGTTGTTATTAGAAACGATACAACACAATTCAAAATATGTTAGTGCCTTGCATTTATATTGCAAGGTATACTCTAAAATTTGAAAGTCTGAAGAGATGCAACTGTTCCCGTAGTAAAGAAAACTAAAAGTGACTTCTGTAAACTACAAATAATATAGCAACATGTTAGTGACTGTCAGGTAGCTTGAATTTATTTTACTTTTGTAGTCCATGTGTTAATGAGATAAGCCTCATCATCACAAGTGTTTTCAAAGGTTGTTCCACTCACATCTTGGGTGTGATAAAACAACTCGTTCATAATCTCACAGTGTACAGGTGAGACTGTGGGACATGACCTCAGGTCTGTGGAATATAGTCGATTTGCAGCTGTACATTCTACTAGTTTAGTAAGGTTCTGTAGTATGTCTTTCATGTTGCACAACTGAAATTTAAAAACATAATGTGTTAAGTTCTCAGTACAAACTTAGGGACAAAGTAGAATTATAAACTTGGATTCAGTTTCATAATGTCAAATCCTGTGCTGTTTCTTCACATGAACAATACAACCGTTAACATTCATTTTATTTAAAAGAAGCCAAGAACAATATATGTAGCTTAAACTTAATTGTGGGTTTCAGCATAAATATAAAAATCATATCGAAAAAGCTAAGTGGCCCTGCATAATTTTCAGCTACAGTACACCAAAATGATTTGTATGTAGCAGTGCAATAATCCAGAAGTAAGTTTATTCTAAAATAGCACAGACAATTACAAATTATTCTTATTGTGGACTCATGCTCAACTTGACAGTCTGACTTTGCTAGCCAAGGCAGCAATACCTGGTTCTAAACTAAAGTTACTGCCCTAGAGATACAAAAGTGTGATTTTAATTTTAATGCATTTAGTAATAGAAAACTACATTTTCAGCAGTGAAGCAAGACAGTAGATATTGGGTACAAGGAAATCTTAGATAAAGGAAGATGAGGGGAGAATAATGGACCAGAATGCAGATGTGGTCTGTAAGCATACTAGAAGCTCCATGTAGTTCTTTTGAACTGAAAAAGTCCACATTCTGTATTCCAAGAAATGCCAGATTTCTGTTCACTCACATTTTTAGATAAAATGTGAAACAGCATAAAATGTACTTGTCATGGGATCATAGGTGTTAATGAGATAATTGACCTACAAGGCCATTACCACCTTGCTAGTAACCACACTTAGGTCCTGCCTCACTTTTCAAGAAAAGCCAGGCCAGTCATACCAGGTATGAATTTATGAATATCTGTCCAATTGTCCATCTCCTTTTAAGTGTGTCAGTGTGTCACACTGCTTAACTTGGAGAGAATGCTTGTTACACAGAAGAGGGTAGGAGTTGAATGGCAAATCTATCCCTCCTCCTTGTCCTATTTATTTTTTGGAGTAGCTTTAGATTAGATCTCTGGCTTTAGTCTTAGTGTGACTGATTCATTTTGGAGATATTAGAGTTCTTGAACTTCTGGATCCCTTGTAGCCCTATAAGCAAAGCACAGATCAGCCCTAATGAGTCTATATGACACTGAATGCAAAGATAAAGCCTCCAGTCTCTCTTGATAGCTCAGGCCTTTTAAGCACATGATCTTTTTAGTTAAAAACCTCTGGGGTATTTCCAGTTGCTTGATATGCTTAGTAAGGTACTGCCAAAAGGGGGGGTGTACTCCATGATGGGTCTATTTGTTGTGGAGTACAAGAAGATGAAGATTTATTTTGATCTAGAAGAGGATATCTTTTGCAATGAGCTGTGCAAGAGATTTCTTAAGCACTGCTGCAAAGTGATTGTCAAACATGAGGGAGCTATCCACCCAGCTACCCATGTATCTCACTACCTTTTCATTTTGAAAAGATGTGCTATCTGTACTGTAAGCTAGAGCTGGAGGTTGATCACCAAATACTAAAATGCTGCATTTTTAGCACTGAATCTGAGCCAGTTTTTGACCAGCAGCTATTTACAAGCATAAGCTCCTGTTGGAGTGCCTATATGTCAGTGATGGACTTAATGCTGACTCCCAGCTTACAGTTATCTGCAAACTTTGTTAACCAGAGATCCTAGTTTAATATATGGAGATGTGACTAGTAGTATCCAAGTAGCAGAGGTCTCAACACAGATCCTTGCAGAACTCCACTGGTCACTTTCATGCACTCAGAAGATGCACCCCTACTGTAACTGTGCGAGTCCTGTATAGATTGATTTGGAGCTTCTTCAGCTTATTTATTATATTTGCATGTACTATGGTATTAAATGTCTTGGCAATGTCAAGGTATGCTGTTTCAACAGCATGCCCGCAATCTGCAGCTTAAGTAAGTCTCTTGAAGTCCACTACATTCATTAGACAAGATCTAGTCTTCACAAAGCCAGGCAACTGGGGGGGTGAGTCTGATAGTAGTTTTGATATCATAATTAATTAGGTCAGTTATGATACATTCCATGGCTTTGTATACAAGACTAATTAAGCTGAAAAGATTGTAAATCCCTGGAGTCCGTGGTGGGGTCACCCTTGTGGAGTAGTATCGCAACAGCTTTGTCCACTCTGTTGGGACAAATCCTATTGCTAGACTCCAGTTAAAGAGGTTGAGGAGTGGGTCCACTACAGCTTGTTTAGTGTGATTAATTAGAGAGCTGGTATGTTGTCAAGGGGTCTATATTAGAATGCCAAAACCTCACATACGTGAATCCCGAAAGGCCGACACATAAACAGCGAACCACAAGAACACCGAACATCTATAAGCTCGAAATTCAAAATATCGAATTGCCATAGTTGGCCAACTCCACCACCCACTATGTACTGCCTACCCAAACAAAATAAATAATCCACACTTCACCCATATATCCCATATCCTAATTAAACATGCATTACACACAAATGTATGTGAATAATGCCGTGGTAGTGCAGCGGTTAGCGTTGTCGCCTCACAGCAAGAGGTTCTCCCGTCCGATCATGAGCGGACCGGAGTTCCACTGTGGCGACCCTTAACTGGGAAAAGCCGAAAGTCTTTTTACATACAAATGTATGTGAATATAAACAAACAACACCCAAGTATGGGAAAAGTGTAATTTATGTACACAACTGTATTACTATATATGCACTTAACTTAACCCTACTTCTAACCCTAAGGTGTAGGTTGAATGTATTACTATATATGCACTTACCTTGACCCGCACTCTAACCCTAAGGTCAGTAACTATTGCACATTTATGTTAGTGATCTATACCGGATAAGGGAATCTCCTACTGATGTTTTGCCTTACTAAACATGGTGTGGACAACTATGGCAATTCGATGATTTGAATTTTGCGCTTCTTGATGTTAGGCACCATGGATGAGGTGTTCTTCATTTTAAAAAGGTCTTTCATTACATGTTCTTTCATGATGCTTGGTGGCTTGATTCCATCTGGGATAAAACTAGATGTCTCTGAAGTGAAGCTAATACTAAATGTATTTATCATTATGTTGGTGATGCCCACCAGATCAGACTAGGTAATACTGTTATGAATATGATCTTTGTAATGGGAAGTGTCCTTTCATATCTCCTTAACATAAAGGAGATTCATATATACACAGAATAACAGTCTAAACAATTGCATTGAAACAATGATTCTTTGCAAAATAGTAAATTTAGTGGAAATGTTGTCTTCCTTGAAGGTCTAACTACATAATTTTCGCAGCCTTATCAGTCTAACAGCTTTGGGAAAATGAGTCAAAGTAAACTCGGATTCACAAGTATTGAAACTAATTTAAATTAAAGTGAGTTTGAAATAAGGTGGTCTTCAGAAAAAGCAACAAAGCACAACAGATATGATATTCTTTGTGTGATTAGAAGGTTGGGGTAGACCCACACCCACCCTTACTTTACTGAACAATCTCTGGGATTGATGCTATTAAGAGAAAGTTAATAATTTGTGTTGTTGTTGATGCTAGCATGGAAGTGGACATGCAGTGCTTGTTGGGAAGGAACAAACATGTGTGATGTTCAGTATATGTCATAAAATGAAAACTATGATGTGTACTGTGGAAGCAATAAAGTCTTGGATGATGTTATTACAGAACTGTTATTGATCTGAATGAATACAGATGCTAAGTTGAGTTGTGCACATCAGTTAATACGATCTACAGTACTAGTCCGTGTGTGGTAGAATTAAAAGAATTTGAAAGGAGTCTGATTTTCCACTTGGAGTTAAAATGTTTAGTTTTCCACAATATGATCACAAGGAAACAACCCGTAACATTTTAAAATGATCCATGAACATATCATACAACATTGAATTGAAAGTTGTGTTGCACATGATAGAACCGATAGAGTCTACAGACATTACTCTGTATGTGGTAGAATTAATACAGATGAAAGATTGGAAACATTTTACAAAGTGGGGCTGAGACATTTTTTGATAACAAGACATGACATACAGCATTTTCAAAATTATTTTTGGTAAAACCATGTGGCACTATAATGTTACATAGAAAAAAGACAGACGGGGTTGTTATTGAGGAGGAAACTGGTGGTGTTTCTGGTCTTCCTTTCACAGAACATGCCTTCTCATACATTTTAATGGAGAACTCCTCTTATGGGGTGGCACTTCCTTTTCAAAATTTAGTTTGTTTTGATGTTGCTGATTTCCATAGTAGTTTGCCTTGATATGGGCATCATTATAGAAGCACTTCTGTGAAGTACTGTTTTCCTCTTGTGCATGCATACAGATCAAGACAAAAAGTTATAGTGCTGTCAAAAATTTGTATTTAGCAAACTGAAAGGTTCTAAAAGTTTTAAAATCAGAGAAGTGTCAGAACTGTTCATGACTTATTAGAACCATTTGCAATCATGCATTCTTGGCCAGCTCCTTGGGCCTTTGGTTTGAGTCCCACTGCTCAGACTAAAATTGCCTGAATTGTAGTAATGACCACAGCCACTAGGGCAATATGGTCAGCCTTGAAAAGGCCATAAGGTCAGCCATGAAAGCAGTCCTGCCCACCTCAAGGTCTCTGCTAAGTGTGAAACTTTTTTTCTGAGATGCAGCAGTTTTGGAACTGATTATGATGACCCTCAGAAGATCCCTCCTCGAACCCCCTGCAGAAAAAAATAAATTATATTATTTTATTATGGCATCCCTTATACTGTTGTTTTTCATACAACCGTAACTTAAAGGTGTTTGCCAATGTATGATTTTTTAATTACTTTTCAACAAACTGCCCCACTCCCATATTATCTTCTTTCCATCATTGTATCTGCATTAATTTTTTTTTTTTTTTTTTTTTTGAAAATGGTGCAACCTACATTTCTTTTGTAGATAAGAAACTGCTACCTTTTTGAACATGGTGAAGTATACTGATATGAGAGATAGTAGTCTGGAAAAATGGAGCAGTTACACGCAATGCTAGGTGCAATAAATTGCGTACCTGTATGTGCAACTGCATTTTTCCCAATGTATTGTCAGCATTCTTAAAATGTAAGTGTCTTAGCAAAATCACACCTGAAGTGGAACTGCTTTTGGAATCTAGCTTAATGTTTTCTTCCATTATTTAGAGCACTTATTTACAACCTCATTCATAAGTAATTCTAGAAAATTATTGGTCCCTATTGCTTTTATACCTTCGTAATGTCCATTATAACAGTGAGTATTTCAAATAGCAACCACTTAGTGAGCAGAACATATTAGACACATGTTAAGAAGACAATTAAATGTTACCATATTTTTATAGTGCTCTGTGAATCAGCAGCAGATAACAGTAAAGAAAATAACAGGTAAAACATTTCAAGATTAAATGCAAGGGATCCAAACAGATGTTCATTTTACCCAGAATGCCATTATCAAAATAATTTCTAATGGTTGATCACATTATTGCTGCCTTATCTCACAAACTGGCACCATAACAGAAACTCTCAAGTTTAATTTAAAAGTCACTATGGCAATAGTGAGATGAATGGATGTGTAAATGAATTGTTGCACATTGTTTTTAAAATTATAAAAAAAAGTGCACTGTTTGAAAGAATGATGCAAACAATGGCAATGCATTAAGATGATACGATGTAACCTTTTATTTATTATTTCTGCAGTGGTGGTGCTGCGGTAGCGTTGTCGCCTCACAGTAAGACGCTGTCTGGTTCCATTCTCAGATAAGAGCGTCTGACTCTGCGTGGAGACATTCGTGAATGGGCATACCTTTGTTGAAGGTTGTGTCTAAGGGCTGGCAACTCGGCACGTAAAAATCAACTGCCAATCATTGGCGGACCGGAGTTCCGCTGTGGCGACCCCTAACCGGGAAAAGCCGAAAGACGCAACAACAACATTGTCGTAGTAATGAAACACTTTACCTATCAGTGAACATTGTTACACAGGGCTACCACCTGTCCCACTTTGCGAGGGACAGTCCCTCTTTGGGCAGTTGTGTCCTGACAAAAAAATGGCAAATGTCCTGAAATTTTAGGACAAAATTATTTCCTATATTTTATGTAATAGTTGCATAAAACATTTATTTTGTATCTAAAATACCTAAATGTTATAAGAAACAGAATAAGCAACTAAAATGCTGCAAGAATAAGCTTTTATGTAGGCAAAAAAGTTAAGTTATATTCTTTGTACTGACCGTGGGTATGTGTCAGCCTGTAAAATCTGATGTTTGTACCGAAAATGTCCCACTTTGGCCATTTGAAAAGGTGGCAACCCTATTGTTACAATCCAATTGATATCACTGTACCATAAAGAAAATGAATTCGATTGGTTTTATTTATGGCAGAAGTAGGATATATTTAGATGAGATCTAAATATATTTAGATGAGATCTAAATATATTTAGATGAGATCTAAACATATCCTACTTCTGCCATATTTAAAAGATAAAGTCATCAAATGACTATTGTGCATCCGCATTATGATAGCATGACTCAAACTAGGCAGATTGCTTTCCCTTTTGACTGATTAATGTATTTGTGTTTTATTTGTAGTTATGCTATGACTTATTCTCCAGTCCCTTCGCATTTGTAAATAATAGTATTTTAAATCAGCCCCTTACATATATATTGTGCGTGCAGAACCGCTCAACGGGGTGTTTTGCAAACTGTTTGAAAATAATGTCCATAAATAAGGAAGCCAGACGTGTCCAAAGTATGATCTGCGATCACCGTTAATCACGTATTATTTAATCCACTGGCTGCAAAACCAGCGAAACAGACACAAATCGAGCTACATCGAAAAGCACTCAAAACGTCGCACAATATTTCATAATATTTGTTTCAGCGGGAGAGGTAAGCCTCTGTACCCCCAGTCTCCATATATACCAACTCTGATGTCGCCAAGCACGGGGGGAAATAACTGCCAGACACAATAACTGGATATTTCTCTTGCAAGGTCTTGTGACATCAAACACTATAAAATTCTCCGTGGCTGCCCACCACCACCACGACCACAACTCTGAATCTAATGATAACTAAATGGAAATGTGAAATGCTGGAAATGGGGTCCCTTTACTAGCTTAAGTGATTAATTGCAAAATTAGATACACTTAGCCAATGCTTTCTTTGAAATATGTGGTACATTCGCGATTAGAGTTATCATTATGTTGCAAATATGAAATAAATTCCTTACTACTAATTTAAATAAAATGCCTTGGTTGCAACAGATTTACTTAGATTTAGGAAAATGTATCCCAGTATGTTTTATCTGAACAGTGACTGCGTTTATGTGGACATGACCAGGATATATGGGTATTCATCCTTTTGCCTAGTAAAAACGTTCATGTTTCTTCTTATTCTTTCGGCTTCCCCCGGTTAGGGGTCACCACAGCGGATCGTGTCCAATCCACCTACAGCATGTCTTTGGGATGTGGGAGGAAACTGGAGCACCCGGAGGAAACCCACGTCACCACAGGGAGGACATGCAGACTCCACACAGAAGGCACCCCAGCTGCTTAGGAATTGTGCGTGTGTGAGTGATAAAGAATTGCTACCGATATGGAAGTGGAATTTCTGTTGTCTTGTTATGTATGCGATTAAGATGGAACTTATACCTTTTCTGATGTGTTAACTTGGACTATAGAAAACAACTATAATGCTTCATTTCGCCTGTTATCATGTAACAGCAAGTTACAGGTGTATTGTGATGTGAACACCGAGCGCACAGACCACCTTCAGTACCTCAGACGTACACAGAGAATCATTTGGATTTTTCTTACAAATAATGCACAGTTAAATAAACTGCACACATTATTGTATGACATTTATCAAAGCCAGAAAAAAATATTAGCTGAACTCAGACATCCAAAAGGGTGCATTTAGTTGTCCCCCTTAGCTGGTTTACTGCAATTATAATATATAGAGACAATTATTAAATGCCACTGCACTGTTGCGATTGTGCTGGGAAACGGTGCATGAACTTAAATCAGCTAAACAGCTCCATTGCCACGAGTTACATACCATGTAGCTGGCACTGCAACTGGCCTACCTTAAACAAGAACACTCCTCAAGTCATTGGGATTATTGTCAAATAGGAAATGAGAAAAAGCTGTAAGGATTGTATGGAATCGAATACATTTATTTCCAGTCCTTGTGCATTGCTTTTCATTAGCAAGTATAACCCTGTAACATTTCTGGGTCATATTTCTATATATTTATTTGAAGAATGGTTATGCAAACCAGGGGGGTGGGTAAACCACAGTCAGTCAAATTATAATTCATTGCCATTACTGCTATTAATTATTAACATTATTCTAAATGTACTTAAGCATATTTACCTAACAGAGCGACTTGAGCTGGGAGGATTATGTAAATAAACCTAGTCAAATTCAAATCTAGGTGTCCAGAGTTATAGCCTACAGCATGGTGCACTGCTCCCTAATGTTCGTAGGTTCATAGTCTGCCCGCGGGCATTTATAAGCCTAGCCAGAATGTGTCAGCTTTCGTCGCCCCATTGATTAACTGATGTTGTTAATTAACGACATGTAACTAGTGTAGTTACTAAAATCTGAAATTATTCTAATGTAATACTTATTTCCGGCCATTAGCTTAACACGCCTGTATTCCAATAGGTTCTTTTCTCAGGGTTGTTAAAATATTCTACCAGCATGCATTTTATAAGTTCATAGGTATGTACTAGGCTAGCTCCTTTTGTGAGTCATTTTAAGGTTAGACAGTTTCCCTGTACCAGGGGTGTAGTCAAAAAATTCCATTTTGTACTCACAAACTCTCTTTATGCCGCCCCCCCCCCCAGCCATCTTGGCCTTACACAAAATGGACGCATCTTTCAATACACACAATCATTTTCACCGGTGATCTCTAAAATAAAGTGCTTTTAGATTAGCAATCCTGTCTGTAAGCAAGTTATGTATATGTTGTTAGGGGTATGAATTTGGAGAGTTATTTAACATACCTCTCAACTGTACAGATTATCGCAAGGTGTCCAGATTTTTACCTAAGACTTTTGGTCCATTCTTCATAAATTTGTGTTTTTTAGCAAATTACTGGCAAATCATTAAAGACTGAAGTTGGAAGATGACAGACATTTGAGTTTCCGACTTCATACCCTTCAGAAAATGCACACTTATGCAAAACCTGTTATTCTATCAACGTTTTAAGTTTGTAAGAGCAATATTTAAAAATTGTCCCAATTGTCCCTATTTTTGGGTCTTTGTCCCACTTTTATTTCTGGCTTTTTCCAGATTTCTTGTTCTAACAGGTTGAGAGATATGGACATAATATAGTCTGGAAAAGCTTCGATGCTTCTGAGTGATACAAACTAAAATGTACACGTTAGAGTAAAAAGAGTATACCTGGCTTCATCCTTGCCATGTACCCTGAGCTTGTGATGTAGAAATGTAACCATTATGCCAAACCTCCATACATCTCAACTGGCCAGAATGTTCAGATTTTTGCCTCACATTTTTGGTCTATTCCACATAAAATTTGTGGTTTTCTGACAAATCACTAAGATGATCTGAGGACTGAAGTCACTAAATAATAACATACATTTGAGTTTCAGACTTCAAATCCTTCAGAAAATGTATGTTAACACAAACCCTGTTACTCTAGCAACTTTCTAAGTTTATAAAAGCAACATTTAAAATGTGTCCCTATTTTGTCAGACGTTGTCCACATTTCTTGCACTAAGAGGTTGAGAGATCTAACAGACTGAGAGGTATGTAACCCTCCTAACTCAGCTATTAAAAAATACTTGGTAACTAAATAAACTTCCTCTCACTTCATTGTTTGGTTGCTACTGCCTTGTGTACAAATGTGTGCAGGAATTATTCTCAGTCATTTATTACAGTTAGCCTTCCAGTACCCAGATACATAGCATTTATGGCTATTTTAGCCCCCGAAAGCCCTATTATATAACTATAAAGCAGTAATGTCTGTGACAGTTAGCGTTACTGAAAACTGCAACAAAGCCATATCCCGACAGCTTCAGGGAAATTATCTTGTATTATTCCATGGCATAACAAAATATCCAGTATGCTAAGATGGCATTCAGCTGGGACATCATCCTATGGTAATTCTCAAACGAACACTGCAGTTCCTTCAAATGTTAAAAAAACTTTACGCATAAAATTCTGAACTTCAATCACAAACGGCAATGCAGTTTTGAAATATGAGAAAGCAGCAACCTAAAGCAAAAGAATGCTGCATAACTATATGTATTTAAGGACAAAAGGTGATAACGATACTGTTTCAGCAGCAAATACTTAGAGAGAGAGAAAAAATATGCATGCCATAGCAACAACATTCACCTTAAATAACACTACTTAAATAGAACCTACATAAGACATGTTTTTACTAAGGACAGCCACATCACCATACAGACAAAATGCAGGCACTATAACCGATTCACAATCTTTATGAAAAAAGCAGCAGCCCAGACAATCCCGCACTGCACAGTCCTAGTCATACATACAACTGCACACGGCCATTCGTTCGCAAACACAGTACATGGCAAACACAAGAAGTATGTGACAAAATGACAATAATGCATTCCAGGAGGTGACATTTTTTATATAGCCTTACTTCATCCTGACTTTAACATATAACAATAGCTGCGGGTTCATCCACAAGATCAAACCTGACCATAACTCCCAGCCCTAGAAGGTGGTGCTCATACTTCTCAATTGCTATTATTTAGGCCCACAAATTATTCATTGCGCCTCCTAGATAAACTGATGATTCGCATAAATTAAGACTTGCTTATGTGTAAATAATTTACTTTATTATATTATATAAATGCACTAAGCTCATGCAAAGATTCCCCACCCATAACTATGCAGGTTCTAGTATATGAAGACCTTGTGTTGAATGTACTTCTGTTTCCGATTGATGGGTATTGATTCGTTAATTTTCCCCATGAAGCCAGACCTGTTTAAGGGTGCATATACTGTTAAATAATTAAAGTAAAAGTATGCGAAGGTTCATATTCGCTTAACACGTAGAGTTTACTAATAATAACCATTTATTCAGAAAAATAAGAGCGCTCCTCTTTTTGGACTCAAAATATATTTTTAAAAGCCAATGCTATGATTTTTTTTAATGTTCAGGGGCTTAGAGGTATGCCCTGCCAGCTTGTGAAGGTGTAGGCCATCTGAAACATCCTTCAGCGATAACTGCTGAGCCCTCAGAAATGGCCTTTAATTCAAAACTGTTATCGGATAAAATTATTAAAGGGAATAATGGTTAGCTTACACTTACCTTACGTTAAAACAATAAATGTCTCTCGCCTACCCGTAACTATGATTACTTTTATTTATTTGATGTCCACCTGAAAAAAATACATTATTTATACCGTACATACAGTCAGTAGCCGGTGCTTCCTATTTAAACTTTTCATATTACCAGATAATGAAACTCAATATATGTGCTTAGTGAGAAAAAGCAGACTTTTGGAGCCAGGGCGGTTGAAAACTTACACAAAAAATGTATAATAATCCCTAGAAAGTGTGTAAATCATGGTGACATGTTTATCTATAGGCTGGAGCATTTTTTCCCCCACAGACCACACTCTCGGGGACAAAATATTGTCACCTGCAGTAAATCCTACCATAAACAGACCCTAACTACACAACACCGTACAGTTAATGGACGCAGCTGCATCTTATAAATAACCAGGGCCCAGTAATTGCCCTGTCGGTCGCCAGAGCCCTGAAATTTCTGAAAAGGCACTGAAAAGGTGATGCAAATTCTCAGGAATTCCTACTGCGCAAACCTACATAAGACATGGTTTTACTAAGGACAGCCACATCACCATACAGACAAAATTCAGGCACTATAACCGTTTCACAATCTTTATGAAAGCAGCAGCCCAGACAATCCTGCACTGCACAGTCCTAGTCATACATACAACTGCACACGACCATTCGTTCGCAAACACAAGAAGCATGTGGCATAATGACAAAAATGCATTCCAGGAGGTGACATTTTTTATATAGACTTTAACATATAACAATAGCTGCGGGTTCATCCACAGGATCAAACCTGACCATAACTCCCAGCCCTAGAAAGTGGTGTTCATACTTCTCAATTGCTATTATTTAGGCCCACACATTATTCATTGCGCCTCTTAGATATACTGATGATTCACATAAATTAAGACTTGCTTATGTGTAAATAATTTACTTTATTATATTATATAAATGCACTAAGCTCATGCAAAGATTCCCCACCCATAACTATGCAGGTTCTAGTATATGAAGACCTTGTGTTGAATGTACTTCTGTTTCCGATTGATGGGTTTTGATTCGTTAATTTTCCCCATGAAGCCAGACCTGTTTAAGGGTGCATATGCTGTTAAATAATTAAAGTAAAAGTATGCGAAGGTTCATAGTCACTTAAAATCTAGAGTTTACTATCTAATAACAATTTATTCAGAAAAATAAGAGCGCTCCTCTTTTTGGACTCAAAATATATTTTTAAAAGCCAATGCTATGTTTTTTAATGTTCAGAGGCTTAGAGGTATGCCCTGCCAGCTTGTGAAGGTGTAGGCCATCTGAAACATCCTTCAGCGATAACTGCTGTCCCCTCAGAAATGGCCTTTAATTCAAAACTGTTACCGGATAAAATTATTAAAGCGAATAATGAAGGTCAGTCTACAATTACCTTACTTTAAAACAAATTTCTCTCGCTTACTGTAACTTTGATTACTTTTATTTATTTAATGTCTATCTGAAAGAAGACATCATTTAAACCGTACATACAGTCAGTACCCGGCGCTTCCTATTTAAACTTTTCTTATTACCAGCTAATGAAACTCAATCGATGTGCTTACTGAGAAAAAGCAGGTGTTTGGAGCCAGGGCGGTTGAACACTTACACAAAAAAAATGTATAATAATCCCTACAAAGTGTGTAAATCATGGTGGCATATTTATCTACTGGCTGCAGCATTTGCTTCCACCACAGACCACACTCTTGGGGACAAAATATTGTCACCTGCAGTAAATCCTACCATAAACAGACCCTAACTACACAACATCACAGTTAATGGACGCACAGACCCTAGCTGCATCTTATAAATAACCAGGGCCCAGTAATTGCCCTGTCAGTCGCCAGAGTCCTGAAAATACATTGAAAACGTGATGCAAATTCTCAGGAATTCCTTCTGCGCAGACCGTTAGTGCCCTGGGAAAGGTGGTATATTTTAGCGGCACTAGAATATTTTGTAGTGGCTTTTAACATTTTTTAAAGTTATGGAGAGTGTAATCCATTTTATTAATACAAATAATCATACATTTAATCACAATTAAAATAAACACAAATTAAACAACTTATAAACAGGTGAAATTACCATAAACAATTATACAAACTGAAGAACAAAAAATAGGCCTATAATGCCACACATATCAAAACATATCAAGCAACAAACGTATCTGCAAAATCATGACTACTCAACCGATGTTCTAACTTTCTGAACATTATTGCAAGAGGAAAACAACCATGTTATGGAGAAATAGTAAATCCTACGCTATAACGGCAATGGTCCAAACCATCAAAGAGCGAGATATTATTTTCTTCACAATTTTCATCCATTAAGTTGCATACTACAAATGCACACAGCCCTCAGCTGCGCCTGAAATAGCTTCATATTTTGGTCTGTTTCTTGAAAAAAAATGCAACTTTCTAAGCAATGGTCTAGTTTATGAGCATCTCTTGCAAACTAAATTACTGAAAAAGCACACATCATTTAGAGCTAACGTTTGCCGTGTAGAGGTATAGAAAACATGTTAAGAATGCACCTCTAAAGAAGCCATTTTATTGATTTTTATGTGGCAACAGTCGAACATGATGTCCGCCTTTCTTACATGTGTAGGGGCAGCATTTTAAGTGACAGGTGGGCTGCTGGGGCAACAACGTCAAGTCTGAGTACAAAAATATAAACGTCCGGTGCACACCTTTTCCTAAGTGCATAAGAGCAATCAAATGTGTCCCCGATTTCGAGCTTTTGACAGTCAGAGGTTTTTTTTTTGTTTGTTTGTTTTTTTTTTTTTTTTGGCTTTCTAGCTGATTCTTGTGCTAAAAACATGAGAACTATCCCAAATGCACCGTGTAACATTCAGCGTTTAGTTTCATCTATTTATTCATTGCGGTACACAAACAAATGAGTTGTGTCATGTACACGTTAAATGTTTCCTTACCTGAATATTAAGAACATACTGTAGCAGGCATTTTAGGAACGGGAAGTCTGTTAAATGTAAGGCACAATATATTTAGAGGTCTTGAGTACTTTTTTGTCCAAATTGAGGAGAAATGCGTGGCATGGTTCCTGTACTACCAAGTTTCACACATAATACGGGATGCTGACTCCTAGTATTTTATTACCTAATTCCTAAACGTATAATTTGCATAACTCCCAGCATCTTTGTTCAATAATTCTGGACAAAGTCAAAGATATAACCCTCAACTATCCATCTCCAACATGTGACGCACTCCCTCCCCAAAGGTGAAACTAATGTGAAAATGTAAAACATTAAATGTGCGACTAGGAAGTTCACAGGATAGTTAATCGTGTTCCTTTATATATTTATAAAAATGTTTTGTTGACGAATTGATGAGATTTGGACTTATTTACGATACGTACTAATACAATTGTAAACACCGGTGGTTGTGTTACAGACCCTATAAACGGCCGTCATTTAGGTGTGCCAAAATGGGTGGTGAGGGTAAAGTACAGGTACCGAATCACAAACACTGTTTTATATAGTACTCTAAAACGCTTAAAAGTTAATAATACATCGGGTTTTATTTTCCAAACAATAAAAAGTATGAAACTCTTGCGTCCAGCAATATTGCCTGTCACTTTCACTAATCCCCCAGTAAATCAGCAACTATATGAGGGTAAAGGCAAAAAATATGAGGGAAGACCAGTGAGTTCCTGCAGAATGGGGATGTTAGATACGCAATGGTTAGTTTGTTAGCCAATGTCACTGTGCATATGGAGGATTACTGCAGAAGTTACCTTATGAGAACAGATATCCCAGAAATAAGTATAACTTTACGATATCCTCGCATAATCCTTTCAGATTCTTACCCCTGTTGTCACCAAGGGGAGGGACAGGAGGGTGAACTGTGAAAGTGTGCAATTATTTGCCTCATAAATGCGTTCCCTTTTGGTTTTAACTACATTGACTCGATTACAGGACAAAGGCGTTTTTGTCCGTCTACATCTGTCGCTGACATTGTCTAGCTACCCCTCGTCCTTATAATTATTCCCCCGTAAAATGCAAGATTATCTCGAAATACAGTCTAGATGATCAGAGGAAATTGTGTGTGGGTGTGCAATTATTTATTTTACATTTATGACAGTGCGTAATGAAGTTGTGTGTTTGCAAAACGGAGTACGTCTTAAAAGGTTTGCTGAGCAAACTGAATTTTTTTCCTTCACTGACAACCTGCTACATCAGAAATGTGTGAAAAAATAGCCAACGGCAAAATCCTTAAACTAGAAATAACTGCTGCTATTTAAAAAAATAAAAAAGGCTTAAGTTTGAGAACAATTATTCATGCTTTTCTTCCTACGGACTTGTGAAATACCCGGTAGTGACTGAGACTAGCATTCATTTTGGCGGGCTTTTTAATAGGGCGAGGCTTTCAATGTTGTTTGGAAACACAAGCGCTCACTGATTCCGCTTGTCAGTTCTTATTTCATTCTGAGCATTTTGTAAATTGCAGTACTTGAATGTCACCCTGAACAGCTGGGCATGCTAGGTCCTGGCTTGGACATAGACATGGTAGTGAGAAAGTAGTTCGTAACGTCTTAAACGCAGTGACACCGCGTGTGGGGAGGGCAAGTCAAGTACACTTCTCTCAATTGGTCCCGCTTTTGACTGAAAGTTCACATCTCTTCTTATTAATCCTTCCTAGTACTGGTGATTTTTGGAGAAAAGGTGGTGATTTACACTTAATAAATGATTACAATTATTAGAGATACGGACTTCCTTTACACCAGAAAATACATATTAATTCACATTCTCTTATTCTGTCGATGTCTCAAGTTAATACTACTATTACTATATTAAAGTGTTCCTGGTAATGTACGGATTAGTTCCCGATTCTAATGAGTTTTGTCCCTGATTCAGTTGAGTTTTTTTTTTTTTGGGGGGGGGGGGGGGGGGGGTCTCAGCACAGGAGTACACGTGCTTGCTTTATGTCACTCATTGTGGCTGTTGTCCTCTATAGCTCTTAGCTTAATAGAGACAAATCCAGAAATAATCCAGGGCAGTTTTTAAAACATTAGTACTGTTAATTTGAGATGTTAACAGATTAAGATGATGTGAATTAGTATACAGTTTCTGAAGAAAATGAGTCTATAATTATTGTCATTATTTAAGTGTAACTCACCATCATGTCTCCAAAAGGCACAAGTTTTAGGAGGGATTTAGAGATAGAGTTAACATTTATGTCAGTACTGTCATCTAAGATTTGTCCACGCCCTACACACTTCAGTCAGTTTTAACTTGTTCTAGTAATTAATGTCTGCTTTGCCTTAAGAATCTTTCTTTATTTCTTTTCTGTGGGTGTGTTAGGGGTGCATTCAACAGCAGCTTTAAAATGTAGCTCAAGATTGCAAAAGAGCTTTCTTTTTGCCCTCCACAGACAGGAGGATTGTGGACATGTCGAAATGTCATTGTATAAATCTGAAACTTGGGGGGGGGGGCAAAACAAGTTGATCTAGGAGTGTGTACACCTTCTGACTAGTTGTAAAAGTACATATTTCCCGGAGGAGTACAGCTGCATAGATTACTGTAACAAATTATCAGGCAAACACTTACACAACACTGATTGATCCCAAAAATGAAAGCATCTTTTCACCTGTTGTGCTCAAGGAAGTGTCAACCAAACTTACTGTAGTCAGACTTTTCACAATGAAATAAGTGCACACAAACAAGTGAATCTGTTTTCATCTAACACCCATATACGATAGAACACACATTAACTCTTGAGTAATTACATTAAATTAGGTCTGAATGATGTTAATATGTATTCTGTGGTGGTGGTTATTCTAATCATATCCCAATGTATCTTTCACATCTGGAGTAAACTTCCATTATATGTCAGTGTAGCTCTCAACTCTTCCATAATACCTCTCAGTCTCTTCGAGCAAGAAATCTGGACAATTCTCAAAATAGGGACTCATTTTAAATATTGCTCTTACAAACTTAGAACATTGATAGAATAACAGGTTTCGCATTAGCATGAATTTTCTGAAGGATATGAAGTCTGAAAGTCAAATGTGTGCCATTATTTTCTAACTTCATTCCTCAGTGATTTGCCAGAAAACCACAATTTTATGAGAATCTGACCAAAAATATGAAGCTAAAATCTGGACATTCTGTGAAAATCTGGACAGTTGATAATTATTTCCTTCCATTTTCAAAAATGAGGAACGCTACCTCTCTTAATGTGAAACAATACCACTCAACAGCCAGTTTTTGCACCATATGTTTGGTCTGTTCCTCATAAAAATATGGATTTCTGGCAAATCATTAAGGATTCAAGTGAAAAAATAATGACATACATTTGGGTTTCAGAATTCATATCCTTCCCAGAATGAAGGCTAATGCAAAAACTGTTAATTTAGCAACTTCCTAAGTTTATAAGAATTATATTTAAAATCTGTCCCTGATTATAGGCTTTTGTTAATTGTCCCGAATTATAGTAGGTTTTGCCCAGATTTTTGTGCTTAGAGGTTGAGGGGTATGGGTGGAACAAATAGGCAAAACATGGAACACTTACTAACAGCTTCAACAAGGAAACTCTGAATAGTTATAATGTGTTACTTTATACTTATAACAAGGTCTTTTGATGCATTTATATAATACATTATTATTTACCATGGATAACAGTAAAAAAGTTCTAACACTGAATGTATGACAGGCCTTTTCGATGTAGAACTGGGAGGAACATGGACATTTTAAGACAAATGAGGAACATACTAATGAGGTACACTTGACAGATATGTGTGCCAGAGTAGCACCTTTGCCACCTTTAAGGTAAACACAGGTAACTGAATGGCCAGCCTGAAATTCTCCACGTCTATCTTTTACTGTCATACTTGAGGCTGGAGGGAGCTTTAGAATATAAGCTATTGGCTAAGCTTATAATGGTTGACAGTCTGACTACCTAGATTAAATACTTTTATTTAACCAATGAACTGGACTGTGAAAATTCATCACAAAAGTGAGGGACATTGTTGTGGCAGGTAATGATATGACTGAGATGTCAAAGATGGGATTCTGAAAATATAATTCATATTGATCACCGCTGCTGTTTTATCCTGCCAAGGACATAACAGCTGGCCAGCTTCCAAAGCTTCAGGGCACCTTCCACACACCCAAACTGTCAAGTGTCTCAAGCGGACTGAAAGACAAGTTTGGGTGCAAAGCCCTTTAGAGCTTTAGTGCCGCTGAAGATTTTGCCCCTCTGACAGTCAGCTTGTGCTTTCCTTAGCTGGGCAGATAAGTTCTTTTTGGGTAAGAAACTTTCCACCTTCTTGCAAAAATGGGAAAGAGGGGTTGTGGATGGATGGATGGATGGATGGATGGATGGAGGTTTATTACTCTTCTTTTCAAGAAAGTTTTTTTTTTTTTTAAGTTGAGTGTTGTGTGTTAATGAATTGTGTTGATAATTTAACATACTTTTAAACAGAGCACTTATTTCAGTCCATTTAAAGGTAGTGCTGTCTAACTGATAAACTATTTTCTGTGGAGAAATTATGTTTATTTTAAGGTTGTGGGGCTGCCATAGTGTTTGAAAGTGCTTTGACTATATTTTTTCTGAAAAAAAAAAAACTTTTGTGGACTGGTAGTTTTACTGGCAGTGCTGCTTGGTTTTCCCCAGGATAGCGGCACCATTTTTCAGCTTGACCATGGAACATGTTATCACTCCTGTGGTTGGTCCTTCTTCCAGTCACTAAAAGAAAAAGTTAAGCAAACAGCCTTTGCCACCACAGCAGACTAGCAAATTGCCGCAGTCTCAGGTGGGTGACTGCTGCTGTCATTTGTTGCACTTCAAACCACTCATCTTTTACACTGGATCCCCCTGGTGTAGCCTGGGGATAAGCCATGTCTTCTGTGACTGTTGGGGGCACCTCAATGGCAAAGAAAGAACCATTCCTGTTAGCCCTCAGAGAGGGAACAGGGAAGGTTTTCCTGTTGTGTCAGAATGTTGTGCCCATCTCTGGGGAAGCAGAGGCTGCCATTAGTAACACAGTTGACCCCATTTTTCCTGTCAAAAAGAAACAGAAAACCAAGCATGTATCTACTCCTCCTCAATTTTCTTTGGATAGTAGTTTCCTGAGACTGGCTCAAGATTTGATTCAGGCTATTGATCCTTCTTGTAGAGTAGTTTGTGATAAAAGAAAGAGGGATGACACCTTTCCTAAAGAAATTCAAGACTCTGAATCCGAACAAGAAAATGCAGGGATAGATTCAGGGTTTTGTCATCAGAGTTCTGATTCAGACTTAGAGGACAGCTCTCTTTCTAATCCCTCCAAGTGTGGGTTTCTCTTTCTCTGAGACTATTACTAGAATGTCCCATGTTTTCATTGAGAGACACTGAGGTTTCCCAGTCCCTCAGAAAATAGTATGAGTTGTTACAGAAGGATTTTCCAGAGCCTGCACCCACTCCTCCTGTCCTGTCTTCTTTAGAGGACGTGTATTACTGCCTGCAATTTTCTGATAGCCAGTTGATAGGATGTATATAAGTTCCTCATTTTTTTTTAAATCTTTATATAGTATTTCCAAACCTGACTCAGCAGCTATAGCCTTAGTTGACTCCTCTGTTGCTAAGCACTTAGTTAATTCCAATTTTACTCTTTCTAATAAGGATGGGAAAATTATTGATAGGTATGGGAAAAAAGCATATACTTCTGCAGCTTTGAACTTCAGAATCTTAAATTGTCAGGCTCATATGTGAAAATGTATTTTGAATTTATTGTGAAAGTCTGTGGAATGTTTTACCTATGGTTGTTTCTTGTGAAGAAAAATCTGATTTAAATAACTTATTTTCATCTATTATACAGGTCACTACTCTTTGTTTGTAGTGTGTGTATGACTATATTGATACTTCTTCCAGGGCTATGGCCACCGGTACAGTTTTAAGGAGGTTTTCTTGGCTGCATTTTCAGAACCTTCCAGATGTTAAAAATAAGATGTTAAATTCCCTCTTGGATAGAGATTTATTGTTTGGCCCCTCTGCTGCAGATGTGATCAACAAGTGTGATGAAAGGGGCAAGCTGATCCAGGGAACCTCCAATATTTTTAGCCCCTCTTTGCCAAATTGTCCAAGGGATTTTCTTTCTTCTCATCCAATTCCTGCAAAAAAACAGAATAAACAGTCTCAGCAGAATTCAGATAAACAGACATTTAAGAAGAAGTGGCAAGGAGGTTCCAAAAAAGAAGTCTCAAATCTCCCCAAACCAAAGGCAACCCAGCAAGTCTGAATGACTGTTCAAGAGACCTTGTGACCTCCTCCCTCCCCAACCCTCTTTCTCTTCCAGAGAGTCTGAATCTCCATTTTTCTTTTCAGGAACAGAATGTTTCAGACAAAAGGGTTCTGGAAATCATTCATCAGGGTTACAGATTATTACTCCTCCCTTCCAGGGGGCCATTCCTCATCCTGTAGATCAGGCAGTTTTGTTTCCTTCTGTTCATCATCCTATGCTGTCCCAAGGAGTTATAGAACCAATTCATCCTTTCCAGGTGGGGAAGAGGTTTTATTCAAGGAAGTTTCTATTCTCAAAGAAAGAAAATGCTTGGAGACCATTTCTGTATCTTTCTTGCCTAAACTGGTTGTAGTAGTGCCCAAATTCAGAATGATGTCACTTCACAACCTGTTACTTTTTCTTCCCCTCTCAACTTTTCTTGTAACATTAGCTTTAAAAGATGCTTATCATCACATTTCTATTCATACAGACATTAGGCATTTCTTACGGTTTTGTGTGTCTGGATCACATTATCAGTTCTCTGCCTTACCCTTTGGACTATCCACTGCACCGAAAGTGTTCACAAAGTGTCTAGTTCCAGTTATAGCTCATTGCAGGCTACAGGGTATCCACATTTTTGTGTATTTAGATGACTTGCTTATCTTTGAAGAGTCTTTTTCAAAATATTAGGAATTTCTACCTCTTTCTGTTGGGTGAGAAATCTTTTGCACAAGCTGGGATTCCAAGAGAATATTCAAAAGTCTTTTTGACTTCCTTACACATGATTCTGTTCCTGGGATGTCAGCTAGACACTTCAGTTCAAAGAACAATTCTTCACAGGAAAAAAATAGATCCTTATTTAGCTCCCTTTCTACATTTTTCCACTCAGACTTCAGTCACCACAAGGTAATACCTCAGGATTTTGGCTCTCATGGCATCTGTGATTCTAATGATATCCCTGACAAGACTCTACATGAGAAAGCTACAGTGCTATCTGAAATCTCTTTGTTCCCAGCATGAACACCCTTTATCTTTTCAGATCCCAGTACTGGGGTTTGTCAAATATCCTTAAATCAAAATCTCCCCTTCTCCCTCTCTGCTCTAAAGCAGTCAATCATCACAGATGTTTCAGACTTTGTTTGGGGAGCAGTTTCAGGAGAGAGAAAAGTTCAGGGGGTGTGGGACACTAAGAAAAGATGCAAGCACATAAATATCAAGGAGATGCTTGCCCTGATCAAGGCACTCAATTCTCTAAACCATCTTTAGTCCCCAAAACCTCTACAAGTGGTTACAGATGATACCACAGTGATGTGGTACATCAACAAGCAAGGGGGAAGCAGTTGTACTCCCCTTTGCAGACTAGCCATGTTAGCTTGGGATCTAGCTTCACAGCACAATCTCACTCTACAGGCATCCTACATTCCATCAGAGCAAAACTGTGTGGCAGACAAACTAAGCAGGACAAGGGCAGACTCTCACAAATAGAAACTAGAACCATGGGGTCTTCCAAGATTTAAATCATCTGTGGGGAGTTCTTCAAGTAGACTTCTTTGCCTCATCTCTAAACAATTAACTGGCAAAATTCTGTTCCAGGACTCCATGCAAGAAGATCTGGAAGACAAATACCTTTTCTTTTCTTTAGACAGTAATGTTCCTGTATACCTTTCCACCCTTTCTACTAATATCAAGGATACTTCTGAAGATTCAGAAGGAATCCCCCAAGATCACTGTAGTGACGCCCTTCTATCCCAGGCAACCATGGTTTTCCCTTCTTTTGGAAATGGACAGGGGCAATTGCCACAAGCTTTCTCACTGAATGGATCTACTCACACAAGAACAAGGATGTTTGATACACCCAACATCAATCTGCTTCAACTGACTGCCTAGATGATACGGTCTTAATTCCTTTTTGGTACCTGTTTTCTGAAGATGTGCAGTAGGTACTAATGGAGGCAAGAAAGCCTGCCACTAGAAAAGCATATATTAGCAAATGAAAAGGTTTTCTAGTTGGTGCCACTAAAATAACCGGTATCTGTTCAGGGCTAGTTGTTCTCTGGTTTTACAATATTTGCATGAGTTACTATCTTGTAGCCTTTTATTCCTCTAGCAAGGTTCATTTATCAGCCATTTTAGCATGTCTGTGCATGGATCCTCCTCTTTCAAGGCAGACACGTCTGAAAGTTCTTGAAATGGGTTTTGCATAAGAGGCATCCAAGTAAACTGGTGGCCCCTCTTTGGGATCTTAATTTTGTGTTAGAGAAACTGACTCTTACTCCATTTGAACCAGCTAATCTGACCAACATGAGGTTCTTAAGATGAAAACAGGTTTATTAATTGCTCTGACCTCTGCAAGAAGGGTATCTATGCTGCAAGCTTTTATGGTGAGACAACCCTACCTCATTTTCCACAAGGACAGGGCTTCTTTGAGAACTAATCATCCTTTTATGCCTAAAGTACTATCCAAGTTTACTTTATGCCAAACTATCAGTCTCCCCGTTATCTTTCCTGAACCTAAAAATGAGGGAGAAAGGATGCTACATACCTTTGATTTCCACAGACAACTCAGATACTATCTTGATAAACTAAATCTTTCAGATCATCAGATCAATTATTCATTTCTTGTGAAGGTAAGAAGAAGGGACAACTGGTGCCAAAACAGACTATTTCCAAATGGTTGTCTAGGGCTATTATATTTTGTTGTATTCACCGTGACAAATCTATTCTAGGCAAGGTCAAAGCCCACTCTACAAGGACCTTGGCTTCTTCTATGACTTTTTAGAAAGGGCTGAATTCTAGAAGTATTCTAGAAGCTGCTACTTGTAAGTTGGATTCCTTCTCTAGGTCTAGATCACACTTTGCTAGGATCATTCTCAAGGGGCTCCTGGATTCCTTTCCTTCCACCTCCCAAATATAGTTAGCTATGGTAATCTACCTATATAGCTAAGGCTACTGCAGTAGAGATCAATATAAAGAATGCAGTACAGTTGTATAAGCTGAACTTACCATAACAGTAGATGTTCGAATGGTCATTGCTGCAGTAGCCACTCACTCCCTCTATCCCCCTTGTTTTTTAGTGTTGTTTTTATGCTAGGGTGTGGACTATTTTTTTATTATTCCTAGCTATGTCCTTTCAGGGCTCAGCTTCCCCCTTTCTGCTGGCAGGAAAGCTCTGAAGGGCTTTGTGCCCAAACTTGTCTTTTATTCAGTTCACCTCGAGCTGCTTGACAGTTTGGGCACGTGGAAGGTGCCCTAAAGCTCTGGAAGCTGTCTGGCTGTTATATCCTTGGCAGGATATATCCCCATGTAGCTAATCAGAGATCATTCGAACATCTACTGTTATGGTAAGTTCACCTTACACAACGTTACTGTCTTTCCATCATTGAGGATTACGCCAGTGAAATGCTGCAATATTAACAAGTATTACACTTGAGTCTTTTAGAATTCTAACCATAACATCCTGTTTATTAAAAATGCTAACCACAGGGTTCTCGTCCAGTACAAGTACGGCTACTGTCAAATCAAGATGCAGAAGGACCTCCATCCACTTCATTTTGCTGATGTAGTTTGGCTGTTTCTGTATGGCACTTGCCTTTTCAAGTAGGATTTCTTAGCTTGTTGTGCATTTGCAAGTCTAATAAATAGATGATTGGCAGGACATCAGATTTGTTTCTCACGATTTACTGTGTTTTTTTTTGTGTAGATGAATCAGCCATGGAAATGGCAACTGTGGTACAATCCAGAACAAGCCCCTCAAACTCTAAGCACAAGAATTCTGGAAAAAGCTAAAAATAATGGTGGGATGAAGGTCTAAATGAGGGACAGATTAAAAAAAAAGGTGTTATAAACATAGTTACTGGAATAACAGGTTTTGAATTAGTATGTATTTTCTGAAGGATATGGAGGCTGAAACTCAAATGTCTTTGATTATCTAATCACACATTTTATGAAGGACAGGGCAAAAAATTAGAATATTCTTAGAAAATATGGGCAGTTGAGAGATAGACAAACTTACAAAATCAGAATTTATAAAGACTGATATATTTTGGGGTGTGCTGCAAAATGCCTGCAAGCAATGGATGGACAATATGAAACACAAAACAGTATGCAACAGACTAAGTAGCAATAAATATAAAAATTCAAAGTGAAGATTAAATAGCTCAAGAAATAAAGGAAGTGTGTAGGTGAAAACAAAGTTTACCAAGGGTAGGGAAATTATAACAAGAGGAAATACAGAGATGAAATAGGAAATGTTACTCCTGAACAAATAAGACTGCGGTGGTGGTGCTGCGGTAGCGTTGTCACCTCACAGTAAGACGTTGTCTTGTTCGATTCTCAGCTAGAACGTCTTCTGTGTGAAGACATTCATGAATGGGTGTACCTTCATTGAAGGTTTTGCATCAGGGCCGGCAACTCAGCACGTAAAAATCTACTGCCAATCATTAGCGGACCGGAGTTCCGCTGTGGCGACCCCTAACCTGGAAAAGCCGAAAGACACAACAACAACTCCTGAACAAATAAGCTTGCCAGTGTTTGTTTATTTCAAAAATAGACAAACTTCCATTTGCATTCCATTTCGAGGCAGGCTTAGAAGGAAAGGAAACATAATGGACTGGCATCCACATCTTGTAAGCTATATGCATTTAATATACAGTGTAATAATTTCTGAGCAGAAAAAAACAAGCAGCTAACAGCCAGGGATTCAACAGTTTGTAGAAGTATCTGTCTCAGTGAGACAATACTGTTAGACAGAGAAGGAGTGAATGAGGATGGCATGCAGTTGAGAACTGCTTAAAGCCTAGTGCAGAAAAGACAGAGCAAGAACAAGGAAGAAGCATAAAGAGGTCGAGGGGAAGGAGAGTTAGGACAGAGAATTCTTGAGAAGAGAGAAATATTCCATAACTCAAAAGTGAAAATGCCTGAGAAGTAGGCAGGGGTTGCGTGTGTGTGTGAGACAAGCTGTGAAGAAGTAATTGTGCAACAGCACAACAGTAAAAGCAAGCTCGTTAGGAAATGGGGTATGCTAAATGACACTCGAAGGGACACAAAGCAGTAATATGAGATAGAAACTGCTTTAGGAAGAAGGTGAATTTGTGGGAGAAGGGACCTTTTCTATCCCTTCCTATCTTGACTACATTGCCATCTGTACACAATACTGTGTCATTCCCCCATCCTATTTTGTATTAGTACTCAATGCCACCTTGGGTAGGGTACTTCCTTATTTGAAGGGACAGTACTTTTCAGCAATCTCATACTTACCTAAGTAGTGAGATAAGACATAGACACTTGGTGGTTAACATATACCACTGGTTTGAATTTTATTTATGCACCTAACAGCTCCTTAGACCTTGTTAGGATGAGCTACAGTGTGCTTTGGTCACCTCTACGGCCTTTACATGCACCAGTGTCATGCTCCATACACATCTTCAGTGCTTTGTGCTGGCCATGTGAGTGCCTATCTTCACACTGAACAGACAGCTTGATGTGCTGGTTCCCAGCAGAAGGACCACTTGTAGATATATCACTTTATATCACCTCTGGGGTGGGGGTGGGGGTGGGGGATAGCATCAAGCATTTACTCCCATCTTATAAACACAAATATACAAAACTACAGAAAACAAAATAATCCAAACTGCTCAGCACCAACATTTTATTAACCAATCTGGTACCTCGGCCATTCACCTTCACAGGATTAAATAAAAAAACTCAGATACACTTCTTTAGACAGGTATGAACCCAATTAGCTCCATTCAGCAAACAGTTAAACAATAAATCAGTTAAACATTATATCATCTTAATAAATACACACTTTTATATAAATATGTATAAAGGAATTCTTGTATAAATAATTCACTTAAATATTATATCTAAAAGCACACATTCACTTCTTGATTCAACCCCCTAAGGGACAATGTCTTATAATTTAAAATAATCTTCATTTCCAAATCAACTAATTTATTAGAATAATCACCTCCCCTAGGGAGGTAAGGTTGTGCTAACACACAGAAAAAGAAGCCTGCATCTGAACCCCCATGTATTTTGATAAAGTGTTCTGCCACCAGACTCTTTAAACTTTGACTACTTTTATCCCCTAAATGTTTCAATATATGGACCTTTGCCTTACATTTTGTCTGACCCACATACCAGACAGGGATCAAACAATTACACCCTATAATATATAAAACCTTCCTCGACTCACAATTAAAAATGCCATTAGCAACATATTTTCTCCCATTAATTTTTGTACCTGTAAGACTCTTGACTTTTGAACACACCTTACAATATCCACATGGGAACATACCAGTATATCCACTCAATGTATTCTGTGGTCTATGCACATAATTCAAAAGATCTTTTATAAGAAAATGTGATATGTTTCGGAAACAATTTGCCTATAACTTCATCATTACTCACTGTATGTCACAAGTCCCTTATAATATCCTCCAAAATTTGAGAAAAAGGAGAATATCTAGTAACAATAATATTTTTCTTCACTTCTAACCACATCCAAATGGCTTACTTCATTTCTCCGTTTATCATTATGCATCCTCATTTGTTTACCTTCCAACATTTTTTTAGCTTTACTGATCTGTGCAACAGTGTAACCCAGCTCTTTAAGCCTACTTTCTACTCCACATAGTTTCTTATCTCTCAACTCTACATGAAATGTATTGTCAGCAATTCTCTTAAATTCCCCATAAGGTAAAGAATGCAATAGATGTGGAGGAGGATGAACGCTAGAAGCATACAGAAAATAATTAACTGCTGTTTGCTTTCTAAATGGTTTAAATGTAATAGCTGACCCCTCCATGTAGAGAGTAACATCAACAAAATTAATGCTTTCACTACAAAATTCATAAGAAAATTTGAGTCCATGGGGGTTGTTACTGAGAGCCTCAAAAAATTCCAAAAATTCGCACTCATCACCCCGACCAACAAAAATCAAATCATCTGTATACCGTTTAAACAGTATCACATGCTCAATACAATATTTAGTAGGGTACACAAACTTCTTTTCAAAATTACCCATGTAGATCACTGCATAAGTAGGGGCAAAAGATAACCCCACTACAGTTCCCTTAACCTGTTTAAAAACCACCTTTTCAAAACAAAAATAATTATGGGTCAGACAAAACTCCAACATGACAGTAGAGAGGTAGTACTGGGTCCCTCCCCCATAGTATTTCCCATAGCTTCAAGTCCCCACGTATGCAGAATATTTGTATATAATGATTTGACATCCACTGTTACCCAGTAATAATCATCTTGCCAAACCAAACCTTCATATACTAAAATCCCAATAACTCTAAAAGAAACAACAACAAAACAAAACACACCAAAACACCAAGTGAAGCAGGTTCACTATTTATTCCAGTTTTAAACGATCCGGTACCTCGGCCATTTACCTTCAGTGGATACTTCACATTAAAATCACAATCCTTTTATACATACAACTCCCCACTGATAAATCCACCAATTAAATCAATTAACCTTAAAGTGCTAAGTGCAAAACCACAATTAATCAAAAAACAACTTTCACGTGTTAATATGTATAAATATTAATAAATAAAGGAACAGTGCATAAACATTACAGAATGTCACAATGTAAAAACTATATGAGCTTTTAAGTAAATGTTTTAAATACGTGAACAATGTTAAATGCACAGAAGCTTGCTGACATATAAATCTGATGTTAATTCCTTTAACCTGATTTAATAATTCTTGAGTATTACTTATATGGGCATGAACTTTCTCCAAAAAACATTTAAGCTGAAGGTTTAAATGCTTACCTATATTCTGCAAATAAGAACCTACCACCGAATTATAGGTCTACCAGAGGTATTTAAAACATTTTTATGCACTTTAAGAGCAGCATACATGACAGGGTTCATTGGTTTCTTAATAAAAAGTTTTTTTAACACCATTAACACCAAATAAACCCAATCCCTCATCCCTCTCTAAAACTGTCAAGTAAGGTCTTATTAAAAATAGATAGGGGTTACTGGTTAACTTCTCATATTCAGTTCTATCATCCAGCAAATTATAAACTATTTTTGAATATTTTCCTTTCTCCATAATCACCCAATTACACCCTTTATCCACCTGTTTGAATACATATTTATGCCTTAACTAACAAAGATGTTGTAATGCTAACCATTCCTCTTTAGTTAAATAATAAGTTTTGCAGGAATATTAAAAAACTTATTAAAATGCTAATTCAACCTTTTTACCTGCTACATTTTCAAATAGACAAATATCTGGAACATACTGTTGTGGTAAGAAAGTACTAGTACTAACAAGGGGAGGGACTTCAAGTCTTCCATAGTCTGTCCAAAATTCATCCACTCTTAGCATCTGTTAAACATTCATCATCTAGTTCAAAGTCAAAGTCCATTTCATAAATAGACAAATAGATACATTTTACATTTACTCCCACTTCTCATTTATTTTTAACTAGTCTTGAACCTTCTGTTTAACCAGGCTTGCTAGAGTCATGTTTATTGTTCCATCGTTCTGTACCATAAAACTGACATACAGGGAAAAGATCTATGGCAATGTGACATCCTACACTAGGGAAGAAACAAACAGATCCAAGCAGGATACAAAAATAGAGAAAAAAATCACACCGGAGACACTGGTGAAGACATCCACTCTTTACTGGTGATTCAAGTACCTCGGCTTAACCAAGCCTTTAAAGGAATAACTTCACCATCAAGGATGTCAAATTATATAAGACAATGAATTAGACTCCTTCAAGTCTTCCTTTATCAATGCTCCTGTTGATGCTACTTTGTTATTTGACCCAAAAGTCAGAGACACATTAGCCAGGTGTGAGAAGGATGGAAAGACCCTTTCTGCTGTTGGTGTGCATTTTTCCACTCCTCAATGACCTTACTCCAGGAACCAGAGGAGTGGAAAGATGTCGTTCAGAAAGTCACAAGGGCCTTTGTGGGACACACGTGGCAAGTATTCCTCCCAGGGCAGAGGGGGGAACTCTTCCGGAAGACAACCCTCCCATGGTAGAAGGGGCCTGCATAACTAGGGTTCCAGGGATTCTTTTTCTGGACAGCCCTACCAGCACTCCTATGCAGTGGCCCGATTGCTTACCTCTGGAAGCAGTTGGGCGAAGATTCTTTCTGCACCTTTCAACCTAGCACACAATAACATCAGATATATGGGTGCAGACAATAATTATCAGAGGGTACCATATCCCCTTCAATCTTTATCTCAAACCACAAAGACGAATCCCCAGTGTTCCATCCAGTCAGAGGGATATAGCAGCACTAGAATTTCAAAAGCTGCTTCAAAAAAAGAGTCATCCAAACAGTCCCACCAGACCAAATAGGATCCGGATTTTACTCAAGATTCTTTTTAGTGCCAAAAAAGATAGCGAACTTGAGGCCAATGCTAGACCTCAGTGTACTGAACAAATTTGTCCAACAGACAAAATTCCGGATGGTCACAGTTCAGTCTATCATTCTTTTTATGGATAAAGATGATTGGATGTGCTCTATAGATCTTTAGGATGTGTATTACCACATAAAAATGGACAAACGCTCCAGAAGATACCTCCGCTTCTGGCTAGAAGCCAGTCATTACTAATTTTGAGCACTGTTCTTTGTCTCACCACAGCCCCCAGTGTGTTCATCAAATGCATGGCAGTGGTAGCAGCTCATTTAAGGCTGCAGGGATTCCGTGTATTTCCATATTTAGATGACTGGCTCCTCACTGCTCCCACCAGGCATCTGCTGCTTTCCACCTTGGACTCTGTTCTAAAGCTTACAGAGTTCTTATGCATCTCAAGAAACAGGGAAAAGTCGAAACTATCCCCCACACAAGGCATAGAATTCATTGGAACAAGGCTAAACACACAGTCCTGCATGGCTGCTCTTCCTCTTCACAGACTGCTAAGGTTGAGGTCACAATTTCAAGTGATACGCTCTCAAGGCAAAGTTCCAGCTCATCTAGTCTTACAGCTCCTTGGGTACATGGCAGCAACAATCAGAGGTACCACATGAGGCTGCTTCAATGGCTCCTGGTGTCACAGTGGTCACTTTTAACTCACCCAATGTCTCACCCAATCTGTGTAACCAACCGATGTAAGCAGGATTTATCTTGGTGGATGAAGCCAGAAGAGAATTTGTGGAGCCTCCCTTTCTGCCCCTCTCAGCCCAAGGACGTAGTGACCACTGATGTATACCTGACGGGGTGAAGGGGGCATTTGCAGGGAAAGACAGTCCAAGGCACTTGATCCCCTCAAGAGGCCAATTTGCATATCAACGTCCTAGAACCGAGGGCAGTGCTCTTAGCGTTGCAAGCATTTCAATCTGCCCTCTCTTCAGGGACAATTGATATTCAGTCAGACAACATGTCAGTGGTCTGGTACATCAACAAACAGGGGGGAACCAGATCCTACCCTCTATGTTGGGAAGTCCTAAGAGTTTGGCAATGAACAATCACCTCCAACCATTTTCTGGTAGCAGCGCACATTCCAGGGAACTCCAACGTGATTGTGGACAAACTGAGCAGGTGCATTCTCCTGCCTCATGAGTGGCCTCTCAATCCCAATGTAGTGACACAGATCTTTCATTGATGGGGTCAGCCTTGCTGCGACCTGTTCGCCTTGCCCATAAACCACAAATGCAACAGCTACTTTACCGTAGTCCCCCCTTGGGAGGAGTCCCCGAGAGATGCTCTTCTCCATGATTGGCCTCCGGGACTTCATTATGCCTTCCCACCAATCCCTCTAATCCCCCAATTTCTGAAGAAAGCCCAACAGTTGAGAAGCAAAGTGATTCTCGTTGCACCTTATTGGCCCTTTCAAGTCTGGTTTCCCTTTCTCTGGTCTCACTTAGCTCACCACCTGTGAATTCTGGATCCAACTCCGGACCTGTTATCTCATCTTCAGGACTTAGTCCACCCCAACCTACAAAATCTCAAGCTGACGGCTTGGTTTCTCCTCTTCCAATAATTGCCAGGCAAAATAATTTATCTTCCGCAGTTCAAAAGATATTTCTGGCTTCTCCTAAACTTTTCACCATAAAACTTTATCTTAGTAAGTGGAAGAGATTTGTGTTTTGGTCTGATGAAAAAGGTATTGATCCTTTCTTAGCCTCGATCAATAAGGTGTTGGAATACCTAACTACCTTATTTCAATTGGGGTCCTCTACTTCTTCAATTAGAGTTCATTTAGCTGCCATTTCAAATTTCCACAATGGATTAGATGACCATTCCTTGATGTCTCACCGTCTTTGCAAAACTTTTCTTAAGGGCGCTTTACATTTGAAACCACCTTTCAAAGAGCCCATTGTGCCTTGGTATTTAATGTTGGTCTTGCAATGTTTGGTTCATCAGCCTTTCAAGCCAGCAGTCATTTATCTTGAAGACTCTATTCCTAGTAGCCATCACTTCAGCCAGGAGAATTTCAGAGCTGCAGGCTCTGTATGTTAAACATCCATATATCATTTTTCACAAGGAGAGAGTATCACTCAGGACTAATCCTTCCTTTCTACCTAAAGTAGTGTCAGATTCCAGTATTAATCAGATCATAGATTTACCAGTCTTTTTCCCAAATTTCTCAAACAAGGGAGAATATTGCTTACATTTGTTGGACATACACAGACAATTAAGTTTTTATCTGGATAGAACAAAACCATTTAGAAAATCAGACCAACTGTTTCTATCTTTTTCAGGTACCAGACTGGGCAAACCAGTTTCAAAAGTTACTGTGTTGAAATGATTGAAAGATTGCATTACTTTCATTTGTAGTCAGAATAAGCTGGACTTATCAACAAATATTAAGGCACATTGTACCAGGTCTATTTTCACTTCAGTAGCCTTTCATTCCAGATCTTCTATGGATGAAATATGTGCAGCTGCAACTTGGGCTACTCTCCATACCTTTATCACTCATTATAAATTGGATACAGTCTCCAGGGGAAGAGCATCCTTTGGCTCTATGGTGCTCAGGAATATCCTTCCTAGGGCTTCCCAAGGTCTAAAATAGCTAGGGACTCTGTCCCAACAGTCAATAATGAATGAAGATTGACAACATCAGATAAAGAAATTATGTTCTTACCATGACGTTCCATCTGTGTTGTCGATCTTCATTCATTCTTGGCAGCCCACCCTCCTACCCCCCTCCAAAAGACTCCTGGAGGTTCAGAACTAGTCCTAGGATCATAGTAGGGTTGTTGCTCAGACAAAGCTTCCATGATTTTTTACTTTATGGGCAAACTCTATCAGAGGGGAAGGGAAGAGAGGCAGTATGGGTAGCCTTGGCTTGAGAGTTTCTGGTTTGCGTGAGCTTGTTATAATGGCCAAGCCAGTTCTGAGGACTGGAACTGGAACCCAACAGCCAAGAATGAATGAAGATCAACAACACATATGGAACATTATGGTAAGAACATAACTTCTTTTTTCTTGCTGAAAGCTGATTATTTCTCCCAGAAATTTCTTAAGCTCTATCATAGCAGTTTTAGGTGGAATATAAATAAATGGCAGTGTAATATTCCTCTCTTGCCAGTAGCCCCTTAGTACTACAAATCTACCATTATTATCTTTTTATCCTCTTCTATCACTACTGGAGCTCCTCTTGCAATGAATATAAGTACTCCCACTTTCCTTTGTCCCAGGTATTCCACTGAATAACCACCTTGAAAGCATTTCTTTATCAAATTTACATGTTCATTTCTTTTCAAGAGTGTCTCCTGTAGCATAGCTATTTTCATCCTACATTCTTTAATTTATTTCACTACTCTTTCTTTTTTGTATTTATCTGTGTGGCCATTGACATTTAAATACATTAGATAAAGCATCAGTGTATTAGAAAGTTATTATTCCCACCTTTTATGTATAACAGCTTTTTTGTTAAATCTCTAGTTCCAGCTTTTGTGTTACATGCATACACTGTTTGGTAGGTTGAACTTCTGTACAGTTGTTTCTTATCATATCCATTTGAGCCTATGTCATATCTTACAAAACTTTTTTTTGAAAACCCTCAAAAAGCAAACAAACAACCCCCCCCCCAATACCCCCCTAAAACCTATTCACTGAATACTAATGCAGAAAACTATATACATCTTCAAATATTGAAGTTTTACCCTGGTAATAGGAAGAAATGTCCCAAACTGACAGCCACAATCTCAGACTTGAGATATCCTAAAAGAAAGGTTATCCATGCTAAGATGAATGGTGCAGCCTGTGCTTCCAAGTGCTGTCTGGTTTTGTCTTATATTTATAGCTCTCCCAGCTGGGAAAACACCTGAATGCTTTCAGAGAACATTATCTTCTAGCCAGTTTCTCTTTATCAGATTGTCTACATAGAGGCATGATGACCAGATACAGAATTGCTACTATGCATACATGTATTTGCTAGAAAAAAGCCTGATAATGCCCAATTCTTATTTTCATTTACTTACTTTGTCTTAAAACTTGTTACTAGATCAAGCTAAGGGCCTTAATCCAGTCATTCCCCCATGCAATAGTGAAAAAAAGCACACAGATTTTTCTCATATCACAATGTTTTAACCAGACTTTTCTTTCTCTCTCTCTCTCTCTCTCTCTCTCTCTATTTTTTGCAGTGCAGTGCTTACATTTCTTAAAACTGAACAAAGGGAAAGAGAGAGAAGAAGGGAGAAAAGAAAAAATAAATAAATAAATAATCAGGAACACCTGTTTACAGCAGTATCCTCACTACACTTAAAAACAACTGAGAAAAGTCTACTTTATAGCATGCAAAGAAAATAATGCACTATAAAAATAGCACTATTAAGAAAAAAAATTACCTACAGTTAACTTTCTCCCTCCTTTTCCCCTCCCAAAGAATTTTTCAGAACATTGATGACATGAAGTTGGGCATATGCATTTGAGTCCCCCACAAGTCCAACAAATCTGTAAAAGTCCAATATTTCCAGATTTTCCTGTTCTACCATATATCACAAATATAAGTATTGCTTTGTAATCCCGCATCTGTCAATTTCCAAGTTACTGGTTTTATTCATGTTCATCTCAATCTCCCAAATCATGTCTCTGCTTCATTTCCAATGTACTCTCAATTCTTCTACTTAACTCTTATGCTCCCTTCCTTCTCTCCAGCATTTTCAGTTGAAACACTGGAAAAGGTTTTACTGGCACAGTCTCTCTGTGGTTGTTATAACCAGAAAAAACAAGACGCAGAATCTGTTTCTGTTTCACAGCTCACATTTTGTTGGACACACTTTGTATTTCCTCCTTAGCATATACTTTATCAAAAAATAGTTTTCTCCCTCCAGTGAAGAATCTTTTGAGAATAGCTAGGTACAGCAGTTTGAATCTCATGCTTGCTTCTCAACAATCCTTGAGAAGTGGAATAAATTTACTCTTCTGCTGCCTGAGGTACAGTGAGTAACCATTCTCCACAAATGCTCTGCTGTCTCACACTTTTAGTACTTTGTCATTCTGCCATATTTTTGTCAGAATCAACTCCTCTTGCTGGTAGATCATATTTTTACTATTAAAGGTCTAGGTTGCTTTCTTGTAGCCAGGTTTGGAGCATACACACATTGTACCTTTTCAATTAACAACTCATGCTGTGGAATACCATTCCAGTTGCTTATTTGTTCTTTCATAAAATAAATACAGTCTGTTCATTCCAGCTTCTCTGGTACAGCTGAAAATCTCAGGTTTTCCCAATGTGCTCTGTCCTCTAATGCTATTATTTTTGAAACATCTCAAGACTTCTTGAGCATTGTCATATTCAGCCAACCTTTTGCAGTTTTATCACCTCATCTGACTATATCTTAAAAGCTTCTTCATTTTTTCCAGCCTTTTGTTGGTTGAGTTGATATATTCCATCAGTGTTTATTTTAACCATGTCTGTGTGCAGTTGTTTTATACTTTCCTCTAGATTACTGGAAGTTATGTCTGGAGGTTGCATTGCTTTTTGCTGATCAGCTGCAATACTTTTCCCAGTCAGTGTTTTTTCCTTACCTTTTGTAGCTGATTTTCTTTCAGGTCCTCTGTTTATTTTTTTTTTCTGGCATCCAGGTAGTGCACTTATTAACCAGTTACTGAAGTTTACCCAGAAACACAAAAGACCACTGACCTTCTGTGCTGAGTTTCTGTTTTCACACTGGGAGAGTTAGAATTAAGCTGTTACTCAATGTGCAGCCATCCTAAAAGTCACCAACTTTAAGAAAGCTTTGAGAAGGAATCCCTTTTGGATGTCAGAAGAACCATAGTGTTCCTGGAAAGCTTGGTTAAAAAAATCTTTGGATGGGTCACTTACTCAGTGACAAACCTGATACAGTGACTAAGAAGCTGCAAAGTAAAGATCAACTTGACATTGAAAGCAGCCAGGCACATTGTCTGGATTCACAGAACTAGTGTTATTGGCTTTGGAAAGTGTTCCTAGGACCTGCTCCTAGGTGATCTTTGAGACCGTTGTAGACACAATGGTAGGTTGAGGGAAGATTGGCAATGGGGGGGGGGGGGGTTAAAGATTGAGCTAAATATATCTGCAAGCATGTTTGCTATGTCCTCGGTGACTGAGTAGATATTATGTATCAGTTCAGTGCAGTATTAGATACTCTTCCCAAGGTTTCAAACATAGTTAAAAATGTTTTATGGTAATTTTTATTTCATAATAATCTTTGGAGGATTTGATTTTGTGCTGAAGTTCATAATTCACTTCTGGAGTGTGACATATTCAGTTTTCTCTGGCAAGGTACTATATATATATATATATATTTTTTTTTTTTACTTTTGCTTATTGCTATATAGTTCATTTTACTAGAGTTCTACCATAAGGATTTATTCCTAAACTTAGTATTTTACTTGTGTGCCTTCTGTGGAAGGTTGGGGACCAGGCTGGGAAATTGACACTGTAAAACTCCTCCACTGCCAATCATTCTGTGGACTGTTGTTCTGCTGTGACGACCCCTAGAGGGAAAAACCAAAAGGAGGAGAAGTATTTTACTTGTGTCAGATAGGGACTATTGCCTGTTTGAATACAAGGAAGGTATTAACAGAAACCATTTATAAGTGCAGCAGTGTTTGCTACTGGCTCCTCAAGGGGAGGGGATCTTCAGCTTACTTTAGTAGATTAAGCTTAAGTCCCCAAGAAGGATAGTGCTAGGCTCACTGAAGAGGGGCTCTGCTTTGGTTTATTGCCTTGCAAGCTGTGGCTGTCATATGAGGGTTTCTGTAGTTAGCTATGATATGTTAGGGATTTTATTGATAGTAACTAGGATAGGGAGGGGCTCAAGGTCATTGTCTTGTTATATAAGTGTTGAAATAATAGCAAAGTTTACCCTCCAAATGAAAACATACTGTCAATAAATCATACTTTATTATTTTCAGTTAAATAATAGTTAACATTCTCATTTTTGGGGATAAGAACTCTGTGCATGCTACTCTCCATAAAGTTTCAATTTCTGGTAAAAATGCTTAAATCAGCTACACCACTTTCTGAAAAAGTTCAGTATTAGACTGGCTCCAAAAAGAGAATTAGGTGATTACACCTTAATGTAAGCCACATCGGGGGGGTTGAATAGGATGCTGTATAAAGTAGCAATGATCCATTTCCTATTGATTCAGTCTGCCACAGGTAACTGATGCAGCCTGAATGAATGTAAAAGAGAAACCATGGGCGCAAGTTTTCTTTTTAATACACTTTATTTATTTAATCAGGAAATTAGATATTTTAATAGCATTCTGCATGCCACTGACAGTCTGTAGGATGGTAAGTATGTTCTTGTGCATGTGTCCATCTGTCTATCTGTGTCCTTACATGTGTCTGTTTGTCTAAATGTGCACATATGCAAAGAAATTTCACTGTGATGTTCTGTTAGCAGTAATCTGAAATACATTTCTTGACCATTATGTGTATATTTATATTCATTCAGATGATAACAAGCAGACATCTAAGACATACACACTCAAGTATCTGAATTGATGATTATATCTTTGTGTGTGTGTGTGTGTGTGTGTGTGTGTGTGTGTGTGTGTGTGTGTGTGTGTGTGTGTGTGTGTTGGTGTATTTACTTATGTAGACTTCTGTATGAGGGCTGTTGGAGTGGGTTGCATGTTGTTACTGACAGCAGAAGGTGAAATACATTGTTGCTGCCTTTAATACATATTCACTCATGTGACTGCAGTCAGACATCTGAGGTGCACTCAGTCATGCAAGTTGCTGTAATTGGACGCATGCGTGTGTGTGTGTACACATATATGACATTTAAGGTCTAAATAAAGTAGTTATAATTGCTGGGATATGCAGGCCGCTTCTGGATATAAATGATTCTGATTTATCCTTTTGTTGCTTGCTGAAGTTGAACAGTTATTACCCTGACTTTGCAGATTACCCATGCCAAAAAATGGGAACAGGTATTTGCCTGCAATAAGAGGGCTGAGGACTTGCCCTGCTCTATCCTGCTGCAGAAATCCATGCTAATTATAGGAGGGGGTCTGTGTTCCCCTTTTGGCCAGTGTGTGCCTGCCACACAGTTCGGCAGGCATGGTTCAATACGCTACTAGCTGGCTGGCTGGTGACCAGTTGTGCAGTTTTGTTTACCTGGGATAGCTATGTTGAGTGAAAGTTGTACATAAAACCAGTCAACCTGCCAAACATGAACTAAAAATTGCTACACTCAACATAGGTTCACTGAAAGGACACAGCCTGTAAGTCAATGACATGATGGTGAGGAACAGGCTGTGAATCCTCTGTATTCAGGAGACAAGATGGAAGGGCAGTGCAACAAATACACTTGGTTTAAAAACCCTAGTCTTGAGGTTAGACTAGAAATGATATAGGACTTGTGATGAGGGAGAGGCTTCAAATGACAGTGAGGGATGTCATTAGAATTAGTGACATACTCATGACAATCAAACTCCAGTGTAAGGAAATTACACTATTCATAATCTCAGCCTAGACCCAACATCAGAGTTGAAATAAAAAGGAAAATAACACATTTAGACAGAAGTTACTAGACCTACTAGATAAAACAAGATAACATGAGCTGGTATTGATAGTGTGGGACCTAAATGCACACATCAGAACAGAAAGAACAATATATGAGGACTACATGGGTCACATGGGTGGAGCAACAAGAATAAAGAAAGTGAGGCCATTCTATACTTATAACTGATAAATGGCTTGGAGCTGGAATACATGGTTCAGCAAGAGAGACAGTCAGAAGATTGTGTACAAGAGTGGTCAACATGGAATGCAGGCAGACCTTCTCCTATTTAGGAAAGGATACTGGGGTAGAATCAGTGACTGCAAGGTCATCTCCAGTGAAACTGTTGGCCCACAGTATAAACTACTGGTTGTCACAATAAGCAGAGAAGGCTTTAAGGTAAACTGGGACTAGGCTGAAGACTTGGAAGTTGACAAGAAAGAAAATACAATAGTTCAGTTTAAATATTAAGGAGGTCTAGCACTTCAGGAAGAAGAGGAAATAGCTGTAGTTGAAGAAAAATGGCAGTGACACAAAACAACATTTGTGAGAATTACAGGATAGATATGCTGCTGATCCTGGCATGAAAATGAGGTACATAAGGAAAGTTGGGAGTGGGATGCAGAAGTCCAGGGAGTCATCAAAAGAAAGGATGAGTGCAAGAGAAAGTGGGGTGTAGAAAAACTGAATCAGGCTAAAGAGGTATAGTAGTTGGCTAACAAAGATGCTAAGAGAGCAGTTGTAATAAAAAAATAAGACATCAGTGGCACTCTGCCAGCTTGTACAAAGTGACTCATTGAATGTCACAAAGAAACTCTATCAAGTTGCAAGACAAAGACAAAGAAAAAGAAGATAGTCATCATGCACTGCAAGCAATAACCTACTCACCAGTCCTCAGGACAACAAAGGCAGATGGAAGAAGTACTTCCAGCAGCTTCTGAATGAAAAAAGACAGAAGTTGTACTGCTCCAGACATAACTTACAATGAAAGAGGAAGAAGAGCCTACCCTACAAGATATGGAAAATAAAGCCAAGGAAAGCAACAGGCTCAGATGAGGTCATGCTAGATATGATTTAGATGTTGGGTAAAATAGATCCAGAGGATATCCACAACAGTATGGAAAAAAAAGGTATATCCCAGATGACAGGTGAATAAGCATACTAGTGCCAGTGTACAAGAACAAAAGGGCCATTCACAACAGTGGGTAGTACAGAGGTATCAAACTCTTGTCACACTGCATGAGAGTTCTGGAGACAGTGATTGATTAATGAATATGCAGAGTAGTAGATAGTAAGATGGGAGATGAGCAGTTCAGATTCAGATTAGGATGCAGGACAACTGACCAGGTGTTTACAATACATCAGATTGTGAAGAAGCTAGAGACGAGGAAAGAGTGCAACTGAGCATTCCTAGATTTGGAGAAAGCATATGACAAGGTCCCAAGAAAGCTGATTTATTAGTCCTGTGATGGTTCAAAGTCCCAGAAACACTAACTAAATTAGTGCAGGCTATATATTGAACTGAATGACACAAGTATGAACAGTTTTAGAGCACTGTGATGGATTCCCAGTGTGTGTGGGTGTGCACCAGGGTTCAGCTTGGAGCACACAGCTATTCATATTGGTACTGGACTATATTAGCAAACAGGTTGATGGGGCAGATCAGGACATTTTCTGTATGCATGAGTGGCATTGCAAGCAAACTCTGAATAAGAACTTCAGCAAGTGATAGGGGAATGGAATGGAATGCAAGACTGAGGGCACATGGAATGAAACCGAGTACATATAAGAATATTGTCATGGCAGCAAATGGGGGAATCAGAAGAAGCTGAACATTGAGATAGAAGAGAAAATAGTAGAACAGGTTAATAGGTTCCAGTATCTGGGAGGAGTGGTTGACAAGGGAAGTCTGAATGAGGAAGTCAAAGTTGGAATCAGAGGGGCTGCAGTCTCTGGCACATTGTGTCAGGGGTAGTGTGTGACAGAAAAATACCAAAGAAGCTGAAAAGAAAAATGTACAAAATAATGGTGTAACCAGTACTACTGTATAGTACAGAAATTTTGGTTGTGAAGGCATAGCAGCTGAGGAAACTAGAGATGACAGCGATGAAGTGTCTGAAATGAGTGGTAGTATACATACTGTGGGGCAGGTGAAGAAATGAAGGCTTTAGAGCAGAAGGCCAAGTAGCTCCAACTGCAGAGAAGGTCAAAGAAAACAGATTATGGTGGTTTTGGCACATATGCAGGAAAGCAGAATACAATCTGATAAAGACGATTTGGGGCAGAGAGGACAAAGGTAACAGGAAACAAAGACATTCAGCAAAGAGATGGAAGTATTGTGAGAGAGAGCCTGTAACTGCCTAGTGCAGCTGCCAAAGAAGGTTGGGAAGATGCAGTGAACTGAGAGAGATTGTGACACATATTTAAAATAGATTATTGTGGCCATTTTCTTATCATAGACATCTGAGGTGTATGCAGTCAGCAATGCATCTATAAATGCTGGGTATGAGAACTCTCTGTGGATGAAAGTTACTGATGCTGTTGCTATTTTCTCATGTTAAGCAGTCATTATTCTGCCTTTTTGGGACTAAAGTATATTTATGTGAAGCAATTTGAATTCTCTACAATAGCTGCTATTTATGTAAATCAAATTTGAAATGTATTGCTATAGCTATTATTTTTATTTGTACATACTCACCAAAGTGGGTATATTGTATGCATATGGGATCTGTCTATGAACAACAGTGATTGACCCTGCTGTCACTAGCTCAGCTATACAGTCATTATTCTGTTTTTCAAAACTAATGCATATTTGTATGAAGCAACATGGAGTACTTTACTTTAGCTATGCCTGTGTGAAACAAAATTAAAATACATTACTGTGGTCATTTTTTTTATCTCAATCATATTTTTGAGTTATAACGGTCAAGAAAGTGACTATAATTACTGGATGCAGAGGTTGCTTGCAGATTACAAATGCTGCCTTTGCAGTCACTTACTCAAGTTAAACAGCCATTATTCTTGCTTTATATAACTAATGTGTATTTGGGCGAAGCAAGTGGGGATACTTTATTGTGACTATTTGTGTGAAACAAATTTGAAATGTATAACTTTACCATTTTTAGTCCCCTCCCCTCAGCTATCCATATGCACCCACCAGTTCCTTTTCTCATTCAAGTCTGCTAGACATATCATACCTTCCACATCTCAACCCAACCCACATCCAGGGCTGGTGAGGAGATAGAAGATGCTAGTGAATCTTCATATTGCTGCTCCCCCACTCTCAGTAAAACAGCCCTGTGAGCTCTGAAGTTACTGCATGCAGGAGGTGTGTGCATGCTTCTTCACATAAGCAACCTTCTGACCAAACAGTATACTTCCTGCAGTCTGGAGCTCAATGGGCTCTTAAAGCTGCTACTGCAGTGAGTCAATGGTGCCTCCCTCTCCCTAGGATGGGTAACCTAGTGTCAGCCTCTCACTCCCGACCTACAAATCCCGAACACACAGCATACACCACACCACACATAAACCACAACACCCACACTACAAAACAAACACACAAAAACAAAACACCACACATCCACATACCTACACTACACATAAGCAGGGGGGCATGCCCCACACCCCCCCTACTTATATACACTAACTCCAATATCACACAAACAGTAAAAGACAGTACACTCACACCCAGACATTCACAGTCCTTTGCACACACACACACACACACACACACACACACACACACACACACACACACACACATAGACAAACACCAACACATCCAACAATCACACAGTCATACGTTCACCTTCCTACCCTAACCCACACATACAACTTACAATCTCACATACACTCAAACTCCCACCCAAAACCCTTACAAAATACTCACTTACCTTAGATTCCACGTAAATCCATACACTACGCAGAAGAACATCCAAACCAAACAATGAACATCACGTAATGTAAAGCCATAACCGCAAATTTGAAATATTCAAATTCGCGATTATGCACTTTCAACATTTAAAAAATTTGACTTTATGGTCACAAAATACTGAAATTCGAGATTTCAGTATTTTGCGACTATAAAGGGGAACTATATATATATATATATATCTATATATATATATATATATATATATATATATATATATATATATATATATATATATATATATATATATATATGTATATATATATATATATATATATATATTTTTTTTTTTTAATTTTATTTAACATTTGTTTACTGGGAAAATTAGACTGGACACAGGTCCTTTTTCAGCAGAGGCCCAAGGAGAAAAGCTCCATGAGTATAACAGTAAATTTTAATGCACACATTACAATAATCAATAAAGTCAACAAAATGTAGTATACATAAGAAAATACAAATTTGTTACATCTTGACAACAAAACCTAGGCTTTGAACATAAGTTAGTACTATTTGTAAAGTATGACTTATATCAAGATATAAGGTTAAGACAGGTCAGTAGGAATAAAGGATTAAACACTGGGGAAGAAGTTGGATATGGTTGAGGTATACTGTGACGCATCAGACCATTCATGAAGGGTTAGTACAGAAACATAGTCACTTATTTTTTTAGATAAGCTTTAAATGATGGCTTAGTGGATGAGATTGAGAGAACAGATTTAGGAAGGGAGTTCCTTATACGAGATATATAGTTGGAAAATAAAGATTCTCCTGCAGTGTTGTTGGCCTTGGAGATAATGAGTAAGTTCTTGTTGTTAGAGCAAAGTGGTCTGCTGGAACTATAAGGGGGGGGTGAGATTTTGTAGTGCAGGGGTTCTGGTTGGTTGTGTTATAATTTTGTGAGTTAGAGAGAGTTGGTTGTAAAGAATAACGTTGGGAAGTTCAGGCCAGTCTAGTATTCTTAAAACTGTACAATGATGTGTTCTATATGGGCAGTCAGATGCAAACTTTATTATAACAAGCTTCTAGCTTAGATAAGTCAGTTTTCCTTAAACTAGTTCAAATTGGAGAGGCATGTAGTAGAGTGGAGAGCAGATGGGCTTGTGTTAATGTAATTTTGGCCATTGTGGTCAGGAACCTTTTGTGCCTATATAGACTTCCAAGTTTCTTATGGACTTTTTTATAGTTAGGGAGACATGCAAGTCAAATTTTAGGTTATTGTCTATTTCCACTCCAAGAAGCTTTTTATGAGTTGTCGGGAAGGTGACAGTATTGTCTCTGGCTATTATGTTAAATGGTGGGCATGAGACAGATGTCTTGTTAGGTTGGAAGAGTAATAATTTAGTTTTGTTTGGGTTCAGGATTAGATGGGCATTGGCTAACCATGTTTCAATTTAAGACGTTGAAGCCCTTTGGACTTAATCTTGAATTGGGTATTTAATTAGTTTATTGTACATATATATATATATATATATATATATATATATATATATATATATTATATATATATATTTTTTTTTTTCTGTTGTGAATGCATATTAATGATATGTTATATTTATATGTATAATTATTTTTGAGACAGTCTTACACAGTTAAATGATTTTTAAATTAGAACTTTTTGTAAGAATGGTCACTTTAAATGTTAAGTATATTAATTGATTAATGAAGTTGTCTGTGCCAATTGCTATTAAATTAATGTGTGTATATATATATATCCGTTGAAGAAGACACTTATTGTGATCCATTGAAGGTGAAAGGCTGAGGTACCAGATCGTTTAAGCAATAAAGCAGAAACTGGTAAAAGTGCTGGATTCGTGTGTTGGAGTGACAGTATTGTCTCTGGCTATTATGTTAAATGGTGGGCATGAGACAGATGTCTTGTTAGGTTGGAAGAGTAATAATTTAGTTTTGTTTGGGTTCAGGATTAGAAGGGCATTGGCTAACCATGTTTCAACAGAAGTGAAAGATTCCTGTGTTTGAGAATGAAGAGCTGATAGAGAAGTGGCAGCACAGATAAGTGTTGAATCATCTGCATACTGTATTATAGAACCATGTGGAGTAGCTGTGTGTATATTATTAGTAAAGAGGAAGAAAAGGAGAGGGCCCAAGATATATCCATGGGGGACACCAATGGATAAAGGAAGGTGTGGAGATAGGTCGCCCTGCCATAGAACAGATTGTTGACGGACAGATAAATAGTTATGAAACCATGTTGTGGCAGATGGTGAGAAGGATAGTTTAGTTAGTACATCTATTAGTTTGGAATGGGAGACCATATCAAAAGCTTTTAATAGGTCTAGAAATATAGCAGATACAAAGTTGTTGTTATTCCTGTGATGGTTTATGATATTAGTGAAGGATAAGAGAGCTGTAGTGGGTACTATGTGATGGGCGAAACCCATGCTGAGTGTTTGAGAAAAGGTTATTTGTTAGTAAGAATTTCATGACCTGGAGATGAATACACCTTTTGAGTAGCTTAGAAAGAGGTGAAAGAATAGCAATTGGCAGATAGTTTGTCATTTCTGTGGAAGATCCCCCTTTATGAAATGGGATTATGTGGGAAATTTTCCACAGTTGAGGGACCTTGTTTTCGAGAATGGATCTATTTATAAGAATTGATACTGGGAAGGCTATAGATTCAGCTGCAGCTTTGAGGTACTCACTGGATAAGTTATCTATGGCAAGTGGAGTAGTTTTTAGTTTCTGAAGTAGTTTTTTATAGTGGCTGTAGGAACTGGGGAGAAAGAGAATATGCTTTGTGATAGAACTCACTTGACAGAAGCAGCACCAGTATGTGTATGTGCATGTATGAAAAATAATATCAATTTTATCTGTAGATATGTCAGTACTGGGTCACATGCATAACTCTTCTGGCTATCTCTAAAAAAAAAAACGAACAGTTATCAAGTAATTATCTTTCAAAAATAAGGCATAAAATGCATCACAGAATATCTAGACCTTCACACCAGAATGCTTTGCTGTATGACAGGATTTTGACACAAACCTGGACTAAAACCAGCCCTGCTCAGGCATACCCACATAAGGTCACCATTGCTTATTCATGGCTGGAGACACTGTGGTAATTTTATTTAACTTTCCTAACAATTAAACCTTAGAGTTTTGTGCAGTTCACTATAGCTTGTCTGGAGGCATTGTACTGCCCAGGAGCAACAAGTTGGAATACATTGTTCTGACCATTATTTGTTCACTTTGCTCACAATCAAACATCAGATGTGCATATGGGTGGCTAACCTTTGTGGTATAATGAAGGAAGCATATGTGTATATACGCCACACAGCAGCAAGTTAAAATATGTTACTGTGGCCAATTGTTCTTTCACTTTTGTCCCATTATAACATCAGAGGAGTACACAAAAATAGCTTTCTTTTTAGGGAAGTGCATTTTTTGTGTATAATTAATATACATACATACGTACATACATACATACACACATATACATATAATTAATATATATATGAATGACAGCAGAAACTTAAAATATATTCCTGTGGCAATAAGTTCTTCCATTTTCATCTGAATCTAACACCAGAGGGTACACAGTAGGTTATTATCTTTTTGCTGGTTGTAAAGAGGGAAAGGTATGTGTAGCTGAGGCTATGGATTTCCCAATAGTAGGAAATGGCTGTGAGACATGGGCTATATGTATAACTGTGCACAGGAAAATTGATGCTTTTGAAATGCGTGTTGAAAAAAAATAGATTTCTGTGAACTGTTAGAACATCAAATCAGTCCATATTTAATGACATAAATCCAGACTATTCACTAGAGTGTCTAATACTAAAATTAAACCTGAAATATTTTGGTCACATAATGTGAACAAATGATTCTCTATAAAAGGCATAAATGCTGGAAGAGATTAAAAGCAAGAGAAGTGGGTGGTAAAGTCAAAGGTGAATGGATGCCATTACTGAAGTAATGAATATGAATTTGCAAGAACTTAAAGCAGCCATTATTGACAGATAGACCAGGTGTGTTAAAGTCTTTGAAGTCACAAAGAGTTGTATTTGACTAAGCAACAATGAACAAGGCCGGCACTTTTCCCAGAAATTATTTGTCTGCTCAGTTTATTGGGAGCTACTACTTAGTCACGTTTGAACAGTTTATTTCTTTCCTGAAAGGAAAAAAGTAAGGCTGAATTTCTTTCCTGATGCATGATGTTTTGTTCAGGCCATCATTTGAGGAAAAGTCTGGAAAAAGCTTTAAAATGTACCTCAAGTCATGTAGAACCTTGTGGCTTTTAGAGGCTTAGCATTTTCCCCAGACCCAGCTTAATTCAGTTACTTCTTTCACAGTTATTAAAGTGCAGTCTTTCCCAGTTATGGCATGTTAAAAGGTTAAAGGAAAAAGCTGAAGTGTAAAACAGTGTGTGAAAAAAAAAGAAAGAAGTAATGTGTCTGGATGGTGTAGGTAGGCCAGGATGGGAGAACCAGGAGGGTACTAGAGAGTGGGAAGGAGCACAGTGTGCTGGAGAGGCAACATCAAGTTCTTTGTCCAGGGCTCCATTTCACTTAAAGCTAGCCAAGCTGATCACAGTTGGATAACTAAGATGCGTGTGTGTGCGTGTGTGTATATATCTTTGGTCAATAGACTAGAATGAGTAAATACTTAGTCTGTGGATGAAAGTGACTGACTCCAGCTGTTGTATGATTACAGGTGAACTATCACTGACCTGCCATAATATATCATCCCATTACATTTAATCCTAGCCATTAATTTTCTTCTTGCAACTTGAACATTGCTTTGAAGTCAGTAGTTACCACTACCTATAGAGTGCTAATGCATAATGGCATTGCTAAGAGACTGAAGGAAAAGTGCATTTCTTTATAGACAACATCGAGAGCCAAACAAAGTAGTTGCACAAGATAGTGGGGCCATTAAACAGAGCTTACACACAGTGAAGGCAGGAAACATAGACCTAATGTAAGGTAATGAACCTTAAAAAAGAAGAAGAAGAAGAAGAAGAAGAAGAAGAAAAACAAGGCAGTGACTAACTACCCACTGGGAGGTAACATACCTTCATTAACAGGAGTAAAAAGTGACCTTATTGTAATCCTTTCATATGATCTGAATGTGAAACAACCAATGTGAGAAGCTAGACAAAAACTGCAATTGTGAAATTGTGGGATGCATAAGGAGAAAAATTACTAGTAGAAGTAAAGAAGTTATTACCCCCCCCCCCCCAGAAACAACTGGTGGGATTGTGTCAGTAATGTTGGGCATAATTTTGGGGCTTACATCTCTACAAGTGGGAACTAGAGTTGCAGGTGTCCAGAGAAAGGCTAGTAAAATTGTACAAAGACCAAAGACTACAGCTGAATGACTTAGCAAAAATGGGAACTGGAACTAGGCCTACATTCTTAGAGAAAATAGAAAGAAAGGGTACAAGAGAAGGGCATACCAAAAAATACCCCCCCCCCCCCGTAAAGCTTTAATATCAACAAGCTTTGCAATAAAAGGAAGAGATTATTGGCTAAAAGAAGAGCATTACACAGAATGCTGGAGCCCTCATCATTAAATTAAACATGCAGCGCAGGTGCTTAATTAAATCTACCAAATCAAAGTTCAAGGTGACAATAGCCATCCAAGCAAAGGGCAATCACAACACTCTTTTAGTTATGTTCATAATCTCAGGAACGCAATGCAATAATGCACTGAGATGATTGGAAATTATATTATCCACACTAAAGCTGGGGACATAGCTCACCTACTGGCCGATAACTTCATCTCAAATTTTACCCCTCTCCACCCCGTCAATCTCACATGAAATATTTGAAACTGACTTGCCAATAACAGTCACTCAAGACCAAGTCCTGAAAGCATTATCAAAAGCAAAATGTACTACATCAATGAGTCCTGACAATATCCTAGGATGCATCTTGAAAAGCATGAAGCTTAATTTAGCCATGCTCCTAACTGCATTGTTCAACCTTAGTTTTCATATGGGTTTTGTACCAAGTGAACAACAGGTACAGTACATTCCACCAACCCAGACATTTACAGACCCGTAAGCCTCATATGCAAAGTCATGGACAGAATTATCATGGAATCAATCAGTAAGGGCATAGTGAACCTCCAAACACTGGACCCATCTCAGTTTGGATTCATCAAAGGCAGGTCATGCTTACTCAGGATGGAGGAGTATTTTTAAAAGGTCACCAAAGTGATGGATGAAGATAAAATAGTAAATACCACCTACCTTAACCTGACCAAGGCTTTTGACACAATCACCCACTAAGATGTAGTAGAAAAGCTTAATGAACTAGGAATAAACTGCTGCCTCATCTACTTGATTACCAACTGACTCACATGATGCAGGCGATCAAAATGGTGAGGCTACCTCCACAAAAAGACCAGACACCAGTGGTGTACCCCAGGGTTTATTGCTGGTACGCCTTCTGTTCATCATTGACATCTCAGAAATAAAAGCCAATACCAAAGGGCTCTTGCTTACTATGTTTGCAGATGACTGCAAGGCAGGAGTAGTCAATGAAAACCCAAAAGACTCAGACATCCTGCAGGGAGCATGTCCTTAGCAAATAACTGGTGCCAGAGTCAAGGGCAAAAGCTAAATGCCAAAAATGCATTACTGTTTCCTTTGGAAAGTCAACTGTCTGGGGGAACTACCACATTGACAACACCCCTGACAGCTGACCTGGTAGTTTGGGATTTGTGAATGTATTTAGACAGTGACCTATGTTTTGACCAGCATGTATACACTGTGCTAAGAAAGTACTTCTTTATTGTGCAGCTCATAAGCAAGGATATTGCTTCTAGATCCAGAGATGCCATTGTCCCCCTTTACTCACCCCTCATTAGGCCAATCATTGAGCATAATGCCTCTTTTGACATTTATCTGTCTAGGCACATGCAACGACTGAAACACCTGAAGGGATACCTTACAAAAAGGATACAAGGCCTAAACAATATATCCTACATGGACTGCCTCAAAGCATTATTGTTATATTTTGTCTCTTACAGACTGATAAGAGGTGACCTGTGTTTAGCATAAAAGGCATCCTTCAACCCAATTACTGATAGAATTATGTCACATCTACAAGTCAAATGGTAACAGAAATACTTTATCCAGGGACCCAAACCTCACCTGCAACATTAACAGAAAAGATTGGAGGGACAGGTATATCTCACAGAGTATACCACTGCCCTGGAATAGACTCCTCATCCACATAAAACAAAGCTCATCCCTGACCACAGTCAAAGCATAATTCAGATCAATGGATAGGAAATAACAAATGTACCCCAGGACTCCCCCCTGTAATACTAATGGACAGAGGAAGCTCCTACATGCATTATTCCAATGCATGGTTCCATTCCAAATAGGTATCTTTTGATATGGTAATTATCACTAGAGTGATATACACACCCATTTATATATATATATATATATATATATATATATATATATATATATATATATATATATATATATATATATATATATATATATATATATATATATATATATATATATATATATATATATATATATAAATGGGTGTGTATATCACTCTAGTGATAAATGGGATAACTGTCTGGGATTAAAATGGCCCGCAAGGGCAATTAGCTGAGTACTAACACATGAATGCAATTTAAAGACATTAATAAGCCCAGAAGAAGAACAGGTTAGAACAGTGCTTTATAAGAAGAAGTGGATGTAGGAAAATCAAGGGTAATATTATTTTCAGTACGATGGGCTGAGGATGCATGGAACAACCTTTGACAAAAAGTGGTTGATTCAATAAAGGTAGGGGACTTCAACACCAAATAAGGCAAACATGAGATCGCCTTGGAGAGGAATATGAAGCTTTTAATGCCAGTTTATCAATAAGATATGGTAGTGGGCAAACCAAAATGGTCCAGTCATTATTTGGTGTTGTATTTATTCCGTATTAATCTCTCTCTCTCTCTCTCTCTCTCTCTCTCTCTCTCTTTTTTTAACAAATCATAAGAATCATTTGCAAAGTTTCTTTACTTCCAGTCCCCTCACTGTGTCATCAATAAAATGTATTAAGGAGATTTCATTGAAATACTAAAACGTGACACTAACAAGCAGCTGCTTTTTTCTTTGTGGCATAAAGTATTTTCTTTATCCATCTATGTCTTGCCAGTCACCTTATTTGTTAACTGTGTTATTAACTTCGGACCTCCTTCCGGGGCTGAATGGTTAATTTATCTTTTATTCAGGATTCAGCAAAATGTGTTGCTGAAATTTAGGTCTCTCCCCAACAGATTATCTTGTTCAACATGTCATATTAACATGTAATGCTCATTTGGCATAATGTGCTTTGAGTTTAAAGGGTAAAAACTATTTAGGTAAGTCTGTGTTTTTACTTTTGTATATATCCATGTGTTCTACTCCAGTGTGAGGCTGTTGCAAGATACATTTTACTCTATCCTATTCACAGAGGGTCAGTTTTGGGCAAGAGGACACTACTAAATCCCTTCCACCTAAGTTGTTTTGCCACGTAGAAGCTTATCCAACTTGCCTGCTTTTTAGGCATATGGTACTCAGAGATTTTCAGCCTTGAACCTCTAGTAGACCCCAGGTCTAAATAATTACAAAGATTTATACTTGGCTAATCACCACTGGAACCTTTATAAGCCTAGCCATGCAACTCAAATGTATCTCACAAGTTATTGTGCCTTAGAGGTTATTTTAAATGGTACATATTAGTTAGGGCATAATCTAATGGCTGCCACTGTCCATCAGAGACACAGGTGTCAGACCAGGGGTGAATTTCTGATTTCCCATTCCCTGGTTTAGGTTGCTTTTGAACAGGATTAGGGAAGGATTCAGCTTCACATGGATGGGAAGCCTATTCCAGAGAATGGGGATTCTTTGAGATACGCAACTGCCTGTCCAGTGTGACCTATTTAGGCTGCAGCAAAGTTTAAATCCTTAGTTTTGGTGCTGTTCATTTTGCATATATGAAAAAGGTTTATCAGAGTGGGATGCAAGGATGCCTAGTATGCCTGGCATAAACTGCTTCTCAGCAGCCTGTATGAAACAGAGTATAGACATAGGGCTTTGAGGCACTCTGCATAGGACAGCTACACTCTATATTCTTTTTTTAGGACTTTCTGTGGACGTTCCAGTTGTTGTATTTGTCTGGTCAGGGACATACAGAAGGGGGCGTTGTACTCACTGATGGGTCTGATGATAGCTGAATACAATGGCATAATGACTTCCCTGGACCTAGGTGCTGTTCTCTTACTTATAAGCTGAGTGAACCTTAGACACGTGTTGTTTGAAAGCCAGGTAACTATCTACAGAAGTACCCAAATCACTGACTACTTTATTTACTTTTAGCATGCTTTATTAATTAGTTTCCCTGGGTGGCCAGCTTCCCAAAAGGTGCTACAATGCCTTATTGGCAATAAGTTGTAAGCTGTGGTTTTGATACTAGTTATTTGCCGGTATTAGACCTTCCTGTAAGATGTTATTATCTTGTGGGGGGGTCTATGATTGCTCCTAGCTTGCAGTCATCTGTAAATTTGGAAAGCCAGAGGCCCTTGACATTGGCTTTGACTTCCAAAAAATAGCTGCCAGAAAGGAGTAGACCCATTATAGAGCCCTGGAGGACTACACTGGTGACCAGCGTCTTTGTAGAGGTCAGTCCTAACTTCCTGGGTCCTGTCTGTGAACCATTTGGCTCTCTAGTAAGTTACACAGGGGGTTATGCTTATTTCCTTGATTTTGTTTACAATGCCTGAAGGGAATATTGTATCAAATGCCTTAACTAGCTCAAGGTAGGAAGTATGCACCATTTTGTCCTCATTCACTGCCTTGGTGACCTTCTCAAAGTCGTCTGTCTTTGATGAAACCAAAGTGGGTTGGGTCCACTGTCTGAAGGTTTCCTATGTCAATGCTAATTATTTCCATGATAATTTTTTTCCACAGCTTTGTATATGAGACTAGTCAGACTAGGTATGTAATTCCCTGAATACATTGATGTCAACCTTATGCAAAGGGATGACCTCTGCAGTCTTCCATTCACAAGGCACAAAGCCAGTGCGGAAGCTATGATTGAATAGTGACTCTAGTGGCCCTAATAGGTCATATTTCAGGCTATTTAGGAGGCATCCCAGGATGCTATCAGGGCCCATCAAAGCTGTATTCTTGGCTTAAGAGATCTAAGACTTGCTCCCTACTGATAGTTGAAGAGATTAACTCATTACATTCGAGTGACGCCTAAAGATGCATCTGCAGTTAACTCCTACTGACACCTGTAGGCATCAAATATTGCTTGTTCATATTTACATCAATAATTTCTAAACCATCCTATGTACAAGGTTTTATAATATTTCATCTTAAAGCTTACACAATGGCAAACTCAACTGCATTAATATTTGACCTCTGCCTAGTGCAGGTAAATAGATTGTAACTGTTGTTTTTTATGATATTAATCTATATAGATATACTTTTCACATTTTTCTAAATATCTTGACAACTAAGTAATACAGACAGAGCTCCTTAGCTCAGTATGAAAGCTGTCAGCTAGAGACTACTTTGTGTTCTGACCTCACCAGAGTGGAAATGACACAGGGTGGTGGGTAATGCAGCATTCTCTCATATTTATTAGAATCAGCTCCAATATGTTTGCACTGCTAGTAGGCATATGCACTGACTGTCCCACAGTGTTTGTGTTTAAAAACCTAGGAATCTCTGCTCCTGCAAATTTGGGGTCATCTAAGATTCCCTGTTTATAGAGGGATGATTACAGTCCCAAATAAATATGGTATTTGGTTGAAAGATGAGTGTCTCCAATAGATCTAGTATGAAATAAATATGGTATTTGGTTGAAAGATGAGTAACTCCAATAGATCTAGTATGAGCTATGGATTTCATGGGACATAGATGGAGACCTGTAGCTTGTTAGGATATGGTATGGGACTTTGCCTATGGTAATCTAGACGTGGAGGAACTACAGTGCACCATACTGTTTAACCAACCTAGAGGTATACTTGTTATTGAAGTAGATTGAGACACCTCCACCTTTAGTCCCTGTCTGTGCAGTGGATGGTCTGAATGTGTGGAAGGCACTGAAGCTTTGCACTGCTGGGGTACTGTCTGCGACTATAAACCATGTCTCAGTAACTGCACATATTATGTCGGCATTGTCCAAGGTGAGGAAAGCTCGGAGGGAGTGGAGCTTCTTGTTTAGACTCCTGCCATGGAACAGTAGCACTCTAAAATTTCCTTGGGTAGATTTTACTATGTTGGAAGGTTTGTCAATTTGGCATTACCTAAAAAAAAGGCCCTGTTGGGGAGGGCAGTGTAAATCCTTCTAAACTTTGCATCCACCTCCTTAGTTTAGGGATCTATGCATGTGTGCGTGTGTGTGTGTGTGTGTGTGTGTGTGTGTGTGTGTGTGTGTGTGTGTGTGTGTGTGTGTGTGTGTGTGTGTATGTGTGCCTTTACCATCCTCCTAAATAAATACTACCCCATGTCACCCCTCAAAAAAAATTCCTTCCTTTAACATGATACTAGAGTCATTTAACTAACTGTCTTGGAGTATTTTGGGATTATTATTTAAAGCTGAATTTCTGTTTCCTTTAAATGTGCAGTTTCGAAATTCAGGTTTGCATATGCAGTAGTTAATAAGAGACGTAGACAGCAGTTTAGCATTTAGATCATGCTGCAAGCTTGCACCAATCAGCTGCTTGTTGCTGTGCGTGTCAGCAACAGGGTAGCTTTAGTTCAGACAAATGTTACGCACTTATTACTTCTATAAATGCCCATAGGAGGGCGTACAGGCATAACAAGCAGCAAAACTGTCCCAATTTGAAGAACAGAGAAAGGCTCACACAAACACACTTACACACACACAAACACAGCAGTCAAATTTCCCCTTCTGACTCAGCAACGGTTCTCTACACTTTGAAACTTCAGTGTCATTTCTTGTTTCAGTAGTTGATTCCAAAATAATGCAGTTTAATCTTCTAAGTGAACAATAATATAAATAAAAAATAGCTTTGTGGATTAATCTGAGTGGAGCTGAAAAATATGCCTGGATATTTAAGGGAGCCATCTAGAAAGATATTTGAATGAATGAATGAAGCAATGTGTGACGACATGCTGTTGCAAAGGACTGTTTTAATCGTGAGATTTTCGAAATTTTCTTAGAAATTATTATTAATATTTTCAAAAGTTTTGTTCTTTTTATGAGGTGGCTTAACATTTTGTTTTAAACATATGTTATATTTTCGATTTTAAATTGTGTATATGAGTTTTTTCAAATAAGGAACTGTTTTTCAGATGGGCGTTTTTTTTTTTTTTTTTTTTAATTTCTCAATTATCATTGCTTTTGCCAGGTTGCAGTCTTGCTGAGACATGCCTTACAGAAGTGAAGGTGGGATGGGGGCCCTCTCTAAGTTCTTTAACCCCAGTAATGTAACCAATCCTCAAGCTGTTGAAATTGGTCTTACTGATTTCGTCTTTTTCTGATTGGTGGTATTACAAAGATAGACATGCGTGAGTGCGCTTATTTTTTCTACATTAACAACTTTATTCTCATGGAGAAGTAGTTCTTTAGGCCTAAAGTGTGCTTTCTGTGCGGGTGCAATGGATTCTGGCCCAAATACTAGCTCAGCCTCACCATCGAGATTTATCCATCAATCCTGCCCTGGTATTCCCTGCCACTATCCCGACCTTTATTACTACAGGTTAGTGTCTGACCAAAATCAGTGTTTCATCTTATCTAATTTCAAAGAGTAAGGTGGGTGCCATTTCAATATACTTTTTCCGGATAGTAAGTAAAAAAAATGTACCGATGAACATGTTATGGAATATTCAGGATAGAAATCCATTCAATAAATAACTGCAGTTACCAATTATGGAATGTGCATGTTTTCTACTCCTTTTTTCTTTTCTTTGGCTAGGATATATTTTAATGAAAAAAAAAACACATTGCAGCGTTTTGGGCATTTATCTTTGTGTGATTGTCAGGTACAAAAACTAATTTTTATAGCAAAGATGTGAGGATAAGTGCATGGTTATATACTAAGGGGCAGACTGGAGGGATGAGTAAGTGAAAAAAGTGGTCAAAAATGCCTTTCTCACCAGCCTGAGTTTGTTTTCCTCTTACTGTCTTAAGTGAGTTGCAGTTTGGGTAGTGTCTGACAAGGCAAACTGAAATTATTTTGGAAATACCAACATTTATAAAATAAGATTCAGACAAAGGCCAACAATAAAGGATCACATGTGTCTTTTAAGTTTGTTTTTGCATTAGCTTTGTGTTGATTTTTAAACTGCCATTGCTTTTAAAGGTAAATAGGAGATTTTGGTGAAACGGCTTGAGACAAGGAATTATTATTATTATATTGTCAGTCTCTGCCATGCAATCCAATTACCATGGTACTTGTTTTCTGTTAAGATCCTAGACTTAAGCAGCAGTAATAAATATGAACTTGTGTTATGACTCAGGGATTAGTTACAGCAGAGGCACATACATGTACATGTCACATTTTTGTACACATTCGCATCAACAGATGAAAGACTATACAATTTATACAGCAGTGAGCTGGTACCTATGACAGTTTAAACATTTAAAAATATAAGATTAAAACCTTTTATGGTTAGAGATGCAGAACACCACATGCTAGTTATTAGAAAACAATACATGTTTTGGGATGAGCATAAAGCATTCATATAAAAAGTTAGGAACTGCAGTATATTTCTGGATTTATTAGGTAACTCGCTGTTCATTAAATATTGAAAAAGAGACCTCCAGAAAGAGAGGCCATGTTTTAAGGTATGATTGACTGATCTCAAACATTACTTTGGGGGGTGTAGGATGGTACTCAGAAATACACAAAGCAGATTTGGAATTTCCCTTCAATTTTGATTAATTGCACAGAGGAAGCAACTGTTCAGTGATATAAGACAATATGTTACTTTGTATATCACAACATCAAAATGAAATGGACTGCTTCTCTAACTAAGAAAATCACTCATTCTTCCCCTGCACAGTTCCAGAGTAGTCTTGAACCTGGGCCTTCCCCAGTGCAGAGTAAGAGTTAAAATTATCAAAAAGTGAGCTCTGTTATATTGAGCTGTGTTTGGTTGCCCCACCCATGACATGCACATTCTGTGAGTTTTAACAAAATATTTAATCAAATTAGAGTTCTCAGGTCCATTGTTGGAAAAAGTATTTTGTGTTTGTTGGGTATTACTTAAAAACGTTTAGATAAGCGCAGACATGTGTGCTGCTTGGTTGTGCCTTTTAATTTTATATATATAATATATAAACAGTGGGTTGCGAGAGGGCATTTGGCTATTGCTTTTCAGATAATTAACCAGCTGAGTACCATCCTACACCCCCCAAAGTAATGTTTGAGATCAATCAATCATACCTTAAAACATGGCCTCTCTTTCTGGAGGTCTCTTTTTCAATATTTAATGAACAGCGAGTTACCTAATAAATCCAGAAATATACTGCAGTTCCTAACTTTTTATATGAATGCTTTATGCTCATACCAAAAGTATTTAAACAACAGTGCAATACTCCAAAAGTAATGTTGAGTATAAATTCATACACATAATTACAAACAACTATTATGGATTTCTTACACAGCTCACCAGTTTGTCTTTGATAGCCATGGCAGCAGCCTACACTTGGTTCTAAACGGTGGTTACTCTCACAAATATACAAATGCTGTAATTTTAACAAATATATTTGTAGAAATCTATGCTCACCAGTGAAACAGGAAGGCACATTTTGCTAAGTCATAGCGAGAGAGTGCATTAATAGGCACTGAAAAATAAGTGCTACAAGGTATAGGACTGTACTTGACTGGTGAACAGCACATTAAAAATGTTATAGAAAGGAAGGAAATTATAGGATAATGGATCAGAAAGCAGATGTGGTCTACATACAGACTAGGTGGTTCACAGGCTTCGTAGGAACTAATAAATTCCATGTTTTGTATTCCAACAAGTGCCTGATATTTCTGTTGCAAATTGTCAGTTACCAGGTTTTCAGAGAAAATCTAAAGTCACATATATAAAGGCACGTTACATTCACAGAGATCACATTTTCACTGAAAAATGTATGATATTATATCAAGACAATGCTCCCTCTTTGTGAAATGTTAAATTTATTGATAATGTTATCTTTGTTGTAGGCCTTTCCTGTTTTGTGTTTGCAGTCTTATCAGACCTAATATGTTTAGGGAAATTATTCAAAGTAAACTCTGAGTCACAATTATCCAAGCTCTATTAACTGAAAATGCACTTGTTTGAAGCAAACTGGTCTTCTGACGGAGCAACAAAACACAGCTGAAGTTTTCTTTTTTACGTGCGGGGAAGGGGGGGGGGGCTGAAGTAGCACCCCCAGCCAGCCATGCTAAATAAGTCTCTTGACTGCTGGTTGCAATGTGAAAAAATAACAGCTTGCATTGTTAGTGGTGTGTGGTGTCAGAATTGAAATAGATGTATTAAAAGAACATTTTGTAATAACCATAAAATACCTTGACCAAAGTAGAGTGAGGGGGGAAACAATAGAGCACAAGAAATGCTACAAGGAAGGCAGTGAACCACAAGAACAGATTGAAAAAAGACCACTCACTTTATTTTTTCTAGTATGTTTTTTTATCAGTTGTGTTATGAATCTTTTATTTTCACTAACAGTTCAGACTTCCAGTCAAGTTTAAACATATTTATTTTATTTATCTTTTAGGTCTTATGACCCACAAAGTACAATGGATACAACACAGGGGTGAGGTGGAATATATAATCTGGTATAACAACTTTGCTAATAAGAGTGCAAGTAGAATTTATATGACTCAAACTCACATCAGTACAGTATAGTTTATTTGTAACATAAAGCCTTAACTCACTAAGCCATACTATCAGAAAGTCTAACCATGCCTGCCTCTTGTTTCTGATATAACAAAAAATTGTCCATCCTTGTTTTATCTGCTGTCTGTTGCTGGCTACCTGAAGGCTATCTTTCAGTACTGTTGTTTTAAATCTATAAAACCATGCATTCAGATTTTAGTATAAGACGGACATCCTTCTAAACATTATAAGTCTGCTGCTTTTTATTTTTGCCTGTCATCATTACAACAGAAACAACCCTTGTCCGGTATCAATCAGCAAAATTCAGAAAAAAAAGACAAGATTGTGCATCACACAGTAGTTAATGCATTAGGACCAGTGTCACGTCTTAGACAGTTTGTTATATGGATCCCCTGTTAAATGGGAGGAGAGCAGATAACATCTGCAACAACTCATTGCCGGTCTTGAGGTGAACACATTGAAAAGCAATGAACATGTGGTACCTAACCTTCCTAACTTGCAGCCATGGCATAATTTTCCTTCATTAATGATGAACATTTGGAGATATTGATATTATATTAAGTTACCCTGGGTTCTTTTCCTAGGCTGGCATTAGCTATTTCATTTCCAATGAGACAGTGGGCAAAAACAAGCCCTGTCAGGTGCCTACAATTAGCCATTCTGAGTGATAACTTCCCTCTGTGGGCGGCCACGGTGGTGCAGTGGTTAGCATTGCCGCCTCACAGCAAGAGGTTCTCCGGTTCGATCCTCGGCTGGGGTGCCTTCTGTGCAGAGTCTGCATGTCCTCCCTGTGGTCGCATGGGTTTCCTCCAGGTGCTCCGGTTTCCTCCCACATCCCAAACACATGCTGCAGGTGGATTGGACACTCTGAAATTGGCCCTAGGTGTGAGTGTGTGCGTGTGTGTGCCTTCTGTGGAAGGTTGGGTACCGGGATGGCAACTCGACACTGTAAAACCCCACTGCCAATCATGAGCGGACAAGGTGATCCGCTGTGGCAACCCCTAGCTGGGAAAAGCCAAAAGAAGAAGAAGTGACAGCTTCCCTCTGTAAAGCATCACACACACACAAGTTGCAGTCAAGAAGAAGTCATAGGTTTCCCCCTGATTTCATCAGCTTTTACAGCATTCCTAAGATACATTCAGCAGCCTCCACCCCCCACCCCCATCAGGTGCATTTATACTCTCCTTCAGCAGATTAGGATTTATTGGATATGAATATATACAGAAAGGTCATAATCAGTGGTATGCGCAGAAACATAGCCATTGAACACATTTTAATTTCAGGTGAAAAGTTTCCACTGAGTAGTAGCTTGAGACGCAAGCTTTTCCTATTCACAGCTTACCAGAAACAAGGAAATTAAATGCCTATGGACAACTCAAATAAAATATCTGAATACAAAAATAAGCTTATTTATCTGCCTGCATTTCATAGCCTTTCAGTGTACAGTTATTTCTAGTAATTAATCCCATTCAAGACTTTGTGACTGTGATATTTTGCTTTTTTAATCTGCTTCTAGAGTTACCTGTAACTTCCATAGATAAAATATAATTTTCTTCTTCAATGGCATAATAATCTTTTGCCTTAAGTGTAATTGCAGTATCAGAATTACTGCATTATTACTTAAAATAAGGAGAGACCAACTAAAGAAGACACTATAATCTTGAGCAAATGTGTTTTAGTGAATATCATGCTAGTAATTAATAACTGGAATTTTTATTTTAATTTGTTATCTCGATAAGCCCCACTAGACACAGTATTACATCAGGGCTGACTGAGAATTGTTGAGTCATACAGTATGCAACTGGAAAGTGAGGGATACAATGTCAGCACAACAACATGACACTTGGCTGGGTGCCTATGTTTAACTCTTTGTGTTTGCTGCTAATAATGTGTCACATAAATTAAACTGTGCCAAAAACATATTTTTTAAGTTCTCAGAAACACGTCCCCTGCTCTTTAGTGTCTGAATTTTCAACTGTTGCCTGGAACTTCTGTTACTCTACACAGATTTCCTTGTTTCACGTGGCACATCAGATGAGGAAAAATGAGACATATGTGATAATCTCTTTGTTTTTAAACTGATCAGGCAGAAAAAAACAGATGGCTGTCTCAGTCAGTAACAATTCATACCCTTATGCAGAAAAACGGATAACTATTCCACTCTTTGAGGAAGTGATGTCTCCTTCTCAACCCAGCCTCTGCTAACCTCTCCAACTCTAACCCATTAGCATTGTTTCTTTGGTACCAGAAGAAAAGGCAGTCAAAAAGTCCCAGACTTCATTGCTAATAATAGTTTTTTAGACTACTTGTAACAAAGAAGTGTAAGAAACAGTTTTTAATATCTGGAATTTTAACCCAGTCCTGGGCTGAGTATAGTTAAGTTGGTGAAAGATTACAGTAGGCATCCATCAGCCAATTCACATCTTGTATGCAAAATGTGGTAGAGCAAAAATTCCAGTTCACTGAAACAAAATGCATAGCACCGTGCTCTTAATACACAGCTGGTATCTGTGCTTATAGTAACTGAAACAAAATGCATAGCACCGTGTTCTTAACACGCAGCTCGTATCTGTGCTTATAGTAACAATTTATGCTTTATTTTAAACATTATTTCTTGCACTGCAGCTACAAGTTCCTTGAGTCCTCTGGTTCAAGTAACATGCCATTAATTTGTTGCAGATATTACACTGGAGAAGTACCATCTCTCTGCATAACATGATGATTAGATGGACAAGACAGCAAGATGTGAACATGCTTCCTATAATGCAGTACATGGGCTGATGTTTGACTCCTACAGCCTTTACTTCCATGTCTTGTGACATTGAACATGGCACAATTTTTACATTGCTCTAGATTCAGTTCTAGAAAATGGACCCTCTACCTAATGTTCTTTTGGTTACCCAAAACAACAAAATAGTTAAAACATGTTTTGATATTCATTCTTCTTCTAGGAATTCTTCCACTCAATTTATTATTTTAAAGCCATTTAGTCAGTTCATATTCATGTACTAGGTTTGCAACTGGTAGATGCAGAATTCCACAGAGATATTCTTTGCCTCATTTGCAGTACCACCCCATGCACAAACAGTATTAATTGACAATTCACTGACAAACAGGTTCGGAGGTACAAGCCAAACTTCAGGGGTTGTCATATATTACAGGGGGTAGTTGGGACAGCGCCATCCTTTAAGCACACAAATGAATGTCCTTCCTAGATTTTACTTAGATCAGCTACCTCCAAAGGATATAACCATGTATGTAAATTCTATTGTATATGCATCTGTAGTTTGTCATACTTATTATAATTTGTTCTAGCTGCATGCATATTTTGTTATCATTCTTACAGACTTTTCCACTGTTTACTTGCTTAATATTATTATTTTTGGAGATACCTGAGCTATATAAAATATCCTAGCATTTGCATTGAGCTTTTCTCACTGTAACCCTGCTAAAAAGGCGCTGCTGAGCTCACTCGGACTATCACTGACAGACATGTATGCACACACACACACACACACACACACACACACACACACACACACACACACACACACACACACACACACACACACACGCACACACATATATATATATATGGTCATGCCATACATGGTCATGCCATGTTCAGCCATTTATGGTAACAGAGCGCTTTGTCCTCTCAGAATGGTACAATTCATGCCTGCGACCCTCCTACCACAGGGCTGTCCCATGTTTGCTCATATATCTCCTGTGGATGCCCTGGACCTGTCCACCAGATCCCAGCACAATGCCACACCTACAGAGGTTGTGTCCCAACAGTTAGTCAGACATCTGCACTGGCCACCTCCACACACTCACATAATTATGGAAACAGCAGCCCCTCCATGGCCAGTCTACCCTAGTCACTCAACCTACCTATACATCTGACACACAGATACACAAAATCAAATGGGTCTATATCACTTTGTCAAATCCAATTTCAGCGAACATCCATCCATCGAACACAAATCAGCGAGCAGCCGTTCAATGAATGTCCACATCAGCAAACATGTTTCCCGGGGAAGTGAGTTAGTTGCCTAACATACCAAGTCACACACACACACACTGCAGTATATCAAACTCACCAAAGTGGGGGGCTGCACCCTCACATCCCATACTTATATATACCAGCTCTAAGATTGCACTACAGTGGGGAAAAGGGCAAATTTCCATATGTTAGCCAACTAACTCACTTCCCTGGGGAAAATGTTTACTGATGTGAACGTTCAATGAATGGCCGTTTGCTGATTTGTGTTCAATGAATGGCTATTTGCTGAAGTTAGGTTTCAATGAACTGATATAAACCCCAATCAAATATAGTGCAAGCCTAGCCCATAGAAGTGCTCTGTCATCTTGCTGCCTGAGGGTAGTACCCAGTGCCTCGATCAAGTAGAGCCACTGGAATGATCCCTGGGGTGAACTTTCTGTTACCCATCCACTCATCAAGATTTCTCTTGAAGAGGGTCAGCGAGGTACTCTGCTTGATATGTATGGGAAGTCTATTCCAGAGCATGAGAAATCTTTGGGTGAGGAACCTGTCCCTCCAGCATGTTCTGTTGATTGTGGTAGTGAGGTTGAGGTCTCTGGAGCATGTGGTGAGGAGGGACTGGGATTTCTTTAGATGTAGCATTTCAAACAGAGCTGGGTCAGACATGGTTTTGTAAGTCAAGCAGAGATCGCCTCTAAGTAGGCGATATGAGACAGAGAATAGCTGGAGTCTTTTGAGTCTGTCTGTGTAGGACATGTGTTTAATGCCTAGGATCCTCTTCGTGAGGTACTTCTGTGGCCTCTCCAGCTGTTGCAGGTGTCTAGTGAGGTACATGCCAAATGGGGCATTATACTCAATGATTGGTCTAATGAGAGAAGAGTAGAAAGAGTGATAATGACCTCTTTCTTCCTGGATGCAAAACCCTTGGTAATGAGATGTGCCACATAGAAGGACTTTCTGACCACAGTGGCAATGTGGTGGTCGAAGGAGAGGTTGCTGTCAACCTGCATCCCCAGATCTCTTATAACACCTTCAGTGTTCAGTGGGCTCCCATCGATGAGGTAATTAGTGGGAACTGAGTTTTTCCCAAAGGGGATGACGACGCATTTGTTGGCGTTAAGGTTAAGGCCATGGTTTTGACACCAGTCATTGGTCTCAGTGAGGCCTTTCTGTAGGATGTCTGCATCATTTACGGAGTTAATAATGGCTCCCAGCTTTCAGTTGTTTGCGAACTTGGTCAGCCAGAGTACCTTTGTGTTGGCCTGGACTTCTGAGAAGTAGATGCCGAACAGGAGAGGACCCAGGACCGATCCTTATGGGACTCCACTCGTGACTGGTTTGCAGTCTGACTTGGAGTCCACTACTTTCACACTGTGTGTTCTATCTGTGAGCCAATTTGCAACCCACCTAATGTTATAGGGGTTGATGCCTAGTTTGGTGAGTTTATCAATGATTCCCAAGTGAGGAATGGTATCAAGTATGCACTGTCTTACCTTCATCCACAGCCCTGGTGACTGACTCAAAGAAGTCAACCAGGTTGAGCAGGTGTGATCTCCCTTTCACAAAACCAAATTGCTTGGGGTCTAGAGTTTGGAGATTTCCTGTATCTTTGTTAATCAGGTCCATGATGATGCGCTCCATAGCTTTACATATCAGACTCATCAGGCTAATGGGGCGATAATCCCCAGGGTCTGTAGTTGCTCCCCCTTTATGGAGAGGGATGACTGTAGCAGTGCGCCATTCAGTAGGGACAAAGCCAGAGGTGAGACTGTGACTGAACAGGGCACACAGATGTGGTGCCAGTTCACTTTGTAGTTCATGTAGAACACACCCAGGGATATTATCAGGTCCCATGGAAGCCTTGGACAATACAGTTTTAACCTGTGCTGTAATAATGCTGGGTTCCTGGCATTTTTCCAGTATTGTTATTGATCCTTTGGGGGGGGGGGAGTGGTAATGTTGGCACTGGCTCTGTCGGCCAGTATGTTGGCAATATCTGTTGGCTGAGTATAGGAGGTACCATTGTGCAGTATCTCAGAGCAAATCTGGGTATTGCCATGGAGGTTCTTGATATAGCTATATAAGGCTTTGTGATTGTTTTTAGTGTCTGCCACAATTCTGCCTTCATAGCTGGCTTTAGAGGATTTAATGAGAGATCTCAACTTTTTGTTGAGGTTAATAAGGGAGTTTTTCCAGTCTTGGGACTTCATCTTTTTCTGTAACAGTTTCTTCCTTCTGTTATAGAGTTTATTAATGGCAGGGGACCACCAGATTGGCTTCCTTTTTTTGAAGGAGAGCATCTTGGTTCTGTTGGATATGGCTAGTGCCATGGATGTACATGTTTGTACAATGCATTAGTGTATGATTTGGCAGCCATGCAGCTACTTCCCACTGGCATGGGTGCTGTGAAGTTAGCCACTTCTTTTTTTAGGAGACCAAAGTCAGCTTTAGAGAAGTTTTTCAAGGTGGTTACCTTTGCGGGGGGGGGGGGGGGTGAGATGTGGATTTCCATGGTGATTAGTTTATGGTTGGATCTGACCAGGGAGGGACTGACTGTTGGTGTAGAGCAAAGGACGCCCATGTTAGTAATAACCAGGTCAAGGATGTTGCTTCCTTAGTGGTCAGAATGAGCTGGTCCAGGGCATTGGAATTGATGAATTCCAGGAAGCATTGGGCCAGTATATTGGTGCTTGAGTAGTTTTCCTAGTTGATGGAGAGGGGTAGTTGAAGTCTCCTAGTAAGAGAGTGTTAGGTTGGACCTTGATAGATTCCAGTGTGCTTTGGAACATGGAGTGAGAGTCTAGGGTCATGGTTGGGGACCTATAGCAGGCTATGACCTGGATCGCCATCTTACCCAATGTTAATTGTACCTGAAGTATCTCAGATGTGTTATGCTGGGCTACTAGACTGGAAGTGTGCATATCCTTTATAAATATGGAGACACCACTGCCTTTGGAGCTTTGGTCCATGTTTCGGGGCCAAAAGGTGTGGAGTGAGTAATAGCCTGGTAGCGCAGGGGTGCTTTCTGCTACTTTAAACTAGATCTCCGTTACAGCACAAATGTCGATGTTCTCCATTTTGAGGAGTGCTTCGAGCAAGTGCATCTTGAGATTTAGACTTCTAGCATTGAGCAGCATGATCCTCAAATTGCATTTATTTATAGTTGCTATGGTGGTAATTTGGTCTTTGGAACACCACCTAAAAAGGCACTATAGGGGTGGCAAGAGCCTTAGCCAGTACCTAGAAACCCAGGGATGACAGATAAAGGCCATCTCTGGCAAAGCATCAAGGTCTGTCAGTCATGTCATCCCAAGCAGACAGATATTGGATCCCCTTAGAATGACACCAGAAACCTTGCCAATTGTTGAAGTCAATCATTTTATGTTTGAACTGTGGTATCATTCTGGGTGATGGTAGGATACTGCTCCGGCTTATTGTCATACCTGCCTGGGCCACATAATCAGAGAGCTCCACCATATCTCTTTTCATGTAGTCCAAGGAGGTGCTTCTCAGGTCATTCGCACCCACATGGACAATGACAGAGTCATACTTGTACTTGTTGTGGAGTGACCTCAGTGCATGTGTTATGTGTTGGATTTTGGCACCCGACAGCTGACTGTTACCTTCTCCTTATTCAACCTAGTGAGTGGGACATCTGTGTGCCTCACTATTGAGTCACCTGTGATTAGTGTATTGGGCAAGATGTTTAGCCTTAAGGGCTTAGGTTGAGGGGCACACTGTGGAGGTGAGCTATGTGTCCTGTGGTTTGTGCTGTATTGTGGTGGTCGAGTGCATTTCTGTCTTGGAGGTCTCTGCTGTTTAGGTAAATTTTTATTGAGAGCCTCCGCAAAGGTGGGTGTGTGGTTTGTGTTTTTATATGAGAGCTGTGATAATGGGTGTTCTGAAGGGCTATGTGTTCCATGTGGTGTGGTGCAGCTGTCAACCTTCTCCTCTTAACCAGCTAGTCCAGTCTTGGCTGGAGAGTGCATAGCTTCCAATTTGGTGATTTAAGCGCATCTCTCACAAGTCTGATGTTTGGGAGGTAAGAGGAGAGGGTTGTCTGTGTATATGAGGCAGTTGCTTCACAGCTTCAGAATATCCAAGTGCATTAGGTTAATAAGAGAAAGCACAGGGAACTGCACTTTAATCATGCCAGGAGGGGTGGTCATAACTACTAAGTACTGGAACTATTTCTGTGAAGAACAACTAGTGCTGATGGCACTTAGGTGTGCTACAATAATTGCTACAAAAACCTGTTGAAGAACAGAACAGATTAGAATGTTTGAAGTGCAAGAGAGAAAGAACTAGCAAGATCTAAGGAGAAAACTGCAAAGCAGACTTTCTGGCACCAGTAATAATTTGCCTCAGCTCGGCGCCACATTAAGGAGCTTAAACAAGTGCAAACCCACGCAAATGTGGGCTTTTAAACCAGAAAGTTGAAAGGGATGGAAAAACTGGCCAAACAGCCAATAAACTAAAATTTCTGGGCTAGAAACCACTCCTCTTGTGGTAGATAGGCTACCTAGTGCTTACCACTCCCAATGATAAGTTAAAAGGCTTCCCTCCAACACAAAAAGGCTTGGGGCTCAGAAGCTTACAAACAGTCCTGGATACAGCAAATCTGTATCTGGACTAGACTAGTTACAGGAAAGGTGGGAAACAAGCGTAAATGTGTGCTTTTAAACCAGAAAGTTGAAAGGGATGGAAAAACTGCCCATACGGCCAGTAAACTACAATTTCTTGGCCAGAAACCACTTCTCTCATGGTAGATAGGCTACCTAGTGCTTTCCAATCCCGCTGATAAGCTAGAAGGCTTCCCTCCAACACAGAAAGGCTTGGGGGGGGGGGCTCAGAAGCTTACAAACAGTCATGGATATAGGAAATCTGTATCTGCACTAGACTAGTTACAGGAAAGGCAGGAAACAGGCTTAAAACTCCTTTTTTTTTACAGAAAAGCAGCTACAACAGCAGTAAAACAATTCAAATGCAGTGCAAGCTGGCACACTTGAGTGTGTAGCAATATTAAAGCAAATACAGTTTAAATAAATGCAATTAAATTAAAAAATGACTAAAAATAAGTGCAGAAGGCAGTACATTAGGAAAAAATCAAGATGGAGGCACTTAAGAGTATCAGAAAATAATGCCAGGAAATATATAAATAATTCAGTCAAGCAAAAATTAAGACAGTGCAGAACTCTGAACAGTCAAAAAGTACCAAAATATACTTATCAGCTCTATATTTCCAGATTGTTTGAGAAGCACACTCAGAACACAAGGAGATTCTAGCAATGAGAAAGGAGGAACAGAACATAATTCAAGGTTCAGAAACTAAGTGGGTTGGCCTTCTCAGATGTTCTTTCTGTATTAGGTAGAATGAGCTAATGACACTATACTTGGAGAAGTGCCCCAGATCAAATTTACAGTAGGGGTGGGCAACTGCAAAGCAACCAAGTATAAGAACAATATACCAATAAGGCAGGGGCAGCTCGTCCTATTGGACTGCCGGTCTGCAGCCCTCCCACCTACAAAGAAAAACAAGAAAAAAAATCAGTGAAACAGAAAATCTATTCAGATTGCCTTTATTGGTTTATCAACGACCGCACAGAACAGAGGAGCTCCGGACTGCTTCCCTTGCAGTCAGAGCCAATGAGGAGTGAGCTGAGAGCTCTCTCTCAGCTCTCGCGTGGATTTTGCTGTGTGGGCATTGTGTAGAGCAATCGGTTCTGTTGGATTATATGGCTTCCCTGCAGGTCGGTCATCGCTGGTAGGTGCAGACATGGTCGGACGGTCGCTGGCTTCAGAAGGTAGAAGACATGGTTGCGCTGGCTTCAGAAGGTAGGAGACATGGTCGCTGGCTTCAGAAGGTAGGAGACATGGTCACTGGCTTTAGAAGGTAGGAGACATGGTCGCTGGCTTCAGAAGGTAGGAGACATGGTCGGACGGTCCTTGGCTTCAGAAGGGGTGTGTGTGTATATATATATATATATATATATATATATATATATATATATATATATGACTGTGTGACAGAGGAATTGAGAAAATGAAACTGTAGTTATGTATTAAAAATAATATTGTAGGTCTGCATTATAGTGCTTAAACTGTACAGCATATGGATGTGGCAAATGTGTTAAGAATATGAAATATCCTATTACTGAAATGATTTATTGTAAAAACGATATTGATTGTAATACTGTACATGTTGTTTTTATTGGCATTTGTCAATCACATACCTCACGGTTTGTGTATAAAAACTTCAGGGAGAGAGTACACTTGACCACATACCTGATATTAGAAGAAATTGTGTAACAAATACATTATATTAAAGTTAGTTGGAGTGGGGAAGCAAACATAATTTAAAATTCCTGGCCTTACAGATGCTATATAGCAATATGAGAAAAGGTAATATAAACAGTTCAGAAGAAATTAAAAAAAATGTAATGGGATTGTGATATTAAATATCTACACCATGCCTAGATTGAATGAAAGAGCCTCAATTAATCCAAGTGCTAAATTTAAGATGTCTGAAGCATTAATCATGTGATTCATTTAATTTTAATTACTTTAAGTGTGTATATATGTTGGTTGTTTTTGATGAAGTGTGATTTACATGAAAGCTGGTAAGGTTTTCCTGAAATGGCTTTTTTCTTATTTGTGGCCTATCCCATTTGCTTCCTTATATTTGCTAAACAATTTTGTGTTATGGATGTAAACTAATAAGTACAACCAAGGTGTCCTTGACGCTGAACCATGTGTTCAGCAGCCCAGAGACCCACTCATCTTTTCCTCAGCTCTGACTGTATGCTTTTTCATATCAGTGTTTACCTGCTATAGCTGTGTAGTGAATCTATCTCATTAGTGATGGCTGTAGCAGGTAGCCAGTATTACATGTTGTGCACATAAAGTGCCTTGCATTTTGATACTTTTTATATGCTCTGTGCCATGCATGTAACATTTGTGTTTTGTACCTAGTTATCTATCAGATGTCCATTTGTATTGTGTCTTACTCTGAACAGGTGGTGCACAAGTGGCATCTACCATGTATGACTATGTACTTTATTGATACTTCTGAAAGACCACGCCAATGTACTGTTGATTGTTCCATAAGTGCTGTATTCTATTTTCACCGTAAGGAGCAGTAGACCTTCCTCTGTAAGTATTATTACACACTGGTCCTATCAGTGCCTTTTATGGCAATGTATATCCAGTCAGTGGGACTGAGGATGGTATGCAAGAGGGCAACATCTTAAAACTGACACATGGCCATGTGTTTGTTCCCTGGTGTATTGGAGAACCACCATACATTTTCTTCACTGCACTGCAATACCACAGTGGCATGGCTGTTCATGTTTGTGACTGTGTGTTAGCACTGCAGACAGTACTTTTATGGATACCAACTGCATTTACTTGATGCAGCAAAGTTTGTCACAGTTGTTCACTCAATTATCAGGATGACCATCACTAAAATGAGACTACTTTCTTTTATTGCTTGTAGAAAGATTGCTAATTGGTATTGCTTGGCATATACTCATACAGACATCATATTAGCCAAAAGGCAGAGAAGTAATATTACTGCCAAATCTCAAAAACAAAAGGGGAGCATGTACCACCTTCATATAAGACATGTAACATCATTGCTCAATAAGGTAGCCCATGTTTACATTCCTATTATAGTGATAATTATTATGTAATAATTCCACTATTCTAAACATGCAGGTGGGTAGCTAATGTTAAAGTTCTACCAAAGGGGACATAAATTATATTACAATCAATACAGTTTTAGTGCTTGATAAAGCTTTAGTTTAGTAGCATAAAAGCAATTGCAATATGCATTCTTAAACAAACTACTCTGATAAAAGAACCTGACATGCACAGTACAATGATGGTATATTAACAGAAAAGTTTGTTTTACCCATAGTATAGTGTAGCTATATTTTAAAAGATTTCAGAATTTTCACTTCTTGTATTTGGTTGACTGCATGGATAACAATTCAACATGGATACTGTTTAATTTTTCCACATATAGTTGTACCAATTTGCTCATTGTATAGTTAATCCACTTTCTATCAATTAATTCACACCTAAAACACCTTTGCTTTTAACACACATCTCCTTATGGTATTATGACATTTTTATTGGTTAGATTCATTAACAATCAATAGGAAGCAGATGAAAGTTCAAAGTGTAACAAACAAAATAACTTTAGTCTGAGATATTAACCAATATAATTTCTTTTTAATATTTTCATTTTTACATTCATATTCTTGTTGCTAAGTGAGCTACATTCTCTTGAGGGGTATAGTGTGAAATACCATGGTGGGAGAGAAACATACTTTGTCACATTTCATGTTTAATGCACTATACTAGAGATACTGATAGCTGGCTAGTGATTATAGGCATATGAAGCATTTCTATGTATTCATTAATATTCCAAAAAACAAATGATATACACCCTTTAACATAAACCATTGGTGATGCTGAATAAACTTTTATTTCTCATTGCAAGATATACAACTTGACAGGGTGCATGCTATTTTTACTGTTAATTATGCAAATTGGTATATTTTTTATATTTCTGTAAGCATTTCAGAAAGGAATTTACTGGCTCATGTAAAGTTTCAAGTCTCCTGAAAAAAAAACTGCTGTTGACGGAACCATTGCTGGCTTACCTAACACCCAGTGCTGTTCTCCAATCTGGTTGAGATAGGGAAAAAGCACTTAAGCACTTTCAGTTTTTTTTTTTTTTGACTGAGTTATATTTTATTTAATCAACAGTTGCAGTTTTAAACCCCAAAGTATTCCACAAAGCAAATCCTAAAACTATTTACAATATTTACAAGCTCATCTATTCAATTAGTAAATCAGTAAAGACTGAAGTTAGAAAATAATGACAGACATTTGAGTTTCAGATTTCATACCATTCAGAAAATTCATATTAATGCAAGACCTATTCTATTATCTTTCTAAGTTTATAAGAGCAATATTTTAAAAATTGTCCTTATTTTTGGGCCTTTGTCCCACTTCTTTGTATGGCTTTGTCCAGATTTCTTGCTCTGAGGTTGAGAGGTATGACAAATGTGTCAGGGTCATCACAGTCAGCCAGAGATATTTCAAATTGTGACATACTTGTTGCACCCCACTCCCCCATGTAGTGACTCTGGATGTGTTGAAGCAAGGCGAGGAGTAGTTATGCAGTGTAAATGTGCAGAGTACCCCCCCCCCCCATCCAAGGTAGACACAAGTACTAGAGTGGCTTTTCATCTGACCTTGATTTTTGCAGAATGGTCTGGTTTCTGTCATATTTTTTGTACTGTTGATTTATGCTTATTACTCAAAGTGCCTGTTCCTCTGTGTTTAAGTAGCAATACTTTAATGACCATCAGGTAAGCTTGGCTGAGATTGTAAGATGCAAGTAAGCTTCCTTTAATAAGCATACTGTTAAAGAATTGCCAACATTGAAAGCCTTTCTGTTGTTGCCATGTAGAGAATACTTAACTAGATAATGTATAAGCCTTGGGTATTGAAATGCATATGACAGTATTTGTAATAAAGGACAGGATTACATTTTAAGAAGCTAATTACACTTGGAGACTTCCAGTCATCTCTACAGGCTTTACCCGTAAACTAAACAGAATGCCAGTCGTGTGGTCCATAACCTGTACAGTAATCCTTTTAAGCAATGTATCTTGAGCTTATTTCTTGTTTGCTTTTCATTTTTACTTTGATCATGTTTTCCCCATGAAACAAGTAGATAGTTGTCAGGCAGCAGGTCTTTTTTTGGATAAGGAACATTTTTCAAGTGGGGGCATCAGAGATTTCTACTTTCAGCATGTTACTTGGTACTTTAATAAAGCTGAATATAAATTATAATTAGAACTGCAGTGCAAGAAGTGGTTTGAGTAGAGTGCTGCTTGTTTTTCTTATACTTGATTTTGACTGGCATTCCAGTAATGTATTTAAAGAGTAATTTATTTTTTCATGCCTTACAACCTTGTTGTTTCCATCTAGATATTAAGTAAGCTGTTATGCAGCCAAGGCATTAAAATATTTTTTTTCTTCTACACTTCATTTTGTCTTGATTGGACTCGCATAATGACGGTTTGGCACACAATATAGCGTATTTAATTAAAGTTACAGGTTTTGTGGTTTTGAGCATAGCCCCTCCCCTTTCTAGATGGCCACACCCCTCCCCATTGACCCCTCCCATTCAGCTGTCCCTTGCATCCCCCCTTTGATTTGACGTCACCAGCCGCCACTGCAATAAGGACAGAGGGTGGGAAACTATTTTAGGCAGAAAACACCACAAAAATATTTATCACAGCAGAAACATAGCAGAGAGCCACTAAATGAATGTTTTAAACAGATAAAGAAGCAAGGAGACTAGAGAATGCTTTTAATTGGAAACAAATCAGTTATATGATATACTCTTTGGCAGGAAATCAGAACAAACAGATGCTTAACAAATGGAGAAAATTTTCAGTTAATACCTTTCACACAGTGAAACTAGCTAAAAAAGATTTACAAACAGTGTGACAGTAAAAACCTTATTTATCAAGCCCTGTAAGGGAGACAATTTTAGTACAATTGTGCAGATTAGTTTATAGCAATAAAATACAGTAAAAAGTATGCAGCAAACAAAAAGTTTGCATGCATCATTTTTAGCATTCTGTATAATGCTTTGTTCCAGTCCATAGTTTTGAAACATCTGCCATCTGTTAGCCTGTGCAATGACATACTGTGCCCCCCTCTGTCTAGGTTAGTACTATCCTGCAGTCAGCACCTCCATAAGTTTCTCATAAGGCACCTCCTTCTTCATAGGCTCATCCTTCACAGGCTCCTCCACTGTAGCTGGCGCCACCACAGGATCCTCATCCTGCACATTCTCTGTTGCTTAGTCTAGGATATCCTCTTCCTGACACAAGGAGTGCCTTCTTCAGTGGAGATCTGGGATCACACAATAAGCAAATGGGAAATTACAAACAGATATGATTCAAACCTTGCACTCCAGGTTTAGAGCACAACTTGTAAACCTGTCTTCAGGTTTATGAGGGCTTGACAACCATCTTTTTTCAATCCTCCCTCCCACATTTTTTTTCTTCTGGAATTAGTGGTAACATTTGAAGGCCTTTTTTAAACTGTTACTGTGAACAGCACAGTGGTGCAGCTTATAGCATTGCTGACCTTATCAAATGCATTTGATTCCCTGATATGGTTCTTCCATGAGGTGCTTTCTGTGTGGAGTTTATATGCCCTTCTTGTGTTCATATTATTGATTTCTGCTGTTATCTTGGTGGCTTCCTACCATGATCCATAGACATTCAGGTAAGTTGGTTAGAAATACTCCAAACTCACCTCAGGTGTGTGTGTGTGGGGGGGGGGAGGGGTCAAAGAAGGAGATGCTTCTTATGATGAACTGACATCCCAACTAGGACTGCATTGACTTCCTGTTGTATGTCCACTGCCTACAAAGATAAGCTACAGATTCGTATTGGATAAAGTAGGTGTTAAAAATGGCTGGATGAACAATTAGGTTGGTTGTGCATTTTATGCATGCAGAAAACGTTTTTAGTGTATAGCACATCCAAACAGTTTAGGTTTAAAAAATATCGATTCCTGAGCCCCACCCCATCCATAATCCATGGCGCATTATTGGTTAATACTTTAGGTTATTAGTGATCACGCATCATGAGATTAGTCTACAGCCCTGCAATCTGTCCATCTGAAGAACACCCACTGAATCTGTTAGTGTCAGGATTAGATGGCCTAGGAAAATACAATATTGGATTCCTTCTTTAATGATTTATCAAGTCACCCTTTCTTCAGCCCAGGCTATGTATTTTAGTTTAATTTGTGTAACATATGTCCATATGAATATGCTAGCTCTGTTAAGACCTGAAGTTGTACATTAGCATCCTAGTAGGCTTGTCAGTCCTAGTATGGGAAAGAATTTGCTATGTTAGCATAACAAGGAGGAAGAAGAGTTGCACATTCAAGACAATGCAATCTTCTAGAAAGGCAAGGCCAGAATGACATATATACATATGCATATCTATCGCGCTCTCTCTCTCTCTCTCTATATATATATATATATATATATATATATATATATATATATATATATATATATATATATATATATATATATATATATATCGAAGATAAGGGGTGCAAAAAGTCAAAACTGCAAACGCAAATCCTATCAACTCCAAAATGTCTACATTTTAGTGTGTGGTTGCAGTTTTGAGCATCGGTGCTTTTAATTGGATCACTCTGCAGTGCGGATCGAGAAAATTACCCTTTTCCTCACTATAGTGCAATCTTGGAGATAGAATATATAATTAGCAGGGGGTGTGGGGATGCAGGGGGGTTGCTCCTCTACAAAATAGTAGATATGTATATGCTTTTTCCCAGTGGTTTTTTAGATGGTGAGTGGTGCATTACACGTCAAATGTCGATTTTTTTTTCCTTCCTTTATGCAAAGGGAGAAGAAAGGATAGCAAATTTTCACCATGTCATCTGTATTGATGGATATCCTGGCTCTCACACCTTCCATCAACATCAACAGTACTTATGTTTTGTAGTTGGGTGGTTAAAGGCTAGCCTCACCTTGAGAAAAATGTAGGGCCACACTGAAGCCTAATGGATATGAGTGCATAAGCTGGTTATCCAAAGGGGTTGGGGTGCTATGAGGAACACATGAAATATCATAGGATATGAGCTGGAGCATCCTTTTGTGTCTACTGTACACAGAGATTTTGCAAGTGTAGGCTAGGTTCTGTTAGTGATCGATGGTTTCAAGATATTGTGGATGGAGAAGAATAAAATTAAATCAGGATGTTTGAATTTCAAGGGACTCTTCAAGGACATGCATTGTTATGAATTTGGAGAAATGTTGTTTACATGTACATTATGCAGTCAGTAATACCCAGAGAAGGTCTGCTACATGAGACAGTAAGTTGAAAATATATGACTGAAACTTGTTAAAATTAGCAAGTCATATTTGTATAGAGGATGTCATCTACATAATACCTCTCATAGGTTCATAGGTTGGTACTAGGCTATCGGCCCTAGGGTCTATACAAGCCTAGCCATAACAATTCCCTGGATATTTCTTCCCACAATATTTACTTCCCTGGACCCCTGTCTAGCAGGGTGACTGACGTGATCCCCGGGGTGAATTTCTTATCTCCCATCCAATTGTCAATTTTAATTTTAATTTTAAGTTCAAGACAATAGCACATCAGAGTAAATTATTTACATTATAGGAAGTAGAAGTACCATTCAAAACACTGAGCCCCTTTTTCCTAATCAGTTGCAGGTGAAAGTCATCAAATTGCATTTTCATTCATTTGAATTCAACAAATTTTAATTGTCTATTCACTTTCACCAGACTACAGTGGCCGAACATGGAGTATACATCATTACTCAGATGGCTTTAAATAGCAATGTGTGTGTTCTGGCTCAGGCACAGAAGAGACTGTGTCTGACACAGAAAAAAGGAGTATACCAACAAATCATCAATCGCAAATATTTAGTAATGACATGAAAATGGTTGCCATTTTACAAGTCAGCAAAAATGGAGGCGAAAACATAGACTGTAATATGATTATCCAAAACTTGTTTTGGCGACACAGAGTCACTGAAAATAGCTAAGTTCCCCAAACTAATAATTACACCTCTTGGTACCTATGGCTTTCTTTTTGGTACAATTAGGAAAGTGGGTAAAATCATCCAACTTCCCACTCACATATATTTGCATAATTTGTTCCTTTTTGGAGTTGGAGGTCTTCTTAGATTTCTCCATGCTTGGATAACAATCTTTTTAAATGTCAAGCTGTTGTGTATCACAGCATGGCAGTAGATGGATGTTATTTTTGCTTGTGCATGATGGTTGTATTACCTCAAACTCTTGCTTGCGATCTATGCTACACTGGAACATTGACCTGATCTGTATCCATTTTATAAAGTACATATTCTGAGATATCTTATGACTTAAGTTCAAGTCACATAACACAAAAGGATCTCCCAGAGTCCTAGTAAAAAAAACGTTACAGTACGTGTTGGTAAATAGATAATAAAATGTAATTTCATAGGAAACAAGAACTGGCCCATTTTCATATTCTACTGGTAAAACAGTTGAGAACTTATATCCATCTGATGTATTTCCAGACAATATGTTCATTTCATGCTACTCACTGATAAAAAGTCTGAAATGAGTGTTTGTTCCTGGTGTAGAGAAGAACAAAGGCATTACTGTCACCAAACAGTGATCCTGTTACTAAAGCAGCCAGCCAGGGAAGGTAGGAATAATCAGCTGACACTGCAATGTCCATGCTGGTGGGTAGGTGGTGGGGGGTTGAGGGAAGCAGCCTGACTCTCTGCACTGTTGACACCAGGCAGAGGCATGATTACATGCCAGGATGTATTCATCCACCAAGTACCATCTCCATGTGCTGTAGCCAAGACAAGATGTGCAAAAGAACCCATGTCACTGGGCCCATATTTTGGATTTCACATGCACATCAAGTTGCTACAAAGGATACTGAGGCTTGGGACCAAAATTTTCTTCCCTGGTGATGGCTGTCAACCTTTTCCTATCACTGTGTGTGCAGAACAGTGGGTAGAAAGAGGAGATACATGGGCTGATTGACTGAAGGCCTTGATCATCAGCAAAGAGGGGAGCAGAAGAGAGAGAGAGATTAGTAAAATAAAAAAAGAGTATAGAAATGTTTATCTGCAGAGGTTAGCTTGAGAAAGTAATACCAAGATGGCCATCACTGGGTCATCCACAAAATATCACTGCTTATGTTTAAAATAGAATCACAAGTTTATGGGTTACTGAAAGATGTAAAATGACTGACAGTCAGTATAAACAGTAAGTAATGTTGCCATAATTTATTTAATTACTGCATTTTGCTTTGCAGGTAACCCTTATGGAGTCCATTTTGTTTAGCAGGTACGTCTCATTCAGCATATGAGTACTTTAAGTGGAAATCCAATAAGCAGAGTTCCAGGATTAAGGACATAAAACTATCATGTACATCAATATATGGAAGGCTAGGATATGTAAAACTAAAGTGGCACCTTACATTTATCCAGATTTCCTACAAATACTTTCCAGGTTTTGCTCTTTGGATGTCAACTTTCATGTCCAGTTAAATGGCTTACAAAATTCAGTAAAGAAACAAGGTAAGACTTATCCTAGGTACTCTAATCAAGAGTTAAAATGAGCAAATCCAACATCGTACTGACATTTGATCAAAATGTAGTTGTTTTCTTTAATACATTTCATAAAGCAGAGTAGTGTGCAATGGAATGCATATTTAAAATGTGGAAATATACATAGCTTCAAGTTCATGGCAAATTACATTCACTGAATTCATTGGTCTTCACTTTGATTCAACAAGTTATGTGCCAAGCTGATGTTTTCCTCTTAAGTTATCAGGGCAGACTGTCCAATGGCTGAAACAGTTTTCACAGCACATCTTGATTTCCAGGAATTATGTATTTCATTCATAATCACAATTACTATTAAAAGAGATGATTCAGAGGTGTATGCTAGGCTAATGACCACTGGGGCCCATAAGAGTACCTGTACAACCCAAATGTGACCGACAAATTTGATTTATGTAGGTGGTGATTTACTGACTAACTCTGTCCATCAGAGACATAAGAGTCAGACCAGGGGTGAATTTCCAATTACCCATCCATTGGTCCAAGTTCCACTTAAAAAGGGATAGAGAGGAACTCTGCTTCACATGCATGGGGAGCCTATTCCAGAGAATGGTAATTCTCTGAGAAACATATCTGTCTCTCCATGTCCTGTTTATGTAGCAAGCAAAATTTAGGTCTTTTAATCTAGTAGTTCTGATGCTGTTGGTTTTGCATATGTGCAAAAGGTTTCTCAAAACAGGGTCCAGGGACACCCTGTATGCCAGATAAAGTTCACCTCTCAGAAGTCTGTATGATACCAAGTAAAGAGACAGAGCTTTGAGGTAATCAGCATAGTGTTTACTCCCTGTATTCTTTTTGTAAGGAACCTTTCTGGATGTTCCAGTTGCTGTATGTGCTTGGTCAGGTACATACCAAAGGGGGCATTATACTCTGTGATGGGTCTGATGAGGGCAGAGTATAGTGGCAGTGTAAAAAGCAACGCTTAAATGTATTAACACCTTTCTTCCATCTTGTTTTTAAAATCGGCAAAATCTGTACAAGTCTACCAATCACTTGTGAGTAATCTTTATATTATGTGTATTCTACCATAACTGCATACACCCTCTGCTGCATTTACTTTACCCATCTAAAGACCTAAACACTGAAAAAGAGGGAAGGTCAGCCTGCTAGTTTCATCTGCATTGCCAGCCTTTTAGCATAAGGTCTCCTAAGACAGTGTACAAACTGCATTATACTCAGATAATAAACTTATATGTAATGATGTTAAGTTGCCCGATCTCGCCTTTGTTCTTGCTGGATAGGTTCGGAGCCGATCCTTGGCTCCGACTCGGACACTTACTATAGCTCGAGAGCTCTTTACTGGCTCAAGGCTACCCCTTATCCCAGAATGCCCAGCATCAGCTACCCAGATCTCATTTGCCACTTTAGCTGCGAGGTTGCGATCAATACTGGCTCAGGCTTAGTATAATTTTTTTCTCTATTAAACTCAAATATTGTGCTTAAAATTTGATATATATTTTCTCTCTTGTAGTAGTTGTAAGTTTATTTTATTGTAAACCCCTTATCTCGTCCTTGCTGTGTTTTTTTGTGCTGTGTTTGCCGTCTCCCCTTAGTTGCTAGGCCTTCTGTTATTCCCTGAACTCGTTTAACTTAGAGAGTCCCCCCCCCCCTTAAGGACAACTATTTAAGTTAGAGGCTCTCCTTTAAGGTCTTTATTAATTTTTAGTTTACTTTTGTAGTTTGTCTTTTTGGTAAAATGTCTAAGGAAGTTAAAAGCTCTGGCTTTAAAAAGCGTGACTCATGCTGTTAGAAGATGTCTCTGACAGATGGGCACACTAGTTGTGTTTACTGCTTGGGGGCTCTGCACCTGCAGGACTCGTGCTATTTGTCATGCCTTTAGTCCAAGGATCCTGCAGGAGCAGAAAAACAAGCTTATCCTTTGTGGATTGTTAAAACAGAATTCTCTGGCTAAAGCATCTCAGCCAGTGAAACCTTTGAAACCAGTCAAGCCATTGGCTCCATGTTCGGAACCGACCTGTGAGCTTGACAAACCAAGTGGGTCGGTGCCATCTGGCACCGACAAGACTACCCCTCCGTCGGCTCCAACTGTTACTTCAGAGCCATCTCAGAGCCACAAACGAGAGAGGTCTCCTTCATTGGAGCTGATTCGCTCGGTGCCACAATCACCCTTACTTCAAAGCAAGTCCAGTCATCGCTCATCTTCCCACTTCTCTTGATCCTCGAGGTTAACAGATCAGGATGAGGAGAGAGTGGTCAGTAGGTTGCTGAAGTCACAGGCCCTTGCTAAAATGCTTTCAAGCCTGCCTCAACAGGCTTCGGCTCCATCCACTTCGACTTCAATTCCTCCTCCGACTATGCTTACTTTGGAGCCAGAGTCCATGGACACTCCAATAGTGGTTCCTTTAGCTCTGATGACATCCTCTTCGGCTCCGACGTTGGCTCCGATTACCTCAGTTCTTCCTCCCATCAAGGTATCTGGGCATCGAAGCTCTCTTGTCAGCTCCGAGGGGGAAAGTGGCATCAGACCCTTGTCCGACCCCTTGCTCCCTCTCGGAGCGTCGGCTCATTTGAGCTCGGCTCCCACATTGGCCTCAGAGCTGTTGCCCTTGGTGCAGGGTGGGATTCCTGTCTCTTCAGAGCTGGAGCCCTCCTTGTGTCGAGACCGTGGTGCCTTTGAGGTCATGCGGAGAGTGCTGTCCCCACAGACAGCTCCACTATCAGCTCCATCAGCTCCATTCCCCCTCGGTGCCTGTGACAACCTCTGCTCCTCCTCTAGCCCCAAAGTGTAGGGAATCTATGCCCCAGGACACCCTATTGGGTGAACCCTCCAAAACCTCCCGAGAGCATTCTGAGCAGGCTTTCCAGAAGAAAAAGTGCAAGAGGAAGCATCAAGACTCCCCTGAGTCTGTCACCTCAGATACAGACCTGGATGAATCAAAGGGGTCCCCAAGGTCCCCCTTTGAAGATGTTTCCTTTTTGGACATCCTTGAGATTCTCAGGCAAAGTATAGCTGGACTTCCCTAGCCCCCCCTGAGGATGAGTCTGTATACCTGGATGCATTTGGTTCCCGACCTTCCACCTCCTTGCTGTCTCCGCCTTTTGATCCACTCATGTCTGTAGTGCCTCGAAAGGCTTGGTCAGCTCCAGATTCCATGGAACCTGTCCCGAGTAGACCCAATAAATTCATCACAGCTCCCCAAGACAAACAATTCTTAAAGGTGTCCCAGTTGATGCCATGGTGGTAGCTGAAACCTCCTAATCTGTCCATCCACCGAATAAAGACTCTCGTACGATGGACAGATATGGGAAGTGGATGTTTTCATCAGCGACCTTCTCTCTTAGGTCCCTGAACTATCTTTCCCATTTTACTAGGCTTCAGAGGGATCTCCTATAAGAGCTTGGAGATACCCTACAAGATCCCACAGCTGAGGGAGCTTCAGCCAAGATAACTACCCAGCTGGCGACTCTTAATTCAATAGTCAACTCCTCCATGAGGCTTATTTCATACGCAGCCGATGGAGCGAGTAGAGCTGCAGGAACAGGAGTGGCTCTTAGGAGACATTCTTGGCTGTGGCTGTGTCAGTCTGTGGAACCTTTCAGAGTGTCCTTCACCAATACCCCCTTTGATGGCTCCTCTCTCTTTGGGCCTCAGGTGAAAGACAAGCTTACTAGGTGCAAGCAGGAAGGCAAGATGCTCTCTGATGTTGGAGTCCATTTTTCCACTCCTACCAGACCATACCCAAAGGGTCAGAAGGGTGGAAAGATGTGGTTTTAAAAATCCCAGGGACCCTTGCCTGATGCACATGGTGAATTTTCCTCCAGGGGCAGAGGGAGAAATAATAACAATGGCAGACACTGTCCTCGTGGCAGAGGGGGTCCACAAAATCAGGGTGACAGAGATACGTTCTCTTCCAAACCCTATCAACATTCCTGAAGGGATTCCCGACTGCTCAACTCTGAATGCAGTTGAGGGAAGGCTTTCATTGTACCCAATCACCTGGTAAAATATTACAAAAGACAAATGAGTACTAGCCATTATATCCAGAGGTTACAAGATTCCCATTCATCAACCCCCTTTTGTTTCAAAAAAATCCATCCCAGATGTTCCACCCAATCTAAGGGATCAGGCAGTCACAGAAGTTTCAAGACTGCTAGAAAAAAGAGCCATCCAGGAAGTCCCCGCAGACCAAGTAGGATCCAGAACTTACTCAAGATTCTTTTTAGTGCCCAAAAAGACAGGGGACTGGAGACCAATTCTGGATCTCAGCAGATTAAACAAATCTGTACAAAAAGAAAAGTTCTAGATGGTAACACTGCAGTCCATTCTTCCCTTTCTGGGTCAGGACAATTGGATGTGCTACATAGATCTTCAGGACGCGTGCTATCATATAAAAATGGGCAGATGGTCCAGGAGATTTCTATGCTTCCAGCTAGGGGCCAGTCATTACTAATTCAGAGCTCTGCCCTTTGGTCTCACCACAGCCCCCAGGGTGTTCACCAAATGCATGGCAGTAGTCACAGCTCACCTGAGACGTCTAGGATTCCAGGTGTTTCCTTATCTGGGCGACTGGCTCCTCACTGCTACCATCAGGCAACAACTTATAGAGACACAAGATTATATCATCACATCCTGTGTTCAACTAGGCATCACAATAAACTTCAAAAAATCTGCCTTGTTGCCCTGTCAATCTATTACATACATAGAAGCAGAGCTAGACACAAGAAAAATGATTGTAAAATTGCCTCAGGAAAGAGTTTCCATTATTCGAAAACAGGTGTCACTTCTCCTGAGGAGCAAAATAATTCAAGTCAAATATGTCCTTCAAGCTCTAGGGTCCATGGCAGCAGCAATTCTTCTAGTTCCCTTAGTACACTTTCACATGAGAATCCTTCAGTGGCTTCTTTTCACACAATGGTCCTTCCAGGAATTACCCATGTCTCACATGATGCTAATTATGGAATCTTGCAAAAGGCACCTTTCCTGGTGGATGGTCTCCCCACTAGTTACTCAGGGCAGACCTTTCATGGAACCTCAGCCAATCACCACAGTGACCACGGACGCTTCCCTGATAGGGTGGGGGGCTCATTATCTAGGGAAGACAGTCCAAGGCACTTAGCAACCTCACATGTACCACTTGCACACCAACGTCCTGGAAATGAGAGTGGTGCTCTTAGCATTGCAAGCTCTTCAAGACTCTCTCCCTGCCGGGACTATTGCAATACAGGCGGACAATATGTCAGTGGTTTGGTGCATCAACAAACAGGGAGGAACCAGGTCTTACCCCTTGTGCCAAGAGGCCCTCAGACTGGCAATGGTCAATTTTCTCCCAACGTTTTCTGACAGCAACGCATATCCCTGGGACATCCAATGTAATAGCGGACAGGCTCAGCAGGGCTATCCTCATGCCTCACGAGTGGTCTCTGAAACAGGAAATTGTGGATCTTATTTTCTGCAAATGGGGCCAGCCTTGCTGTGATATCTTTGTCTCTCCCCTCAACAACAAATGCAGCAGCTACTTCTCCCTTGTTCCTCCTCCAGGTCAGACACCCAGGGACGCTCTAGTCCACAATTGGCCACAGGGACTCCTTTATGCATTTACCCCCTTTCCCCTAATTCCAAAAGTCATTCAGAAAGCAAAAGCATTGGGTTGCAAAATGATCCTCATTGCCCCCTATTGGCCTCAACAGATTTGGTTTCCGTTCCTTCACCCCCACCTTCTAGCCCAGCCTTGGATTCTGGACCCAGTACCGGACCTCTTGATTCATCAGTCAGACGGGCTACACCAATCCCTCCAATCTCTCAAGCTCTCAGCTTGGTTACTCCACTTCCAATCCTAGCCAGACTTCCTAATATTTCCCCAGCAGTGCATGATATTATTGTTTCCTCCCATAAGACAAATACAAGGAAAGTCTATGCTAGCAAATGGAACAGATTCTCTTACTGGGCAGAATCCAGAAATTTAGATCCTTTTACAGCTCCTGTACATGAGATTTTGGATTTCTTAGCAGAACTATTTCATTCTGGTGCAGTGGCTGCTGCCATCAGAGTACAACTAGCTGCCATTTCAAATTTTCATGTCGGAGTTTCTAACTCCAGCATAATGTCTCACAAACTCTGTAAGACCTTCATGAGAGGTACATCTCTACTTTGACCCCCAGTAAAAGAGCCCCTTCCACCTTGGGATCTCAATTTGGTTCTGGCCTCCTTGATACTGCCACCCTTTGAACCAGCAGCATCACGTTCCTTGAAATTTCTCTCTTGGAAAACTCTTTTCTTAGTTGCTATTACTTCTGCCAGATGTGTTTCAGAACTTCATTTACTATGTGTTTGCCCTCCATACCTAGTTTTTCATAAAGACAGAGTTTCTCTGAGAACCATCCCATCTTTTCTACCTAAAGTTTGTTCAGAACACAATTTGAATCAATCCATTCACCTTCCTGTCTTTTTCCCTAATCATTCCAAGGCAGAATACAGATTACACCAACTGGATGTGCATAGACAACTGCATTTCTATCTCCATAGAACTAAAGAGATGAGAAAATCAGATCAGTTGTTCCTTTCATTTGCTAACAACAAACAAGGCCTTCCAGTTTCTAAAGTAACATTGTCAAATGGTTATCAGACACCATAGCCCATACCTACCATTTGCGACAAAAAGATCTTCCAACAAAACCCAAAGGTCATTCAACCAGGTCAGTAGTTACTTCAGTAGTGTTTCAATCTAGATTGCCCATAGATTCAATTTGTGCAGTAGCTACTTGGACAGATCCTCATACATTCATTTCTTATTACAAAGTAGATGTGGTCTCCCGGGGTAGGGCTTCCTTTGGTTCCACGGTTCTGAAGAGTCTGTTCCAATGAGCCACTCAGGATTGAGGTGCTAGGGATGCTGCCCCATCCAGCAAGAATGAAGGCAAGATTGGACAACTTAACATAAAGAAATTATGTACCTACCATAACATTCCATGTTAGTTGTCTTTCATCTCGCCTTCCTTCTTGTGTCCCTTCCTCAGTCCCCCTTCCTCGAGGATTGAGAGGAGTTTCTCAATGGTTTCGCTGGCTAACTTGTTTTGTTGTTAGTTGCTTTCCAACCAAACCATGACAATTAACTGTATATCCAGGTTTATTAATGGATTATCTTCTATAATTATATCTAGTGTGAGCTATCTCAAATGAGATCTGGGTAGCTGATGCTGGGCATTCTGAGATAAGGGGTAGCCTCGAGCCAGTAAAGAGCTCTTGAGCTATAGTAAGTGGCGATTCAGAGCCAAGAATCGGCTTCAAACCCATCCAGCAAGAAGGAAGGCGAGATGAAGGACAACTAACATGGAACATTATGGTAGGTACATAACTTTTTTTTAATAATTCCATCTGTGAGAGGTGGAAATAAATACCTAATTAAATCTGGAGGCTTCCCTCTCATCTCAAAAGTTCCCCACTGAAAAGTAGTCATCTAAGCTTCATGCACCTTCAACACAATCCTTCATGATTCACACCAAAATATCTTATGCTGTAGATGTAAAAGAATTATGCCCAAATCCTTCCAAAATAAAAAGATTAAGTATCAGCAAAAACCATGCCCACTGATCTGTGTCATACATATCCCCCATAAAGATTCACACTCAGCAAAAAACACTCCAGATCTACCACTCCCAATTATAGCATCAACAGAGATGGTTTAGAGATATTTGACTTTATTGTCAGGCACACTAACTTAGAATTCACAAGTCTAGACAAGGAGAGGGTTTACAGTGGGTTGCCTTTTAGCACCAGGATATCTAAGGTTACAAGGGCCCTAAAGATCTTACTTCTTGATAAATAATGGCTACAACATGGTAGTGTTACATGCAGGGGTAAAAGACATGAGACATAGAATAGTGAGGGACGTGCATCCTAAGTGGATTTCTTCCTTTGTCCCATGATGCCTAGATGCAAAGAAAAGATAATTGACTTCAGTAATTGATTAAATAGCTGGCGTCATTCCAGGAGGATCCCATAATTGTCAGCATGGGATGAAATGATCAACAGTCCAGTTGGCTTCATAAAGGATGGTCTGCAACTTTCATTCCAAGGTTTCCAGATACCGGTTAAAGCCTTTGCTGTCCCCAGTGCCTTTTTAGTTAGTGTCCAGTGGATTGACATTCCACCATATCTTACATATCAATCCTGAAATCCAATTCTATTAAAGTGGCTTTTCTCAATTCTAGAAGACTAAACAGCAAAGTGCCTGATCTTGAGGAGTTTGGAAGACACCACATCTATGAAGTTACTGAGACTTGGTTAAAAATGTAAAAAAGAACACTCCCTCTATACCAAGGTTTTCACTTTTCATGTCTTCAGACTCAATGGTATACCTATTTGTTAATGAGCATATTACCTGCAGACAGACCTTTAAGGACCTACAGCCGATCTCATTGAGCCACTGACCAGTCTAGATAGGATTATCAGCCAATAGCTTGTTACAAACACTTTCTTTGTCCCCTGATGATCACATAATATTCCTTAGTTTTGTAAATGGTCTCCCTATTAGCAAAAACCCCATTATTATGGCTGACTTCACCTACCTTCAATGAACTGGGACACCTATACTACTAATGTAGGGTACACCCCAAAATTCCTAGACTTATTGAACAAAAATTCACTTGAACAGTTTGCAAATACACCTACTAGAGCACACAGCATTCTTAGCCTGATTCTTACAAATATGGCTGCCCATTTCAGTAAGCCAGTGGTATCTCATTCTCCAGTGATGTCTGACCACAAATGCGACCACCTCTTTTAAGCTCCCTAATGCCCCTACAGCAAACCCATCTGACTACAAACATGTCAACCTCAGCCTACTTTATGATGAACTCTTAAATTTCACTGATGGATGCACCTTCCCTGACCTTGATACAGCAGCAAACTTCACCAAGAAGTTCTACAAACATTTAGAAAACAGTATAGAGCTAGTGGCCCTTACCAGTGCCAAGTATCATGGGAAATTCCAAAAAAAACACCCTGGTGATTCACTACCATAAATAAATTATATAACAAAAGAAATAAACTCCTTAAATTATTTAGAAGATCCAAAGCCCTTCTTCTCCAGAATAGTATCAAAAGCATTGCCAAAAAAAAAACGAAGACTACTATCAGATCCACTAGCAAAGCTCTTGAGCTTAGGCTAGACTCTAAAGCCACAAATAACGTACATCCATCTTCAGATATGTTAGAAAAAAAAAAAAAAAACAATACCCTACATTGCTCATAAGTTATTCATAATGATGCTTCCTTTTCTGTCCCAAAAGATATTAACAATATCCTTGCAAACAAATTTAGTGCTAACTTTATCCCTGGGATGACTTTCTAAATTCCTAAAACATCTGAATCCTTTACTCCGCCCAGTTATAGGTTCATATGTCTTTACTAGGCTATTGATCTGTGAGGACCTTAAGATGCCTAGCCTTACATTCCCATGGTAGAGTTCCTTATATTTTGCATATGAATAACCCAGAGAAAGGCAAAACAAGGATATCCTGGGACACTTACTCGTTGCCCCTATCCATGAGGGGCATGAGTGCTAAACCAGGGCTAAATTTGCAGCTTCCCATTCATTCATCCAAATTACATTTACACAGAGAGGGAGAAGCACTTCACTTTGTGTGAAGTGGAAGATGGTTTCATAGAATAACTGTTCTCTGTGATGCATACCTATCCCTCAACATATTTTATTCATGTTGTGATAGATATCGAGATCCCCTGATCAGGTATTCATGCCACTAGTGAACTTGCAAATGTTTAATAGGTCTAACATGGCAGGGTCTAGTGAGACACTATACATGAGGCAGAATTCACTTCTTAGTAGCCAGTATGATATAGAGTAGCAGGATAAGGCTTTGAGATGGCCGGCATAGTTTTTGTGTTTTATGCCCTTAATTTTTTTTTTTTTTTTTTTAGTGAGATAGTTTTGCGGTCATTTCAGTTGTGACAAGTGTTTGGACTGATACATACTGAAATGGGCATTATATTCAATGTTCAGCCTGATGAGAGCAGACTACAGTAGAATAATAACATACCTGGACCTGGATGCCATATCTTTAGATATAAGCTGTGTGATAAAAAAAGACTCATTTACAATAGCGGATACATGGTGATCATAGGGCAGTTCATTGTCAACATAGATTCCCAGATCCCTGAATATAGGATCAACTTTTGGGGTAGGTTGCCAATGTGATAGTTACAAAGGAAACCATGCTTGCCGAAGGATATAATTATATATTTCATGGTGTAGTTTTAATCCATGATTTTGACAGCAGCTATTGGTCTGGAAAAGGCACTCTTGGAGGATGTTGGTGTTCTCTATAAATTTGGTCTGCCATAAAGCTTTAACATTTGCTTTGACCTCCCAGAAATAAATGCCAAAGTGTAGTGCCAAATAACTAAACCTTGTGACAGGGTTTTTGTAGGAGTTAGAGATGCCCACCCTAAATCCTTGGGCTCTATTTGTGAGACAATTTGCTATCTAGTGAGTTACGCATGGATTTCTATTTAGCTGGGAGAGTATATCTGCAATACCCAAGTGTGAGATGGTGCCGAATGCCTTTCCAAGGTTTAGATAAGCTTTATGTACTGATGGGTCCTCATTCATTGCTTCTGCAACATTCTTGTAGAGGTCAATCAGGTTAAGTAGGTAGGATCTCCCCTTGACTAATCTAAACTGGCTTGGGTTGAGAGTTTATTGTTTATCTATGTTCTTATTTGTTAATTTCATAATGATCCTTTCTATAGCCTTACAGATGAGGCTTGTCAGGCATGTAGACCTATAATTACCCAGGTCTGTTAATGCCCCACCTTTGTGCAAGGGGATGACTGTTGCTGTCCTCCATTCATCCAGAATGAAGCTTTTTTGGAGGCTGATGTTCAATAACCTCTGTAGGAGGTCTGAAGAGTCATGTTTCAGCCTAACCACTAGACAGCCCAGTGTGTTACCCAGGCCCGTATATGTAGTATTCCTGGCATTGGAGAGTACCCTGAGGACTTGTTCTTATGAGATGTAAGGGAGGTGTAGATGCAGGTATATGATCTGAGAATACAGGAGAGGACAGGGGGTGAAGTTTGAACTAAAGCTGTCTGATAGTATATTGTTATGTCCTCCGAGTCCAAGTATGTAATATCCTTTACTGTTAACTCTGAGCAATGCTGAGCATTGTTTCCGAGATATTGCACATAGTTTAAAATATTTTTGTGGTTATCCTTTGCCATGAGACTATTTTTAACTCATATTTGGCTTTAGCTGATTGAATCAGAGTCCACAGTGCTTTGCTTAAGTTTAGCAAGAATGTTATTGGCATCTTGAGAGTAAAATGTCTTTTTGCTTGCAATATTTTCTTTTATTAAAGAGCCTGTTTTTATTAGGGTTCCAGCACAGGGGGTTATTTTAAAATTTGGCATTGTATTTTCTTCTGAGGGGGAAAGATACTGTTTATGCAGCTATTTACATGTGCATATAATTTGACAGGATTCTGCATAAGCAGTGGAATCATTCAGATGGAAGGGACTTTTGCATTTAGCTAGGTCATCACTCACTTTTAGTAGATTTGCCTTGGCATAATCTTTGAATAATGAGATATTGGCAGATGCTTCCACCTTCAGTGTTAAGGTGAATATGACTGATTTGAGGTCTGATTTGACAAGAGAGGAAAGTTACATTTGGTGGGGAGCAAAGCTGCCCCATATTGGTAAGGATCAATTTTGGAAGAGCTCCAGTTCTTTTTCTTGTCTAAAGAGTCTGGGGGTAATTTTTTTGTTATGAATATGGATACACTGATGCTTTTGGTACCTTCATCTAATGCTGTGGGCCTGAACATGTGGTAGGCATTGAAACCCTGCACTGATGGAGTGCTGTCATTGGTCTTGAAGCAGGTCTTTGTGACGATGCATGCAGCAGTGTTTTCCAGGATAAGAAGTGAGTGTAGGGAGTGGATTTTGTTTTTATTAAGGCTTCTTACACTGAGCAGCAATACCTTTACATTATCCAGATTCTGTTTTGTTGTGTTGGAAGCTTTGGAAGACTGACATTGCCTAAAAAGGCACTATGGGAATGGACAGTGTCACTCATCTTCTATATCTGAATAAAACAATGAGGTTTGGGTGTTCATTTAAGTAACTTATTACATACAAGCACATCAGGATGAATACCAGGAACATTAAACTTAAATGAACTGACTAAGACACACATGCATGCTTACATCTTGACTGCTTACTACAAAATAGCATTCTTGCTTGCACGTGGTCAGTACTTATATACACGTGCCTTCTGACTGGAAAGCTTCTTAAAGGTATATCACACACACTAATCTACATATTGCCTCTTTACTGAGCTGTCTTGCAATGATAATGACATTTGAATAGGCATGCAAATTATACAGAAAATAAACAAAACAACATTCATGTCCAGGTTGCCATGTATCTAGAACTATGTCTGGAAATGCAACCTGATCTTGTAATGTAATAGTTAGGACTTGATTTAGCAACAGGGGCAGTCACAACAAGTGAATGTTTGACTTTACGGATTTTGGGGACATTCTCAGGAACAGGGATATCTGCTGGAATGATCTCTGGAACTGGAACATTGGATAAGTCACTCTGAGAACTAGAGTCTTTATCACAAACAAGATGCTATAACACTGGCACAGTCACTGGTAATAAATGTTTCCAATGCCACCTAAATTCTATTCCTGAGATTCCACAATGTATGATCTCAGCTCTTGACACAAACTTTTCACAAAACCAATTTGATCAAAACCTTTTGCTGTCTGCATCCTCACTATCTCCCTTCTTGTAATGGATTGAGTGGTTTGCTGGTTTTATCATAACAGGACTTTTGGGACAAATGCCTTTTCAGGGGTTGAGCTTTTACTGCTTTGTTGTTCTCAGCACATAGAACCAACAAATTGCTACTGATTGGTAGTGTGGTTCTGGTTTGTCTCAACATAAGTCTCTGGGCAGGTGAACCAAGATGATTATCACGAGGAATGTTTCTGAGATTCAGGAAATTTAGGAAAACATCGGTATTGTCTCATTTTGCTTTTTCTAACAGCTGTTTTGCACTCTGAACTGTATGTTCCACCAAGTCATTTGACTGTGGATATTCAGGACTACTCGTAATGTGAACAAAGTCCCATGTTTCAGCAAATATTTTGAACTGCTGACTGGTAAACTGTGCACCATTGTCAAAAATGACTCTGCATGGACTACCATGGACAGAAAAATGTCTCTTCAACTTAGTGATGACAGTACTGGACGTTAAGTTAGGAAGTAGGTCAATCTTGAACCAATTTGAATAAGAATCTACTAATACCAAGTAATGTTGACCATTTCACTCAAAGATATCTGTGGCTACTGTCAACCAAGGTAGTTCAGGAATCTGGCTCAACTAAAGTGGTTCTTTTTGTTGATGCAGTTCGGTACTGTTACAAACAGAACAAGATGAAATTTCTGTCTCAATGTCTTTTGACACTGAAGGCCAAAATACTAGTCCTCTCACCCTTCTTTTGATAGAATCAGTTCCTGTGTGGCCACAATGCAAGATCTTAATGTGCTGTTGCTGCAAGGATTTTGGAACAAAATCTCATCTCTGTATGAAAAATACTGCTGCACTTCTACTGGTAAACAAGATTGCTCAGAAGGCCATCCTTGACTGAGGAAGTGGTTAAGCTTCTGAAGAACTGGATCTGAAGCTGTGAGTTCTAAGCTCATCAAGATGTGTGGAATAACATTTTCTCACTTCCATGACTTCAAAATCAGGCTTCTCATTTTCATGCTGGTCATTGTTTTTTTTCTGGGTGATATGGATAAATTATCAGCAAGATAAAGAAGTTTGCCGTTTGTGTAAACAAGATTGAAATGGTACTTTTGCAATTTGAGCATCATGCTTTGCAATCTAGCAGGAGTTGTCTGCATTGGCTTTCCCAAAATAGTAACTAGAGGTTGGTGGTCAGTCTTGATTTGAATAGGTCGGCCATAAATATAATCATGGAACTTCGAACATGCAAACACAATTGCCAAGAGTTCCTTCTCTATCTGAGCATACTGCATCTCAGTTTGGGTTAGAGTTCTCGACACATAAGCTACTGGTCTACCCTCTTGAAGAATGACTGCACCAAGACCAAACTTAAAAGCATCATTAGAAAGAGTTACATGTTTGGGAACATCATAGTATCTTAAAGTAGGTGGACTGGCAATTCTCTGTTTCAGGATATCAAATGCTCTTTGGTGTTGTTCTGACCAGGACCAAGATATATCTTTGTGTATCAGCTCTCCAAGTGGTGCTGAAAGTTGACTCAAATCTGAAATGAACTTGCCCAAATAGTTGACCATGCCAAGAAAACGTTGTAGGGCTTGGACATTGTCTGGAACCGCATCTCAAGAATTGCTGTTTGCTTGGAAGGATCTGGTCGTAAGCCTGAACTGGTAACAAATGACTGACATAAGTAACTTCTCATAACCCGAATTTGCATTTCTGAGGATTCAGCTTAAGACTGAATTCATGAGCTCTGTCTAAAACTGGTTTGAGGTTTCTATCATGTTCAACTTAACCATAGCCTCCTACAAGAATATCAGCTACTATAATAGCACATGGATAGCCAGAAAAAAATTTCTCCATCGCATGCTGAAAGACTTCACAGGTAGAATTTATTCCAAATGGCATTCTCATAAATCTGTACCTTCCAAATGGTGTACTTAATGTGTTTAGCAATGAAGATTTTTGGTCAAGCAAAATTTTCCAAAATGAACTTTTTGCATCTAAGACAGAAAAAAAGTGTAATTTGGCAAAAGAGCAGCAACTTCTTTTGACTGTATGCATTGGATGATGAGGTTGTTTTAGTACTTTATTCAAATCTCTTGGGTCAATACATATTCTAATATCATCTAAGAATACCCATTCAGTTGGTTCTGCAACTGGACAAATTACTTCTTGCTGCACCATTCTGTCGAACTCAGTCTTGATTCTGTTCTGCATAGAAACTGGAACTTTGCGTGCTGGTCTGATTACTGGGCTTACTTCAGGATCTAGCTTCATGGAGTACACAACTGGGAGTTTGCCTAGTTTGTTTTCGAAAAGATCAGCATAGTCAGAAAAAATAGTACGGGCAAAATTTGAGCTGTTATCCTTCAGGTTTACGTGGTGGACTTCCTTATTAAATGAAAACAGTACCATTTTCAAACTGTCTCTGAGGCCCAATAGTGACTGCACGTGTCTCTTGACTACATAAAATTGCAAGTCATAGCTGTTCCCAGCAGAGTAACATGAAAGCACTACTGTGCTTTCGGTTTGAATTTCTTCATCACCATAAGCAACTAGCTTTGCACACTTCTCCAGATCAAGCTTCTCAACAGCTTTTACTCTAGCAAATGTTTCTGCTGACATAACACTGCACTTTGAACCAGTATCAGCTTTGAGCTCCATGGTTCTCACATTAATCCGAACAGTACAAAATACTTCATTCTTTGCCCACAAATCTACTGCATTGACTGTTTCATCAAGCACAGACACACCATCAACATAAAACGTAGGGTCACAGCTTTCTAGTTGTTCTTTTAATAAAAGAATGAACATCTTTTGATTTACAAAACCTTTTGAAATGCTTCCAGTTTTTACATTTGTGGCACTGCTGACCAAAAGCTCAACACTTTTCTCTTTTGAGTTCATGATTACTACCACAGTTGTGACAGTTGATGTGAGGCTAGGTGGGGGCACATTCTTTGATTTAGCTGACTCACCCTTGTACTTCACTGAACATGCCCACTTCACACAGCATGCTCTAGAACTTGCTAGAAAAGCTGTGGGTTTCACTGAAGCTGCCGCACATTTGGGCCTGTGCATTTTAATCACGTGCTGCATATTATCTACATTAACACAGGAAGGCACTGGAAGCATGCTTTTCTCATTTGTAAGGATATTTGTGTGTATTTCTGTGAGCTCGTATATCTGATGAATCTCTATGGCCTTATTCAAAGTTAAATCACTGTCTCGCAGCAAAATCTTTCTCAGTGCATCATCTTTAATACTAGACACGTGTCTGTCTTTTATCAGCTCATCTCTCAAATCACCAAATCTGCACATTTTAGCCTTATTCCTCAAGTCAGTTATATATGCTGCAAAAGTTTCACCAGGCTTTTGATCTCTTGTGTAAAATAAGTGTCTTTCTACTGTAATATTCATCTGGGGATTACACATTTCTCTAAATTTACATTTTAAACACTCAGGGTCTTCCCTCGTTTCAGCCGGTACCACTGTATGATAGTTCCCCCTCCCCTGCATACACAGCAGGTGCATACACAAATGAATGCTGTCTTTCAATGGCTTCTGAACCAGCTAAATTAAGCAGAATAAATGCCTTTGTACATGCGTCTTTTGTCAGAAAAAGCAGCCTGTATGAAAATATCATACTCTTGCTCAAACACTCTCTAATTTTCTGCAATATTGTTATCAAACATAAGAGGACTTGGTCTGCAAAATCCTTCTGCCATGCCAACAAATTATGCTTAAACACAATACAAATATGGCCCTTGTAATTATGATGAACATGCACACACACCAGGTACTAGTAATAAGAGTCAAATGCACAAGAAACTCTTTGAAAAACTGTACTTTGCAAATATTCTTTGAAATGGCTGTGCTTTGCAAAATAACTTGTGCTGTAATACTGTACACACTTGCCAACATGTCGCACACTTTGGATACTTTGAATAGCTTTAGTTAATGTGAAAAAGTAGCACATAGTGAAAAAATACAGTCGTTTTCCTTTTTTATACACTTTATGCGATTTGGATATTGTTTCAAACGTTTCGTAATTATTTTGAATATTTTTATCAATATGTCACAGTTTTGGACATTTTGTTTAATTAGAAAATTGTTTTGAGCATTCTGAGTGCTTCGTTTTATATTCATTGAGTAAAAGAACATTTAAGCAAGTTTCAGTACCTGGAATTTGTTTCTGACCTGTTTGCGAGTCGTTTGAGCAGTAGGGATGATCCACTCCTATATATTCCTGCAACTTTAACTGTGCGCTTCATGATTTTGACTCTAGATCCCATTCTGACACCATGTCGCTCGTCTTGTATATCTGAATAAGACGATGAGTCTTGGGTATTTGTTTAAGTACTTTATTACATACAAACACATCAGGATGGATATCAGGAACATTAAACTTAAACTAACTAGCTGACTGACTAACACACACATGCATGCTTACATCTTAACTGCTTACTACAAAATGGCACTCTTGCTTGCACATGCTCAGTACTTATATGTACATACTTGCTGACTGGAAAGCTTCCTAAAGGTATGTCACACACACTGATCTACAGACAGGTTTTTAGCCAATATACAAAAGCCCTAGGAGGACAGGTACAGGCAGTCCCTGGCAGAACAGTTAGGACTGTCTGCCATCTCGCTCAGGCTAATATATATATATATATATATATATATATATATATATATATATATATATATATATATATATATTGTACTCCCTCAGAATGACACCAGAAGCTAAGCTAGTTGTTGAAATCAATAATCTTTTGTTCATATTGCAGCATCATTCTTGGTCATTGTAAAATGCTGTTCAAGGCTAGGTTCAGAGCTTCATCATGTTTCTTTTTATATAGTCCAAGGAGTAGCATCTCAAGTCATTTACACCCACATGCACTATGACTATGTTGTGTGTACCTGTGGTGCAAGGACTCAAGTGCTTGTCTGATGCGGCAAATCTTGGCATGTGATAGGCAACTAACCATGATCCTCTCCTTGCACAGCATTGTGAGTGGTGCATCAGTGTTTCTTACTATGGAGTCACCTATGACTAGGATATTGGACTGTGTGGAGCTTTGCCTTATGGGCTTTTGATCTGAGTCAATATGTCTCTTAGATGTATATTTCATGGTGGGTGCTGTCTGTGTTGTCTGACTGGGGTTGTGGAAGGCTTTTTTGTAGGTTACATTTAGGAGGCCTTTGTGGTTTAGGTAGGTTACTTTTAAGAGCCTCAGCATAGTGTTTGGATGGTGTTGTGTCATACTGACAACTTCTATGTTATTTGTTGTGGCTTTGTGTGAGTGCTTTATCACCATTATGTAACTACATGTCTCCCATACTGTGTCAGTTCATTTAAGGAGTGGGTGTCATTAAAGATGAGATGATTGCTGCATTGTCTGAGGCTGACCATTTCAAAAAGACTGGCTACAAGGTTGTTTGGAAAGTACAAATCCATGGTTCCAGGTGCTTACTAATGTGGGTTGAAGGTGGAGTAGTACCTATGTGGTATGGAGCTGACTATAGGAGGTGCTGTCTCCCTGATAGTGAAGATATTGTTGGTCTCAACACAGCTGCATGTAGCTATGAACCAATGATCCTTTGCTCAATCTGTCACCAGAGGCAAAAGAGTAGCACTAATCACAAGCTGCTTTCTGAGAAGTAGTATTAACCCAGATGCTGTTGCATTCAGTACACTTACTATAGTCTTCATAAAGTAAATACCCTGGATAGATCCTATAGCAGTAACAGAAAGCCACTTTGCACAAAGAACATGAAGAAGGTCTCACCAAAAGTGTATTAGGGCAGCCAGTAAAGTCCTGTACACACTGCTCAGTCAGAGACTCGCAGGAATTTATGCTCCTCTACCTCGTCTCCCTCCAGGAGAAAAGCAGTAGATAATCCCAGATGTGTTTCCAAGAAGCAATATCCAGACTTTCCAGTGACTGGTAATATCTAGAAAGACTAGGAAGTAATGTCCCCCTGCTTTTTCTCTCTCCAGAAGCAAAGCAGAAGCACTAATCCCAAGTTGATTCCTTAGAATTAGTTCCTAGGCTCTCCAGTAATTGGTAGACCATTCCCAGATGTTACACATTTAGAAGTAAGATAGAAAAAAAGAGATTAATACTCAGAATATTGCAGTTTGCAGTATGTGAGTGAGATGGTATGACACACAGGCTAACTTCCCAGTTTGATATCTCACTGTCCAACAGAATGACCAGATGACATGAGACGGAGGTGATCTCCCAAAGTCAAATTTACAGTAGGGACTGGCAGCTCAAAAGCCATCAAATTGAAAAATTACTTCTCAGCTCTTCCCACTAATTAGCTAGATTTAATTAATATTTAGTGAATGGAAATTTCTTTTTCTAACTGATCCTAGCTAAGAACTTTTAAAACTTCAAGAAAAAAACTTTAAGGTGAAACAAAATTAAAGAAAAAATAAATAAAACTAACTGTAATATAATAAAATCAAATAAGTAAATGCATACACACATACATAATGGAAGCATCCAAACCTTAAAGAAATCCAATCCAAAATCCAATGTAGTCACACACCACAGTAGTCTCTAAAGATCATTTACTGAAAGTGCTAACCAAGACAAAAATTATTTCCACCATGGGACTTAATATACCTGGTTACTTAAATAGTAGTGTTAATCATGCCCTTACAGACACACTTCTTAAACTGTTTAACCTAAGTTTAGCAACTGGTGTCATCCATGATAAGTATTGCACTGCAGTGGTGATGTCTCTCTATAAAGGTTACCTTACAACCAACCCAGTTAATTACAGACCTATCAATTTTATAAACTTCATCTTCAAAGCCAGGAAGCATGTTACAACTGACCTCATAACCTATAATATGAAGAATCTTATTAAACTTGACCCCCTAACTATCTGGTTTGTGAGGGGTTAGATCCTATTTATTAAATCTGGTAAATTTCTTCAGAAGGGTTATGGCCACTGAAGATGGTGGCTATGCAGTATGTGCAATCTATCTTGGTTTGACCATGCTAGCATTATACAGAAGCTAAATGCTTTGAAAATTAAGCAATATGTGTTTAGATGAGATAGCAAATTGGATGAAAGACACAACCCAAACACTGCAAGTTCCAGGTTCCTCATCAAAACTGAAAGTGACTAATGATTTCCCTCTGGTCTCAGCGCTATGGCCACTCCTTTTGGCATTTACTTATCTGATCTCCAAGCAGAGTGGCAAGACCTCTGGCTAACAAAGTTTGCAGATGATGGAAAACTGGGGGTTGTTGTTAAAGTACCCTTTGACAACAAAACCCTCCAAAATGAGCTCTCCATTACACTCTTGGTGTACTACAAATTGTCTCAAACTAAATGTGAAAAAGTGTAGTGTCATCACTTTCTGTAGACAACCACTTGCTTAATCATATTGTATGAACAATACACCATTACAAAATGAAAATGTAGTCAGGGACCTAGGAACTTGGGTTGATAACTCCCCACTTTTGGCCATCATGTGACAATGGCTGTCAGGAAATCATTTTATTTAGCACAGCTACTTGTCAAAGGAATATAATCAAGGTCAATGGAAGTGAGCTCTCCCTTATACTCAGCACTGGTCAGATCAGTTATCAAGTACAATGTCCTTTTTAGGATGTATCTCATTAAACATATCAAACAATTAGAAAGACCCCAAAAGGTCCTAACCAAAAATATCACAAGCCTAAAGTCTTTCAGCTACAAAGAGAGGCTAGAAGCGTTATCCCTTTATCCAGCATCTTATAGTCTTTTGAGAGCAGAGACCTGGTCGTCCTCAACCCCTTGTATCTCTGCAAGCCCAGTATCTCCACCAATACTAGAACTAGAACCAAGGATGTAAATCTTCACCAACAGATAAACAGAACACAGTGAAGTGTCAGGTTTATAACTGAGTGCCTTCTTAACCTGTGGAATAAATGCCCCCAGTATGTTAAGCAGTGCAACCCACCATCTTCATTTAAACATAAACTACATGACTGAATGGACAGTCAGGAATTTACTCTGGGATTAACTGTTATGACCCACCTGGTGAAAGGAGGTGTGGCATGACAGAAGGTACTGGCAAGGAAATAGCTACCGAATTTATGAGTCTGAGAAACCTGCATGGATACAGATGGATTGGGGGATCTATTTTTTCTGGTCAAGTTGGGTGTTGGGTGGATGGGTTGTGCCACTGACTGGAAAGTTGGTGGATAGTGTGCTTGAGGGTTTGGTGACGTTATATGCATATGGAATGGAGGTTATAAATGAAGGGTTAGGGGGACTTTTGTAGTGTATGTATGTGTGTTGTCTAATGTTATGTTTATTGTGTATAATACTAAGTAGTATTTAATTGGTTTGTAGTTTGATGTGTTTGAATAGTGTTCTATCGGTTATGTGTGATGTGGACTTCAGTAGCTGAGCTGCACTAGGTTAGTTGGGATGCTTGAAGAGAGTTTGATTTTGTTTTGGGGTGATAGTTTGCTATTGCGTGATGCAGTATTCGTTTGATGGTGGTATGGATTGTGGTACACCTTTAAAACAGGTTATTGATGTAAGCAAATGGGGAAGGAGAACATTAAGTATAAATGCAGTGATTTAGGGTGGCTGGGGAACTGGTTGTGCGAGAGTTGTAAAGTGGGTCAGTTTAATTGGACTAGTTGGAACCTGTTAGTCTGAGTATGCTCAGAATCAAAAGAAACCAGCACTATTGTGAAGAGTAGTTAAATGCAGTATTTATTCAAAAGAAGCCTGACACAATTGCAATTAAAGAGAAGAGTTTACATTTTGGGTATAACTCTCTTTACAGAACTGATACAATACACCTACATAGTCGGCTTTAGGCACCAGTGAACCCTGCAGTTGCTGGGGGCCCCTGTTCCTGGGGGATCCCCAACTACAGCAAGTTATCTTAAATTGATATTTTATAACACGTCTTTCAAACCAGCAAAAGCTAGTACAGCAATCCTGTATACTTACAAACCAGGTGGCTCATAATAACTCTTATTTATATCTCCTTTAGAATTCAAAGATAGTCTGGTTATAGTAACCGTGTTTTATCAAGTAATATGCTTCACAATTCCATTAAATATTTTACCACTGACATAGTGCCCCTAGCATAGTTGAACCCTACTGGTGGACAGTCTCTCCACTAAAATGTACAAGGCCAGCTTTAGGTGCCTGCAATACCCATGGCTGCTTGGCCCCCTTAACCATCCTTGACTATATGGGGGCACCATAAAAGCTGCTGCTGGTTGGGGAAAAATGAGAAGAAAAAATGTACTAATTTTCTGATTACACTCGTTTACCTTAACAGCGCTGTGAGGTAAGGACTAGAGTGATCAGCAGCCCAGAGTGACTGATCTCAGTGTATATCTTGGAGTTTAAGAACTGATGCTTCTGATCTTCAAGGATGTTTTTTTTCTTTCAGAGAGTTTTATAAAAGCTGTCTGAACATCAGATACTAAAGTGTTCAACTTCATTGCAGAAGAATTCTGTGCAATGCCAAAAATAATAGCAGAATAAAGGTTCAAAATCAGGAACATGTTTTAAGTATTACTCTAATTCACTTAAAAAGTTAATAGAATAATACCTTTTCATACCTCTCAACCTTTTAGAGCAAGAAATCTGGACTGAGCCTAAAATAATGGGGGACAAGGACCAAAAATAGGGACAGATTTTAAATATTGCTCTTATAAACTTAGAAAGTTGCTAGAATAATAGGATTTGTGTTAACATGCATTTTCTGAAGGATATAAAGTCTAAAACTCAAATATATGTCATTACTTTGTGACTTCAATCTGCAGTGAATTGACAGAAAAAAAAAAGAAGTTATGTACTCATCATAACGTTCCATGTGAGTTGTTCCATCTCGCCTTCATTCTTCACTGATGGGTTCGGAGCCGATCCTCGGCTCCGACATGGCCGACTAGCAAACTCAAAGTTCTCCAGTAGCTCAAGACCCAACTCCTTATCCCACAATGCACTGCTGGAATTACCTCAGATCTTGTTTGCTGCGTACCATATAGAAGTACAATAATTATTCTGCCTAGGAATGAACACACATTGAAAAATCAGGATGAAGACAGCCTCCAGGTCAACTGCCAGCAAGGAGGGGGAAGGAGAGAGGGACATGAGAATGAAGGCGAGATGGAATAACTCACATGGAATATTATGGTGAGTACATAACTTCTTTATGTGAAGTTGTTCAATCTCACCATTAATTCTTCACTGATGGGTAGCGTCCCTAGCACCCTGATCTTGGGTGGCTCACAGAAGTACACTCTTCAGAACCGTAGAACCAAATGAAGCCCTGTCTCTGGAGGCCTTATCCACTTTGTAATGAGTTATAAAAGTGTAAGATTTAGACCATGTGGCTGCTGCACAGATGTTGTCCAAAAGTAATTTGGCTTGAAAGGCTGAAGAGGTAGAAACTGCTCTGGTTGAATGAGTCTTCACCTTACTAGACAAGGGCATGTTATGATGAGAATATGTTAGGTGATACAATCCGACAGCCACTTAGACAGGGTTGTTTTGGCAACTGGTTTACCTTTCCTGGCCTCAGAAAAAGACACAAACAGCTGATCTGATTTCCTAATGTCTTTTGTTCTGTCTAAATAAAATCTAAGTTGTCTATGAACATCGAGTTTGTGCAACATATATTCCAATTTGTTGGTGTGATTAGGGAAGAAAACGGGCAACTGAATGACTTAAATAATGTTAATCTCAGAACATACTTTAGGCAAAAAGGATGGATTTGTCCTGAGAGATACTCTATCAACATGGAAGACAATATAAGGGGGCTTGATGGATAGGGCTTGGAGCTCTGACACTCTGCGGGCTGAAGTGATAATTTTCCATGACAGAAATTTTAGTTCACAAGATGATGCAGGCTCACAAGGTGGAAGAATGATGCGAGATAACATAAAATTCAAATTTCAGGGGGAGTAAGGTGTCTTCACTGGAGGCCTCATATGAAAAGAACCTTTTAGAAAAGCCTTAGACAACTGGTGAGCCATAATATTCAAACCATCGATTCCTAGATGGAAATTAGATATAGCAGCTAATTGCACTCGCACCATAGCAGCCGTTGCTCCTTTGTTGAAGATTTCTGTCAAGAATTGTAAGATAGAAGACAATAGCGCTTGGTAAGGGTCAATGTTGTGGGAAGAAGCCCAAATGGAAAATCTCTTCCACTTACTACGATACAATTTTCAAGTGGAAGGTTTATGGGAAGCCAACAAAATTTGACTAGTGTCATGGGAAAGATTATAAAGCCAGGCTATGCGGGGAATTGGAGCAGCCAAGCGGTTAGCTTCAGTGTCTGCAAGGATGGATGAAGATCCCCTGACGGATGTGTCAACAAATCCAGAACTGGGTCCAGGATCCATGGTTCTTCCAGAATGTGATGGTAAAGAAATGGAAACCAAATCTGCCGAGGCCAATGAGGGGCTATAAGGATGACCGTCAGTCCCAGCGACTTTGCTTTCTGTAAGAATTTGGGTATCAGGGGAATTGGTGGAAATGCATAGAGGAGACCCGGGGTCAATTGTGGACAAGAGCATCCCGTGGGGAGTGACCTGGCATGGGAATCAGGGCAAAATAGCTTCTGCATTTGTTGTTGATATGACTGACGAACAGGTCGCATGAAGGCTGGCCCCATTTGCGGAAGATCCTGTCCGCAATCTCTTGTTTGAGGGACCATTTGTGGGGCAATAAAATTGCTCTGCTCAGTCTGTCTCAGAGGAGACAGAAACTGACACAGGCACTTTAGTGGAAGAAGAGGCCAGACCTTGAGATGAGGAAGTCTTAGGAGACAACACTCACCTGATGGCTTCGAATGCACCTCGGCTCTGATGAGAAGGAGTCGACGGATCCAATGGAGCCACAATCTCCTCCTGCACCGAAGCTGTGGGCTCCGAGCCCAAGGTAGGAACTGAGCTCACCCGTGCCAAGGCCCCAAGAGGAAGAGTCAGCACCGACAAGTTGGTGTGGCTATCCTCCCCGGATCCGACCAGAGTTTGTTGGCTCCTAGAGTCCCCGGTCGGCACCAAGAACATCTATGCAGATGGAGCAGATAATACTGGAGCAGGTGTCAGCTCCAAGGGATCCACAATCATCAGGTTGGCCTCCTCCGGCTCCGAAGGTCCGGTATGGCTCGGAGGAGGAGCAGACAATTCAAGAGTAGTGGTCTTCAGCTCTGATGGTTGGGTCTGAGCCGACAGCAATTTAGCTAGGTCTGGTGCCTTTAAGAGTTTCTGAACCAGCCGGTCCCTATCCAGATCAGAAAGGCTGACAGAGGACCTGGAAGAGTGTACAAATGGAGCCGATTGGAGCAGTATCGATGGAGGTTTTTTGGCAACCGGTTCCAGAGCAGTGTCCCGGTTCCAAAAAGAACAGACTGTTGGCTCCAATGGCAGTGGAGCTAAAGTCACCACACTTTCTGACCTTTTTCATTTTTTAGGCCTGGATTCAGAGGAAGATTTGGATGATATGCTGGCCCCATCCTGGTCAGACAATGCCTCAGAAAAAGGGTGTTTGATAATACCCCTATCAATTAACTTCCTCTTCCTTTCTGCAAGCACTCTGGTGGAAAAGGAGTGACAGATACTGCATGACTCTTGCAGGTGCACCTCACCCAAACAGTAAACAAACTGCACATGGGCATCCGTGACGGACATTTTCTGTCTGCAGTATGGGCATTTTTTAAACCCAGACTTTGGATGTTTATCTTTTTCTTCAGACATTTCACAATAAACAATAAAATGGAACACACTGTTTAACTATGAGCTATTTAAGAAATCTAACTAACTAACTCAAGCAAAAGAGACAGCCCAAAAGGGGTAACTAATAACTATATCAATATAAACAGGATTAAGTAATCCAATAACAAGAGTCCCAAACAGGGAACACTGACTAACAACTATAAGAAGAGATCCCAAGGCCAAAGGCAAAGAAAGATTTTACTTAGGAAAGGGGGTTCAACACAGAAAACAACTATTTACTAGCTAGTAATATTTGGTATTATATAGTAATCAAAGATATATAAAAAACTAAAATATAAAACTTGCTGAAAGTTGAAAACTCCCAATAATAGTCTCGATCAACGCTGGAAACCAAGAGATCCGTGCCGCGGCAAACTAGATCTGAGGTAATTCCAGCAGTGCATTGTGGGATAAGGGGTTGGGTCTCGAGCTACTGGAGAACTTTGAGCTTGCTAGTTGGCTGTGTTGGAGACGAGGATCAGCTCCAAACCCATCAATGAAGAATGAAAGGCGAAACTGAACACCTTCACATCAGAAATTTTAAGAGGAACAGACTAAAAATAGGGAGCAAAAATCTGGACATTCTGTGAAAATCTGGACAGTTGAGAGCTATGCACCTTTTGCATCAACATGCATTTTTGGACAATAACAAGTATAAAACTCTGATGTCTGAATTTATTGACTGTCTGTAATCTTGAATGATTTACAAGCAAATCAAACTTTTTATGAAGGGCAGAGCAAAATTAAGAGTCAAAATCATGGAAAGTCTGTGAAATCAGGGACAGTGACAGGTATACGTTGCTCCTCAATGAGGAAAATAAAAGTGACTTAACCCTGCTGCTGTTTGATGACAGCTAAAGAGCAGTCACTGATCTGGTGTGGCAGTACCCCTGTTGCACAATGTATTGCTATTTGCTGAAATATATAAAAAACTAGTATCGTTATAGCTTATGTGTGTGTGTGTGTGTGTGTGTGTGTGTGTGTGTGTGTGTGTGTGTGTGTGTGTGTGTGTGTGCGTGTGTGCGTGCGTGCGTGCGTGCGTGCGTGTGTGTGTGTGTGTGTGTGTGTGTGTGTGTGTGTGTGTGTGTGTGTGAGAGAGAATGTAAAACATAACATAGATTTTTATCTGTACACCCAACCAATAATGCAGGGACACACATTATTCTTCTGGGTATCAGTAAAATGCATCAGTAAGTAATTACATTTCAAAAGGTATCAGTAAAATGCATCAACAAGTATTTACATTTCAAAAGTAAGGCATAAAATATTATCATGGAACATTCAGAAACTTAGATCTTCTAGGAGTCTGGTGCACCCCCTACTCTCCAGATTGTATAAATGGATACAGAGATACCCCCTAATCATCCTTGATTGTGTGGGGGCCTCACACAAGCTATTGCTGGCTGAGGAAAAGTTTATTAATTTGCTGATTACCCTCTTTAACCTGAATGGGGCTGTGATATGACCCATTTAGGATAAAGCTGATAATGAACTCTGCTGTCAGCCTCACCAGTTCTAAAACTGGCCCTGCTGAGGTGTGTTTGCAGAAAGTTAATGTTGGTTATGGGGGGGTGCTGTGAATTGTGTAGTTATTGCTACTTTAATTTTCATCACAGTCAAATGTTAGAGGTGTGCACAGGAAGTCATTATACCTTGTGTTTGGGCTGGGGACAGTGTAGGTATTGTTTCTTTTACTTCTGTCACAGACCTCATAGGTGTACAAATAAAGAAGGTTACTATAGCTTGTGTAGGGACAGTGTACTGTTGAAACAAAGTAGAATGCATTACTGTAATCGTCATGTTTTTTCACTTTTCTCACACTCACACATCAGGCATGTATACAGGTGGCTGCCTTTGTGTGTTGAGGTGAGGAGGAATGCTGTGTATATGTATGCCAACAGTCATTTGAAATACATGACTATGGTAATTCGAAGTCCTGCTTTCGTCTTAATCTAACACCTGAGGGATGCATAGGCACTGACTGCCTTTTTTTGGGGATGGGTTACTTAGGCAGGCTCCGAGTAGGGCCTGTGTATCCTCACAGCAATTGTCTTTCAGTTTATTGTGAGCTCCTGTTTTGTCAGCTTTGAACATTAAGCCTTGGGCACAACTTAGGTCTTCTTGAAAGAAACAAAAATAAGACTGAAATTCCTTTCTTACTTATGATTTTTATTTAGACCACTGCTGGATTAAAAAGTTGGGAAAGTGCTCTTAAATGTATCCCAGAGAATCTATAACCTCTATAGCTTCTGGAGGCACCAGCTTAATTGAGTTAAATAGTTATTACTACTCTGCCTTTTTCCAGTACTCAAAGACAGGGAAGGTGTGTTGAAAGGATACAAGGAAAAACTAAATCTGAACCGCACTGAATTTCTTTCCTTAATCGTAATTTCTGTTCAAGCCATAACTGGATGAAAAGGTTGTTTAAAAAGAAAAAAACTTTAAAATGCACATCAGAGCACATACAAAGTCATGGCTTCTTGAAAAAGCTGAACAGTAAGGCAAAATGTGAGAAAAGGAAGAACAAAGTAATGTATATGGTATGGGGAGCCCAAGATGGGTGGAAACAAGGGGGAGCACTGGAGGATACGTGTGTGTGTGTGTGTGTGTGTGTGTGTGTGTGTGTGTGTTTGGGGGAGGTGCTGAAACAGAAGGCAGTACCTAGGGTGCAATTTCACCTAAGTTCAGTCCCGTACATAGAGTTATTGTAATGTATCACTGTTGCAACTTAATGCCAGTAATTGTGAATGCCCCTTTGTGAGATGGCCCAAAATAGTGTTGGCAAGTGCATTGTAACTACAGGTCAGTCTGTTTGTGCTACTCCTAAAAGTTTGTAGCATGAACTAAAAGGTTACTTGTGAGGGGTGTCAGTGACAAGGTGATAGAATGAAAGCGCCTAGGGCCCCCCCCAATTTGACACTTGTTGGGGGCCTCCAAAATGCTAGCACTAGCCCTGTACAGCTACAAGGGAATTTACACATTAGTTCTCAAACAAGCAGTGAAGGGGGAGTGTAGCACCACCTGGAAATTTTGGAAACACAGAGAGAATAAATTAGTTATAAATCCAAGCTGATAACAGTCCAGTAATCATTAAAACATGTGAAGCAGATGTAATGTAATAACAAGAGAGCAGGGCTTGTCTCATACCAGTGTAACCATGATTCATTCAAAGAAGCCTAGCAATACAGGAGGGTAGAGGTTGAGGCCGTGTCCCATTTAAGTAACTAGGTGTTAACTATTACCAGCTGTAAACAACTGTCCAGAACTGCCTAAGAGAGTAAAAGGGAGGCACAAGTTTAAATAATGTAGCTAAGCATTTTCCAGCAGTCAAACCATGTAGGATAGAAAAGCAAAACAAATATAAGACTTTAAAAAAGATCAGAAGTTACTAAACCAACTGAAAATATAATACAGTAGAAAACACCAACACACAAAATCCATCAGAGATTCATGTAAAACTAAAAGATTTAACAAAGGCGATGAGTTTAAAACTAAGCATGCACAACAAACAGCACCTCCTATCTTTGTCATGTGTGTTAACCCCAACCCTAAGTGTGCCTGTGCCCCTAACTCCAAACCTACACAGTACTTTATGAAAAACCCTTTCCATAACTCAAATCCTAACTGACAAGCAGTCAACATGCACTCCTGCCCATAATGCCAAAACTTTAAGTACATCCAAAAGTTTCAGCATTAGTTAACCCTACTTACTTGAATGAAACCAAACCTCACACACCATGTGGAAATGTCAGTGTTCTAAAAATCTACATTCCAGGCATTCAATAACACATACTTTTGAAATAAAAACACACACCAGTTCACATTCTCAACATTATGAGATCTGACAAAATGAACTGTAACCATAGCTATAGCTATAGATATAGATAAAGATAGCAGCTTCTCCAGCAATATCTTTCATTATAGCCACCATTTCCTTGAAGTAACACTTTCTAATTGTCTTAATTTTTTCCCACTTAACCTGCCACCCCTGCTCGTATTTTCTTCCTGCTGTTCCTTTTCAATTATTTACAGTCTTATGTGCTTTTTTTGATGGGGATCTAGAGATGACTAGTATTAGAACACTAGTGTAATGGAGGAGTGGACAAAGCTAATCGACGATGGGGAACATTAATGTGGGCTCTGCACGGAATGATGATAAAATCTCACCTGGCCTGAGGCCATTACCAAGCACCAGTATCAAAATGATTGATATTATGTAACAAGAGTCTGGAGAGAAGGTCCAGAGAGGAATAAACATGTAAAAGGAGAGACAGAATATGAAAGTATGTATTACTGTGAGTTAGGAAAAAGTAAAGATGAATGTTAGAAGGTAGATGAGGGCATGGCTGGTAGACCAAGGGGAAATTTTACAACCATTAGGAAATGCTGCTTACAAGACATGGAAATAGGAAATGGAATGCATCGGTGGAAAGGGCTGTGGTGGGATATCCCTCTGTGGCGGGATTTAAAGATGACTGGCAGAAGCAGGAAAGTTAAATCGGGAAAGAGAAAAACAGCAGTGTAGGGTGATATGTAACACTGGCATACTTAAACAAGCAAAACATTTCTGTTCATACATTTGTAAAGTCACAGGGCAATTAAATATAGATTTTAATTAGGAAATACTGTTTTGGTTCTTAGTCAACTGGTTACTGCATGGCTGAAAAAGTACCTTGAACTTTGATTAATACTTTCTTAATTAATATCTTTGTTTACCAGCAGTTTCATATCTGACTTTCATTTTTGTAAGCATCAACAAGTCAGTCTGTGTTCTTAGTTTCTCATTATGATGCTTCATTATTTTCATGTTCTTTGTGTATTTTATGTCTATGTATGGGATTTCCCTTATGCTGTGTATTTGCTCAAATTGCATCATGCCTGATTTAATCATGGGAATCTTTGTGAGAACCCAGCTGGAGAATTTAATCATATTTATAAACTGGTTGTATAAGAATAATTTGTGTTATGCAAATTTCTTCCAAGTGACTAGCAAAACATTAGCTTTCTTTGTTTTATAACAGTCTGGGTCTCACATGTTCTGCATTTAATCTAATTGTTTTCTTTTTCATGTAAGCTATTTTTCTTCCCTTCTTATGTAACAGTTTTTGGCCTTTCAGCTCTACTCCTGACCCTTGTACTGTAGGTACACATCCCCGATTGCTCTATTTACCCACTAATTCTCTTTCTCTCGTGAGATCATCAGAGATCTAGACGGACATGTTCTTTTAGGGATACATAACTATTGTGTTAAAAAAAATTAACATCAGCTTGTCTGGAGTTTAAAGTAATAAAAATACATGTGTTCAGCATCTAAAAATAATTATGTCTTCATAGTCTTGCCTTGGTGTTAATAAAGAGATTATCAAATGCATGAATACGTCATTGGTGCTAGTAGTCTGTCAGCTAATGCAAATAATTAAAGTTATGAGCTGTTAATGAGCTACTTCTTCTGGTACAGGGTTTGATTCCCTTAACCTCCATTTGCCTACTGTGTGTCTTTAAGAAAGTCACTTAACCAGATAGTGTTTTGGCAAATGGGAATTGGGCTAGGCTCATTAATGGTCTCCTAGACTGCATGCCAAGTAACTACCTATGAATCTTTGCTTTTCTATAATACTGAGCTGCTCTGGCTTTGTTTAGGATTTACTTACTAATATATGAAAAAAACTAACATTGTCCCAGTCCCCTTCAATAAATACACCACACCAAATGATGTTTGATGACCTTTATTAAACTTCCATAAACATAACTTTGTTAACCAATATTTTAATGTATTAATCACAGCATAAACATTCATATAACTGTTAACTTAGGCAGCATGACATCGCTTACCCTTACCTCCGCTCACTTATTTTTACTTATCAAGCAGCGTCCCATACTCACTTTCTTTTCCCACTTACTGAATTAAACATCCAACCCCTTTTACTAGGGCAACATGACCTCGCTCACCCTAACCGAATAAGCAGCATCTTTACCTCCACTCAATTAATTTTACTTATCGAGCAGCATACAATCGCTCACTCATTGAAATGAACATCCAACAGCAGAGAAAACCAGAAAAGGGACAAGCCTGCCCTTCTTCTCTGACAACCAGCCTGACCAGGCTGTTCCCCTTTATTCATTCCAAAACTTCCAACAAACGCTCTCAAAACAAACCTAATTGTACATTAAAAAGGTTGAAGCAAAACATCATTTGGTGTGCTCCATTCTCTCTGAACCAAATTGGATCCTTGTCATCAACAACCCAAATCCCTATTATATAAATACCCAAAGCAGCCAATTATCTAAGGAGCTGAAATTAAACTGATGATCCCTCATCAACGCCAAAGTAAAATCCATACCATTGTATAACCTCTGTAAATCAAACAGATTCTCACTTGTCCTAGCTATCAACTGTAGCTTTGTAATTACCCAGGTTATTACCTGCCAAATGTATCACTAGAACACTAAAAAGCTTAATGCTATCTGAATCAAAATAAGCCCAAGTGCATGCCATTCTGCCCAACTGCAGCATCCTTTTGCCACCCAAAGGATATAATAATGGCCGAAATGAGTTTTCCTTTTCTAAAAGATCAATTTAATAGTAATCCATTCACCATACCCATTATCTATTATAATGTAAAAAACATCTAATGACCAACACAGCATTTGTTTACTAACAAACCACCTTCATAATGACTTCATTACATTCATAAAGCAAATACCCCCAGGTTGTAGCTCAATGAACCTCCATTTACCAACACCAAACCCTCGCAACAAAACTTGTCAATAGCCACAGTCTTGTAGTCTTCATCTTATCAACCTACCCCAGTCCTTCAAACATATGAACCACCATTCAAGATTTAGTAAAGATACATAACCCTGTCACCTGTGCAACTATACTAATCAGAGCAAAGTCCACCTTGACCAACTGAACTACCTTTCCTTGTTCCCATATCTAAACACAATTTAACACAATCTTGCAATGGACTTACCATACACCTTCCTATTAAAAGCTGCACAGGAATCCTGTACAACATCTTATCATTCCAAGCCAACCTAACAGCACCAGGGACTTGTACCACTGCCCTATCTTTCAAGTTAAAATTAACCATTTTTCCCGCAACTTCTCCTATGAAACCTTTAATGCCAGACAAACTGAAACTCCAAACAGTAACCTTCCTCCAGATGTCCTTCCATGCTGTACATCCCTCCTCCACATGTCCTTCCATCCTGCCGGCCAAGGAGCCAACTCCCCCCCAAATATGCAAAAATTCAGGAGCCAGAAAAACACCATGACATCCTCAATCCACCCTTGTCCCGAAATTTCCACCCCTCTAATGTTTGTTTTTTTATCCACAACACAAATTTCCCAAACTCTCACAAAGCCCTACCATATGCCTCATTCTTGAATGGGCCTTCCAACTTCTGCCTAGACAACGTGACACCCAATTCTTCACACATCCTCAAAAACTCTCCCATACCTTCCAAATCCCCAAAAACCCTTACCTACTATCAAGAACTCATCTAGGCAATGTATCACCCTCTGAATGCCCACACACTGCTACCAAATCCAGTGGAGTGCAGTGCTAAACTACTTAAGTGACACAAACTACTGAGCATGCCATCAGCATAACTTTGTCAAAATAAACTTGTCAATAATCAACACTCAGATTCAATCCACCTAATCAACATGAATCCATTAACCCCTAAATAATCCATGATGCAGCAGCCAAAGACACATAACTTTTAGTTATGTACTTACCATAACTTTAGATGTATGGGATCCATCTCGCCTACATTCTGTACTGATGGGTTCGGAGCCGATCCTCGGCTCCGACTCGGCACGCTATACTATAGAACGAAGTCTCTTATTGGCTGAGCTATCCCATATCCCAGGATGCACCACCACTGCTTCCCCAGATCTTGTTTGTCCGCACACATGCACACACGCATAGACTGTTGATATAATATTGCCAGGTGTTTCAAGATGAAACGGCTGAACTCGAACCATCCGGTCTCTTCTGATCTCCAAGGCAGGGGGAAGGAGGGTGGGTTATTAGGAATGTAGGCGAGATGGATCCCATACATCTAAAGTTATTGTAAGTACATAACTAAAAGATGTTATGTGATCCTATCTCGCCTACATTCTGTACTGATGGGACAGCGTCCCTAGCACCTGATTCTTGGGTGGCTCACTGGAAAACACTCCTGAGAACTGTGGAACCGAAGGAAGCTCGCCCCCGAGATGCCAGTCCAATTTGTAATGAGAAATGAAGGTGTGAGGAGAAGACCAGGTAGCCGCAGCACAAATGTCACTAATGGCAAGCTTAGAATGAAAGGCTGCCAAAGTAGCCATAGCCCTTGTAGAATGAGCTTTCACTGTAGTTGTAAGCTCTTTATTAGAAATGAAGTAAGTATGACTGATACAGTCTCTGATCCACTTGCAACAGTGACTTTCGTGACGGCTTTGCCCAATTTATTGTCTGAAAAGGACACAAACAACTGATCTGTCTTCCGTGTTTGGTGCGTCCTATCTAAATAGAAACGCAATTGTCTGTGAACATCCAATGTGTGGAAGATGTATTCCACTCTGTTTGAGTACTTTGGGAAGAAAACTGGGAGTTCCAATGACTGTTGCAGACAAAAACTAGAACAAATCTTAGGAACAAAGGATGGATTCGGTCTGAGGGATACTCTATCCTTGTGAAAAACCAGGTATGCTGGTTTGACACATAGGGCTTGAAGTTCCGAAACTCTTCTGGCTGATGTAATTGCAACCAGTAAAGCAGTCTTCCAAGAAAGAAATTTCAAATCACAAGTTGCTGCCGGTTCGAAGGGGGAAGAGGTCAAAGCACCTAATACCACATTAAGGTCCCACAGTGGAGCGGGATGAGAAATCGGAGGCCATAGCAGCCCAGCACCTTTCATGAAGGCTTTACATAACTTGTTGCTCATCAAAGGTGGGTCTATGCTCTCATGAAAATTGGAAATAGCTGCCAATTGAACCTTGATGGTAGAGACCGAAGAACGTTGATTGAACAGAGAAGCTAAAAACTTCAGAACCTCTGACACCGGGACAGTTATAGGATCTAATCCCCGGAGTTGAGCCCAAATAGCAAATCTCTTCCATTTGCTGTTATACATTTTCTTAGTAGAAGTCTTGTGGGCCGAGGACAAGATATGTATGACTTCCGGGTCCAAAGCGTGGCTCCTGACTATGGTCGGAAGAGGAGGAGCCAAGCTGTTAACCTCAACGAGTGGAGGGACTGATGATGCTGTCCCGACTGATGGATTAAGAGGTCCGGAACCTGGTCCAGAAACCATGGACCGTCCAATGCATATTTCTGAAGAAAGGGAAACCAGATTTGACGAGGCCAGTATGGGGCAACTAGAATCATCTTGCTCTCCAAGCAAATCGCCTTCTGGATCACCTTGGGAAGAAGGGAAACCGGTGGAAAGGCGTACAGAAGGCCGGTGGGCCAAGCTTGGACTAGGGCGTCCTTGGAAATCTCCCCCGGAACTGGGGTGAGAGAGAAGAACTGTTGGCATTTCGTATTGAGGGGGGTTGCAAATAGGTCGTAACAAGGAGTTCCCCATCTTCTGAAAATCTGAGTTGCCACTCTGTCGTTCAGAGACCACTCGTGAGGGGAGAGAACAGTTCTGCTCAGTCTGTCGGCTATCACATTGGATCTCCCTGGAATGTGTGTTGCTACCAGAGAACGTTTGGTTGCAATCGTCCAATCCTATACCTTCATGGCCTCTCTGCAAAGGGGGTAGGATCTGGTCCCTCCCTGCTTGTTCAGGTACCAGACTACTGACATGTTGTCGGACTGAATGGCAATCATGCCCTGGGGGAGGTAACTGTGTAGTGCTTGCAGTGATAGAAGCACCGCCCTCATTTCCAGTATGTGGATGTGGAGGAGACTCTCGTCTGAGTGCCACTTGCCTTGGACTGACCTGCCCAGGTAATGTCCCCACCACCCCGTCTGGGAGGCGTCCGTAGTCAATGTGGCCACTGGAGGTGGTGGAACGAAGGGTCACCCCTGATCCAGATTGGAGGAAAGAAGCCACCAACGAAGGTCCTGTTTACACGTCTCTGTGATCAGAATGAGGTGACTGAGAGGGAGATCCTGATAAGACCACTGGACTGACAGGAGCCACTGGAGAATCCTCATATGTAACCTTGCCAAGGGGACTAGGAGAACGGTGGCCGACATGGAACCTAACAGTTGTAGGACCATCCTGGCTGGGGCTCGGCGTTTGAGGAGTAAGGCTCGAACTTGAGACTGTAATGTTTCTATCCTCTCTGTAGGAAGATAGACCCGCATTTGCTTTGAGTCTATCTCTACTCCAATAAACCGTATGCGCTGAGATGGCAGCAACACAGACTTTGCCCAATTGAAGGTGATTCCTAGGGAGTTGCCTAGAGATATAGTGGCTGCTAGGTTTTGTAAGAGTAGACGCCTGGAGGTGGCAGTTAGGAGCCAGTCGTCTAGGTATGGAAACACCTGGAATCCTAGACTTCTCAGGTGAGCAGTCACCACCGCCAAACATTTGGTGAACACCCTGGGGGCTGTGGTGAGACCAAAGGGCAGTGCATGGAACTGGAAATGACTGTCTCCCAGGCTGAAGCGCAAGTGTCTCCTGGATGCCTGATCTATCAGGATGTGATAATAGGCGTCCTTGAGATCTATGGAGCACATCCAAACACCCTTCTCCAGCAGCGGGAGAATGGATTGTAAGGTGACCATCCGGAACTTGGACTTCTTGACAGATTGGTTTAGTTTGCTGACATCCAAAATGGGCCTCAAGTCCCCGGTCTTTTTTGGCACCAAAAAGAATCTTGAGTAAGTCCCTAATCTGGTCTGGCCTTCGGGGACCGGTTGGATGACTCCTTTTTGAAGCAGCTTTGAGATTTCGATGGCTGCGAGATCCCGTTGACTGGGTGGTGGGTCCGGGATTTTCCGGGATGGTGGGGGGGGTTGAGAAAAGGGGGTGGTGTAACCTCCGGCGATGATTCAGAGCACCCATCGGTCCTGAGTGATACTCTCCCAGGCCTTTAGGTGCTTCGAAAAACGACCCCCGACTGGCTCCGGAGCTGCACAGTTGGGCAATCCTTCAGGGATGCTGGAAGGTTGAAAAGCCACGAAAGGACTCGCGGTCTCCAGTGTTGCGGGGGCCTCCGCCGCCTCTGGGACGACGTCTTCCAGAAAAATTTCCCCCTCCTCTGCCTCTAGAAGGGGGATCGCCCTGCTGTGAGGAGTAAGCCTTTTGAGATTTACGGAACCACATTTTGCCCCCTCTTCTAGCCTTGGGATAAGGCCTGAAGGGAGTGGAAAACCATGCCCCCACGGCAGTCAAGGTCTTACCCTCTTGTTCACAGCGGGTCAAGGTGTCCTTTACCTTGGGTCCAGACAGAGAGGACCCATCGAAGGGAGCGTCGGCAAAGGAAGACTTGAAGGCTTCCGCAAAGTGACACAGGCAGAGCCAGGCTTGTCTCCGTAGAGCAACACCTGTTCCCGCCGCTCTACTCGCCCCCTTGGCTGCATACGAAATGAGCCTCATGGACGAGTTCGATAATGATGATAAGGTAGCCAGCTGAGAGCTAACCGTCTGGGCCAACTGTTCAGGTAGGTTACCAGAGAGGGTATCTGAAAGTTCCTTGACCAGATCCCTCTGAAGTCTGGTGAAGTGCGTCAGATAATTCAGAGACCTTAAAGTAAAGGCTGCTGAAGTAAAAGTGCACTTCCCGTACCGATCCATGCTCCTGGACTCTTTATTAGGAGGATGGATGGACGTAGACGCCTCTGCCACATCTTGTTGGGTAGCAGATGCCACCACCAGGGCATCTACAGCCACACCTTTGGAGAGAAAATCCTTTTCGGGGGGGGGGGCTGAAAGAAATTTATTGGGGCGAGCTGGCACCGGTTCCACAGAATCCGGGTGCACGCACGCCCTTCGAGAGATCAAATCCAGAAGCTCATCGAAGGGCGGAGACACCCAGGAGGCGGAGGGCTGAGCCCCGAAGGCCTTGAGGAATACCGACTCCTCAGCAGAAGGGGGTTTGGACTGCCAGTCGCCTCGTTGCTTCAGGATTTCTAAGATGTCCGCAAAGGAGACATCATCCGAGGACGACTTGGGGGACCCCTCCGCATCATCGAGGTCGGTGTCCGAGGTGAGAGACTCATCAGGGGAGTCGACGTGCTTCCTCTTGCACTGTCTCTTCCTTGGGGGTTCCTCCGAAGACGCTTCGGAAGGACCTCCAGGAAGGGGGGAACCCCCCATGGGGGTGACCTCAGGCCCCAGGGATCCGCTGTCTTGAGACAGGGGGAAAACAAAGGAACCAGTCTCCGTGCCAAGGGAAGGTGCCGGAGAGACAGTGGAGGTAGCCAAAGAAGATTTGGCCAAAGCACTCCTCATGGCCCTGAAGGCCGGACCCCCAGAGTCCTGGGAAGGTCCGACCCCCGAGGCCACAACAGTAGACGGCACTCCCACAGCTGACACACTGAGAGGGAGGCTCGGAACCGAAAACATCGGTCCCGAAGCATCACCCCCGGGGCCGACCTTGGAGGTCCGTGTACCGAACTCCGACCCGAAGGGTGGGGTTGGAGTAAGGGTCGGAGCCGACCCGAAAACCTCCACCGGCTCCACCAGCACTGACTCCAATGGTGCCGAGGCTGTTGGAGGAGGAATCAAGACAACAGGGTGGGCAATCGGCTCCGGAGCCGACTGGGCTGGAGCCGAAACCAACTTTTGGAAGACTGGAGACTGAAACAGCCTTTGAAGTACCCTGTCTATGTCCGAATCCGACATTCTCGAAGACCGAGAAGAGATCGAACGAGTTCGAGTTGACTTCTCCACTGGTTCCGAAGGACTGGGGGACCGGCTCCGAATCGTCTCGATAAATATCGGTGCCGAGGGAGACTCCACAACCATAGCAATTTCCCTCGGAGCCGAAGTGGACTTCGGCGCCGAAGGGGAAGAGTCTGAGCGGGCAACTCTCATCGGCTCCGAAGACAGTGGAGCCGATGAAGGTGACCCGCCTCTCGAAGCTCTAGCTGTCGGCTCCGAAGCCAGAGGAGTCGAGGCTGGAGGCATCGAGGCAGACCGTTCCGCCCTCGGCTCCGAAGTCTGTGGAGCCGATGGAGAAGCCTGCCGAGATTTCTTTGTGGCCGGTTCCGACGGGCTGGTCGGAGCCGACGATTTCTTTTTCTTCGATGGTGAAGAGGAAGATGATAAAGCCTCCTCAAAAGAAGGTGTAATAAGCCCTTTTAGAATCAATTTGTTTTTCCTCTTTTGGAGGACTCGGGAGGAAAAGGCGTGACAAACGCTGCATGACTCCTGAAGATGTTTAGGGCCTAAACAATACACACACAACGAGTGATCGTCCGTTATGGACATCTTGTAGCTGCATTTAGAGCATTTTTTGAACCCAGAAGGTCTATGCTCTTTTGACATGTTTACACCAACACTGCTACTAACTTCAAAAAACTTTCAAAAACTTTGTTAAAGAAGAGTAAATAAGGACAAGACCCCTCTAACGTAAACGGGATTACTTGCCCAACTAAACTATAACACTACAATAAAACTCACACTAAATACTTCAACACGAGCGAGGGCAAGGCCCCTCTAACTGAAACGGGATCCTTTCCCTCAAATTAAGGACAAGTTTACCAGAAAAATCACTCAAAACTCAGTCACACAACAACGATAGCTGTTAAAACAGCTTTTGGGTATATGAATCAAAAATTTCTGACAGAAATTCTTTGAAGAAAAAAGCACTTAGCTCAGCCAAGTCCGAGACCACGTCTTTGCTGTAAAGCGGCAAACGAGATCTGGGGAAGCAGTGGTGGTGCATCCTGAAATATGGGATAGCTCAGCCAATAAGAGACTTCGTTCTAAAGTATAGCATGCCGAGTCGGAGCCGAGGATCGGCTCCGAACCCATCAGTACAGAATGTAGGCGAGATAGGATCACATAACATCTCACCTTATCATCCTCTTAATGGTGAAACCCTAAAACTGCCAAAAGGGACTGTCAAAATGCCCCTTAACCTACCTGTCTGCCGTTCCTTCAACACCAAACCTTCCAAAATATCATCCTTCTCCCGCATTAAGCGTGCATTCTTACAAACAACTCCATCGGCTCGATTACTTGATTTAATAGAAAATCACCTAGAAATTCACTAACTAAATCCTCAGCAACTGCCAAAACAGGAAATTGTTTGAGCATATGCCACAATTCCTGCACCATAATAGGAGAATGTGTTCTCAGGTCTTCCCCTCGTGCCTCAAAAGGCCACCCCCTTCCCTGCCCTTGAAAATTCCCCTTACCACAAACTCTGAAATCCCTGCAACAAAGAAAATAACCCACCCACTTCAGCAAATAGGGAACTTGTAATGAACGCACTGCCATCCTGCTAGCCACATCACACTGCTGGGCGTATTCCCACACACTTTAAACATGTATGCGAGAACCCCACACGCCACCCATGCATAACGCCCTGCATTTAAAGGAGCACCTCCCAGCATTAAAAGCCCAACACACCCCGACTCCTACCAGATAATACACAAAATCTAACACCCAATTCTCTCATATTCAAAAAAGTATATCAGGGCACGTGCTTGCTAACTGCAAGAACCTAATAAACCAGATAGCACTGAAGGAAGGCTTGACAACAACACTCAAGTTGAAAGCAGGCTTTATTAAGCAAATTCAGGAACATAAACACAGGAATAATCCACACAGTGTTTTTGTCAGTTAAAAACAGACTTCCTCAGATAAAGCAAGTGCAGTGGTGCTGCTTGTTAAGTACTAAACCTCATTTTGATCAACCAATAAGAAAATTACTTTGTCATTCAAAAAGTTAAAATATATACCCTTATAGTAAAATGCTTTAAAAATCTAAATAATAATAATGATATGATCCATAAAAATAATGTTAAAAACGTGTTCAATAAAAAATGTTATATAAAATTTCTTAGTGGGTTCAACTTTATATATTAAAAAGGAAATAAAATCTAGGAGAAATCCTTTCAGCCAAAATTTAAGCAAGAAATAAAACTCCATCTAGTGACAAACAGATGTAATTGCATTTGTACTATTTTATAGATGTGCAGCTCTGTTTTAACACTGGGACAATGGAAATATTATCATTAAGTTCTGGAGGCTTGAATTCTATGGTCGTTTTCCAAAGGACACCCCTACCATCCTTGGGTATGCATTCAAGGACAAAAAAGTAGTATGTAGCTTGGTTACATTCCAGGGAGTGCTTATAAAGTGCATCATTGATGTTTTATTACTTCTGTCGTAGTAGTGTTCGTAAACTCTCCTCTTAAGTTCCCACTCAGTCTAACCTACGTAGAACACCCCACATGGTTTACACTGAGCTAAGTATACCACTCCTAGGGTGTTGCAGTTGGAATAAACCTTACCTTCTACGAACCTATTAAAACTACTAATAAATATTTTTTCTTTGTTAGAAATATACTGGCACTGTTGACATGCACTGCACTTAAAAGTGCCTTTCTTTTTAATCATGTCCTTCCTCCCCTTAGCCATACTTTGATTTTCCAAAATATTTTTCATATTGTGTCCTTTCCTAAAAATTATGTCCACTGTCTTATCATGCAGTTTACTGATATCAGTCAACCTTGTTAATTTGTCCCATTCAGTTAGAACTATTTTTCTGATGAGATTAGCATCACCATTATACTCAGTGACAAAAGCGCTTTGGTATTGGTTGACATTCTCATTGTTGGGTGAATTTGAAGCATCACCCCCACCCCCAGTATTCTTAATACCTAAAACATGGGCATATTTCTCAGTCTTCTGCTTAATAGCTTCACTTCTAATTTCTTTGATCAGGGCTGAGAAGTATCCACATTCCTGGAACATAGTTTCTAACAATGCAAGTTTGATTTCAAAATCTGTATCCAGTGAGCACATTCTACTAGCCCTTACCATTTGTCCTTTAACTATACCTCTCTTCTGGTGCATAGGGTGTTCACTTGAGAAACAGGGAAATGAGTTGGAAAAAGTTTTTTCCTATGAATGGTGGACTTAAACTTATTAGCTAGTTTGTGTATAGTGACATCCAAATAGTCGACTTTGTCTGTACTAATGTCATATGTGAACCTCAGAAAGTTGGTCCTGTTCTGGATGTTATTCCTGCATTTATGTCCCTGAATTCACTTAATAAAGCCTGCTTTCAACTTGAGTAGTGTTGTCAAGCCTTCCTTCAGTGCTAGCTGGTTTGTTATTTAATTCTCCCATATTCTCAATAGCAATCTACCTACTCTCCTCTGCCACTAAAGCCGCCAGAAGATCTGTAAACAGTTTGCGAGTTTTGACTCCAACAAATGCTGCACCATTTCTGCATCAATTAATTCTAAGATATCTACATATTCTCCCCTTCTCATTACCTTGTACCACCCCAACTGCTGGAGCATCCACTGCGACAGCATCTCTCAAGTGTCATACCTGCTTCACTTGGGTCACCAACTTGCTCCTCACCACCTGTCTTCTCTTCCGACTGGAATCACCAGGTTCTTCCTCTTGCAAAACAATGGCTGCCCATGTCACAAATTCTGCACCTAACCATCTGTGACCTCACTATGTACTATTCCAGTGGCCGAAACACCCCCTTGCAGCAGCATGCATCACCTGTTGAGACCATCACCTATCGAGTCCACTTCATTCGGGCCACCAGCTGTTGTAAACTCTGTGCTTCCATCATCTGCAACAGAAAAATCTGCCAAGAGAAAGAAAACATTAAGACCTTTGCACACTTTCTCCTGCTTTTTAATTAAAATATCCTTTAATATTCCTCAACTTCCTAAGTATTGCATCCCCTACCCCTTCAAGCTAGACCTATCCCACCCCAATATATCCCTTTAACAACTATCTGCCAAAGCTCAGCACTGTAGGAAATAAACATATAACATTTCCTTTAAGGGACATGTTGAGCAGACATGCACCTAGCCACTTCTTAATGAATATACTACTCAGCTTTAAGCAATCTATATTACTCCTTTAATCAACACAGTCAGGCTTTGAACAGCTAACCAAAATTAAACTTTCCCCCACAGCTGGTAAGACTTACCCTCAGCTCTATCTCGCACCGTCTTCCTAGATACTTAACCAGGCTACATTAATGGCCAATAATGCCTCCCCTATTATCCAGCTTAAGAAATTAATAGGTATGGTCCCGCGTATATGTGTGCTAAACCACTGCTCCATTGACTTAGTAAGGCTGTACTAACCATGTAATGGTATAGAAAGCCCTCTGACTTCTAATAAATCCATTTCAATGGCTAGGTCTCACCTTTTTTTTGTTTGTTTTAATTGCAATGGGGAACTTGACTTTTACTTGACTGGAGAGGGGAAAAACAAACAATATATATATATATATATATATATATATATATATATATATATATATATATATATATATACAAGGTGCAAGGTTTGATTCTCACATGGGGTAATTGGCTAGGTTTAAAATGGCCCACAAGAGCAGTTATCCTAGTACTAATCTATGAATAATTTATAGGTATGCACTAGCCACTAACATAAGCAGCCTAAGTGTCCTAAACTAAAATACTATTCTGCCACTTTTTCTTTTTTTTAATTAAGAAGTCAGTAGAAGTCTGAAACTCAGAACATCCACCCCTATTTAGCAGTGGGTCTACATCAAAATATCAAAAGTTTACTTACCCAAACACCTAAACACCGACATGTCTTCATCAAACCGCAAAAACATCAATCGTCCTGAAGCGCAAAATTCAAAACGTCGATTCATCATGGTTGGCCCTTCTGCGGTATAGCTCCGTAAGGTAAGTGTTGCGATAGTTACGGACCTTAGGGTTAGGGTGCGGGTCAAGATAAGTGCATAGATGGTAATGTATGTTAGATTTAGTGTAGGCCTAGAAGTAGGGTTTTATTAAGTGTATGTGTGTGGATTATTTAGTTTGTTTGGGTATAGCTTTTTAAGGTAAGTGTGCAATAGTTATGGATCTCATTTTATGTGAGCAGAGTGTGGTACAATGGACACATTCATTGGTGTAGTGGCTCATCCAGCTTTGTGAATTCTGTTTTCATATTTTTCTTTATCGTTTTATATGATTTTTTTCCATAGGCTTTGTGGTGCCTACGAGTGATGGCTGGTGGTTGTGCATGCCCATAGCGTGACTAACGGTCAAGGGAAATGAGGCAGGGATGATTAACGGAGGAACATACTTCTCACCATAGCTCTCAACTGTACATATTTTCACAGAATGTCCAGATGTTTGCCTCATATAGGGTGCGGGTTAAGTTAAGTGCATTCTTGGTGGTATATGAAAGATTTAGTGTAGGGTTAGAAGTAGGGTTTAGTTTTGGGTTAGAAGTAGGGTTTTGTTTAGTGTATGCATGTGGTTTATTTAGTTTGTTTGTGTAGGTAGTATGTAGCGGGCAGTGTGATGGGACAACTATGACATTTCGAGTTTTTGAATTTCGCGGTTTAGGGCGTTCGGTGTATTTGCGGTTCACGGAATATGTGTCGGCGTTTAGGTGTTCGGGTAAGTAAACTTTCGATATTTTGATATAGACCCTTTAGCAGTATCTAGGACCTCATCAGGATAGCCTAATAATCAGTTCTCTCAACTGGATTTGGTAATCATTAGTAAGTCTATCCAACACTTGCGAACTAAAAGGCAGCATCAACAATAAAACTGGTATGGTTGTAGACGTTTTAATATGCCAGTCAGAATTAAACAATAGATACTGGTTCACTTCAGCTACACAAGCAGGGTACTTCCTAACAAGAGAGAAAAAAAGGAGCGATTACTAGGCATTGAAACTTCAAATTTTACATCTGGACATCCTGTCCCACCCTGGTACAGTGAGACCATGTGTTTAAAACAACTGTCAACAAAAGTATATGATTTTTGAAAACTACAGCAGTGCATTGACTGTCTGTACCATAAACATACCTTTTAACTTGTCCATACTTAAAATAATTTAAGCTTGACATGTTGCTTTTCTCCTTAAATATGTAACATGACCCAAGCCAGGTAATATTGATAACCAGCAAACTACTTAAAATAACTTAAACTTGATATGTTGCTTTTTTACTTAAATATATAACATGACCCGAGCCAGGTAATACTGATAACTAGCAAATAATTTTATAAAACATAAAAACACTGGTCCGCTAATGATTGGTAGTGGATTTTTACGTACCGGGTTACCAGCCCTGACACACAACCTTCAACGAAGGCACGCCCCATTCACGTATGCTATAGTATAATTATATTTTACCAGATTGGCCATTATTTGCAACATGTCTGCGTGGTTATGCTGAATTTCTAGTCCAGTCAGATGTCAGTGATCATGGCTTCCATTCCACAAATATAATTATTTACTGTAATAAGTAACTCCCATTCCTCAGTCACTAGCTTGAACTCCCCACCACCATCCAAAATTGTGACATCTGTTTATATTCTGATTGCCTGTTTTAAAATTACATGATGTATATTTACACTTATTTTTCAAGACAAGGATAATTCTGTTCCAATGCCAGGCATGATCTTTGCTACAACCACATCACCATACAAGCTTTATATCCCTGTAGTTTTCAAAATAAAGATGTTAGATAACCACATAAATGTAGAACATCAAAGTAAGCATAGTTAAGTTATAGTTATAGTTACTTAATAAAATTAGTATTATGTTCTACACATGTATTTTTATTTCTACTTAGATGCTGAGTAACCGCAAGCATACCATTAATTCATAACAAAGTTATCTCTGAAAACCATCAGATACATAAACTGAACCTTAACAGTTATGGAATACATGCTAAATATTCATTCATTCTCTGATTACCCACTTAATCTAATTCACTGTGCTAGAGAAAATGTAACCTTTTCCCACACCCAGTTGACACAATAAAGAAAAATTAATTCTGAATAGTGAGCCTGCCTGATTCCGGTGTCAATGCTATGGGCAATTTAAGTGACTTTGATGACAACCAGTTTACCTATGGTACGCCTTTGGAATGTGGTAGAAAACTGCAGCAAGTGAAAACTCATAGGGACACAGGAGGATTCAGAGATTCTGCATAGAAATAAAGCCTCCAACCCGAGAACTGAGTGGAAGAACCAAATACTGTGAGGCATTATCACTAACTACTGTGCCATTGCATTGCTAAATGTTATGAAAAAACTAATAAAAAATAAAAAAAATAATAAAATGGTTGAGTGAAGTAATTTGCATGCACGTGGTTATTTTTTTTTTTAATTTTCATTAAATACACCTAAAGCAATAAGTAATGTAGAGATGATCAAGTCTGTGTATCGTGTGAACATGTGTTATAGCCATTACCCATTTAAAACAAGTGAATAGTTAACCATTTTAAGAATGGCAATATCCAATAATGTAGTTAGTCTTGTACCTGTTGTCAGTGTATTCATGATGAGTGAACTGTTAACATCATTCTTACTGTGCTGCCATTTTGTCTTGCATAAAATGTATCATTTTTCTTAAAATACTGGTGTATCCTAATGTTAATGGCATTACTGTTCAATGCTACTGGGTAACCAGATGTGCAAATCACAACGTGGCACCAAAACCAAGATCATCTTCACGAAATAAAAATTAAATCACCATTTCAGTCATCAAACCATGCAAACTAACAAAGTATTATTCATAAAGTTCAGTGTAAGCTGTTTTATAAAAAAACAAATAATTTTAACCCATGAAGTGATTGCTTTATCGATATTAAGCCATTCAGCCTAGAAAACTGAATTTTTGACAAAAATAACAAAATTTAACCCATCAGAGCTATTTGACTTCTCAAAACTGTTGGTCAGGCTGGAGACAAAGGTTCACATGCTTTACAGCAACAATCCAACTGGACAAAAAAAATCAGAAGAAATTCTGACTGTACTCCATGGCATGAAAGTGGAGGCAATATGCAGTTTTTTGTCATTTCCATAAGGCCAAAGTGTCACTTATGAGTAATAATTAGTAAGTTCAATGAAAATTTTGTACCAAAGAGAAATGTTATGCATGAAAATAAATGCTTCCATACACGTGTGAATGAGTTTAATCTTTTGTAGGGCTCTTGTATGAAATGGCTGAAAATTGTAGGTTTAATAAAATGAAAGATTAACAGATTAGAGACTGGTCTGTTATTGGGCTGGCTGAAGTTGAAGTTTCTCAAAATTACAACCTGAAGTCAATTTAATTTTAGAAAAGGCCAATCAAATTGTCAGATGCAGAATTAGTAAAGAAGAAAAATTTTAATTTAACTATGGCAAATTATGTGCAAGAAATAAAATGTATTGAGAGAATGGCAAGTTTAAAAAAAGAGATATACTACTGCTCAAAGTAAGCCTGTGCACAGACAGTATTGTTAGTAAAAGCCTGACAAATGCATGAGATGTATTCATTATCATGTTGTGTTATTGCAGCTTGCAGCACAAGGCTGAAGGTGTAAAAATCTAAAATGATGGGGCATTTTGCTCTCATTTGTAACAGAAAGTAAACTAAAGACGTTGCTACTGAAACTAGCTTTCAGAAAGTTTTTTTTTTCCTGGGTTTGGTTTATATTATGTCTGATACTGAATTTGACTGGCAAGTAAAACGTCCTATTCATGGAACTCAAGAGTTTTTTTTAAATTAATACAGGGACTGAGGTTACTGTGATATCACAGTCTGCCTATATACATTTCTCAAAGTGTCTGCCGTTGTTATGAAGCAGAGACAAAATATGTAGTCCTGTAGGCTAATTGAAATGCATCAGTAGGTATCTAGCTGTGTCTGAGTGGAAGAGGCACAACTCTGAGTTCTGGGCTTATGTGCTGGATGCTCTGTGCACAAATCTGCTCACCAGAGCTGTGACATACAAGATGGGCCTAATTGTCAGAATAAATGAAGTCAGTCTAGATGTGCTTAGTGAAGCTGCTATATTTAATTATAAACCAGTAAAGATGATATTAAGTTCATAGGTAAGCACTAGGCTAGTTGAACATGTGGGCCATTTTAAGCCTATCCGATTTCTCTTCTCAAATGTAAGAATCAAATCCTGTACCTTGTGACTGTGAGGTAAACTCCTTAACAATTATACCAATCCCCAACCATATTAAAAATGATGTACTTAAAGAGTGTGATGATGATGATGATCTTGTTGTTGTTGTTATGGATGACATTCTGGTATTTGGTCAAGATGAAAAGTCACATGATTTGAGGTGAAAGGAAAACTCTACCTTAAAAATAAAAAAAAATGCTTTTTTCATTGTATCTTTGTTTTCTTAGCTATTTTAATGCCTCAAAATCACTCCAAGTGCTTCTTTTACAATTTGAATGCATTTCCCTCAAAATGGCAGATGACAGGGCCTGCCTTGGTAATGTGATCTTGTTTTCTTGCTTTTATTCCTTCTTCCCAGAATACATTTCAAGTCCTGTTTATATGAGTCATGCTAGACATAAGGAAGTGGTGTTGTTTTCTCATGCCATTAAGATAGAATGGCAGGACTATGAAGCACTGTCACCTAAACACACCTTCTGTAACAGAGCTACTTCTATGTTTGTTTGTTTGTTAAATTTAACTGTTGAGGCTGCCCACTAAAGTGTGCTAGCCTGTGTAACTGATTTATTACTGTTTACTGCATTTCTGTGTGCTTTCTATCTCAAAAACAAAAAAAAAAAACAAACAAAAAATATATCCTTGTTTTCCTGCCTCTCCTCGACTAGTTTAGACCAGTATACAGGCTTTGCTGTATTCTGGGCTGTGGTGTAGCTCCTGTGTTGTCCATTGCCTTACTTGGATAGAAGGAAGTTTCTTTGCTCACCAGTGGGAGTAGGGAGCCTTGAGCAGCCTATCTGTCCCTGAAGGAGTGACCTCAGCACAAGAGCTTGTAGTAATTGGTTGTTTTGGACCATTTCTAGCTCTTTTGAAGTTCCCTGTTTAAAATCCGCGTTTGCACGGCTTTGCGCGATTGTGTGCATAGCGCAGCACCGGTTAAACAAGGTTAAACTTCTTCTGGCTCCGCCAAGTCTGCTCTTCAAATTTTCCCTTAAGAAAGCTCTACTCTTATAATAATCAGTCTACTCGCTTTATTATAAGCCTAGCACTTGTTCTCAAAACCTCTCTTCTAAGTAAGCACTCTCAAACTAAAGTAAGCACTACATCCACCTACCACCCCTGTGAGTACCCACTTCCCTTAAAGGCACAGCACTCCCTTATAATATTCTAGCATGTCGAGTGGTAGATTACTAGCATCCTCTCCGGTTCAGCTGGTTAATCTGGGAATCTTGAAACAATGCTACAATTGTCCCATGTACACAGACAGCCCTCTCCTCCTCCCAACAAACACAAATACATGTGAGAGATGCAACTATATAGCCAAATTGGAGGCTGAACTCTTTCAACTCAGGACTGGTAAGACCAGACAGGAGGAGAAGGTAACCACACACACAGCAAACCCAGTCCCACATAGACCTACCACAACTGCAAACCAAACACATAATAACACAAAGACATACTTGGAGGCTCTAACAAAAAACTTACCAAAACAACAGAGGCTCCCAAAGCAGACACCCAAAAATCCACCACCTTAAAACATAACACATGCAACACATACAACACATACTTCAATAAATCAGTGTGTCAAACAATCACAGCCCTTAAGGCCAAACACTATGCCTGATACACTAGTAATAGGTGACTCTATAGTCAGACACACTGATGTTCCGCTTACCAGGCTGAACAAGGAGAGGGTAACGGTGAGCTACCTATCGGGAGCTAGGATCCGCCACATAACGCATGCACTCAGGTCACTCCAAAGCAAGTACAAATATGACTCTGTCATTGTCCATGCCGGCGTGAATGACCTGAGACGTACCTCCCTGGACTACATGAAAAGAGACATAGAGGAGCTCTCTGATTATGTAGCCCAGGCTGGTATGACCCTGACCCTGAGCAGCATCTCGCCCTCACCAAGAATGATGCCACAATACAAAGACAAGATGATCAGTTTTAATAATTGGCTCAATTACTGGTGTCATTCTAGGGGGATCCAATGCCTGTCTGCTTGGGATGACATGCTGGACAAGCCATGCTGCTTCGCAAGGGACGGCTTGCATCTGTCACCACTGGGCTTCCAGATATTGGCTAAGGCTCTTGCCACCCCCATAGTGCCTTTTTTAGGCAAGGCTCAAAAGACAAACCCACTTCCTTAGAAAACAAAAATGGAAAAAAATTAAGGGTAATGCTGCTCAACGCCAGAAGTCTAAATCTCAAGATGCATGCTCTCGAAGCACTCCTCAGTATGGAGAACATCGATGCCTGTGCAGTAACTGAAACCTGGTTCAAGGCTCCTGAGAGCACCCCAGTGCTACCAGGCTATACCTCGTATCATGCTTTTCGGCTCCAAAACTCTGGCCAAACCAAAAAGGGAGGGGGAGTGTCCATATTCATCAAGGACACCCACACCTCCAGGTTAGTGGCAACACATGAAGCATCAGAAACCATCCAGGTGCAACTAACCGTAGGCAAAACTGCTATACAACTGGTAGCATGTTACAGACCACCCTCCCAATCTCAGGAACCCCATTCAGCCTTCCTGAAGACATTGGAGAATATGAATGTCTCACCAAACACCATCATATTGGGAGACTTTAACTACCCTAACATAGACTGGGTGCATTATTCTAGCCCTAACACCCTAGCCCAAAGGTTCCTGGAATTCATAAATTCAAATGCAATGGAACAGCTAGTCACCTCTCCCACAAGGGGAGATAATATACTAGACCTGATCATCACAAACATGGGGACAAAGTGCTCCACACTGGAAGTATACCCCTCACTAGTGAGATCTGACCACAAACTAATCACCCTGGATATACATATCCCACCTCCACCCCCAACACAAAAGATTACAGTGAAAAACTTCTCAAAAGCCGACTTTATACTTCTTAAGACTGAGATGGTATCCTTCAAGCCCACTGGGCCAGTGGAAACCACATCCCACAATGCTGAATCCTTCACAAATGCTTTCTACGGACATCTCCAAGAATGCATGGATCATGCAATCCCAAATAAAACCAAGACCCTCTCCACCAAGGGCAGGCGTCCTGTCTGGTGGACTCCAGCCATAAACAAATTGTATAACAAAAGAAGGAAGCTACTGCACGACAGAGCAAAATCCCATAAAGAGAAGGCATCTCTGATCAGCACTAGTAGAAAGCTACGTTCTCTCATAAAAACATCCAAGGCCAACTTTGAGAGAAAAATCGCTACGGACACTAAAGATAACCACAAGGCTTTCTTCTGCTATGTTAGAAACCTGGGCGGAAACCCTCAGATATGCTCAGAGTTATTTCACAATGACAAAAAATACACTGAACCCACAGATATTGCCAACATTCTGGCAGACAGGTTCAGTGCAAATTTCTCCCCTCCCTCACCCCCAAAAGAAGAAATACTTATCCCAGCTGAATGTAACCTCCCTGTCATCTCAGATGTCCAGGTGAGAACCGCCCTCAGCAAAGCTAAAAACACAGCATCAATGGGACCTGACAGTATCCCGGGTTGCGTGCTACATGAACTCCAAGAGGAGCTAAACCCACACATAAAAATGCTATTTAACCTTAGCCTTACTACAGGATATGTACCTGAACACTGGCGTACAGCAACAGTGGTCCCACTCCACAAAGGAGGTACCTCTACAGACCTTGGTAACTACCGCCCCATAAGCTTAACCAGCCTGGTCTGCAAAGCTATGGAAAGAATCATTATGGAACTCATAAACAGAGACATTGGGGACCTACAGACACTCGATCCCACCCAGTTCGGCTTTGTAAAGGCAGATCCTGCCTTTTGAACCTGGTTGACTTTTTCGAAACAGTCACTAGAGCCATTGACGAGGGCAAAGCAGTCCATACACCCTACCTGGACTTGGCTAAAGCTTTCGACACAATACCCCACTCAGGCATCATAGACAAGCTCAACAGCTTAAATGTAAATCCATATGTCACAAGATGGGTTGCAAACTGGCTAAAGGATAGAACCCATAAAGTCAAAATCGCTGGAGCCATGTCAGATTCAAAGCCAGTCACAAGTGGTGTCCCACAGGGCTCTGTCCTGGGACCCCTCTTGTTCGGCATTTATTTCTCAGATGTGAAAGCAAACATGGGAGGGTTGTGGCTGACATAGTTCGCAGATGACTGCAAACTAGGCGCCATAGTCGATACACCAGCTGACACATACATCCTACAGATGGACAACTGGTGCTGAAGTCATGGCCTTAAACTAAATGCCAAAAAATGTATAGTCATCCCCTTTGGGAAAAACAAAGTACCCACAAATTATCACATAGACAGTAACCCACTGAGTATGGAAAAAGTAATCAGAGACCTGGGGACCCAAGTTGATAGTGACCTCTCATTTGACACCCACATTGCCAAAGTGTTTAGAAAGACTTTCTACCTTGCCCACCTTATCATGAAGGGATTCACATCCAGTTCAAAGGAGGTCATTGTACCCCTATACCCCTCCCTTATCAGGCTTATGATTGAGTACAATGCCCCATTTGGTATGTACCTCACCCGGCACTTGCAACAGCTGGAGAGACCCCAAAAGTACCTCACCAAGAGGATCAAGGGTCTCCAACATATGTCATATGCTGCCAGACTAAAGAAACTCCAGCTCTATTCAGTAGCATACCACCTACTCAGAGGTGATTTGTGCCTGACGTACAAGGCCATGTCCAATCAGGAATTGATGGACATGCTCCACCTCAAAAAATCCAAAGCCATCAGAACCACGAGAGCTAAAGATTTAAACCACAGCACAAATATGAATAGGACATGCTGGAGGGGCATATTCATAACTCAGAGGCTTCCCATACTCTCGAACAGAATCCCAGTTCATGTTAGGCAGAGCCCCTCACTGACTCTCTTCAAGATAAATTTTGACGAGTGGATGGGAGATCGTAGGTTTACCCCTGGGGTCATCTCTGTGTCACTACTAGACAGAGGCACAGTAAACTAATTCTATTATGTAAGGGGGTCTTCACTGTGTCACTACTAGACAGAGGCACAGTATTCTAAATCTATTCTGTACACTTTTGTACCATTACATGGGGTGGCGAAAGCCACATCACTATGGCTAGGCTTATAAATAACCCAGGGCAGATAGCCTAGTACTAAACTATGAAACTATGAAACTATGACTGAGCCTCATTTATGTGTCTGTCAGAGCTGTTCTATACTATAAAATAACTGTTAGCTACTTTCAGCAAAATAAAGTAGGTAAATAGCAAGCTTTTGTAAAAGGATTTTTTGTAGTTATAAAACAATTGACAGACCTTCCCCCACACTCACAAGCTGAGGTGCGAAAACTCTAATTGCAGTAAATGATCCTTGCTGTACATTTACAGGTGACAAGTAGTAGGACTCCAAACTAAGTCTGTCTGCTACTTTTCAATGCCTTCAGTGGGAATTTTTTTTCTCTCTCATGAATGATGCAGAATTAATATGTGCTTTACTGGTTCCTTAATTGTTTCTGTCATGTTCACCCACTTTTTTTCTATTTCATATTTATTTATATTGTGGTACCAAGGAAAGTGAACTGGTCCCAGGACCCTTTTCAACCACAACTTGGGCTACATTGGAAAAGATAATAACAAATAATAAATGCACGTAACAATACAAAGAAAAAAATACTGACATAAAGACAATGACAAAGATTGCATGTGCAACATACAGCCAATGCATGACAGTGAATAAAACATTAAGCAACATTTACTAGAATGTCTACATTAATAAAGCTTAACTCTTCTATGTTTATTATAAATAACAAATTATTTGGACCCATATTGCACACACTCCCTCAACTCAAGAAACTGACACAAGAATCCTTTGCCTCTGTTGAAACCTGGTTAGCCAACTCTCAACTAATACGTAACCACCAAAAAACCACTAATGATATTCCATCCCATAAGAGCCTCAGACTCCATGCCTACATTCACAATATAATTAGCTAACAATACCCCTATCACACCTGTTCAACACATCAAACTATCAGGTGTTATCATTGATCACAACATGAAATTCGATATGCATATTCCTCAGACAATAAAAAAGTCCATAAACAACTCAGAACTCTATATAGATGCAAAACGTACCACACCAACAACAGTAAAGCTAACATCACAAGAACCCACCTAGTCCGCACACTTCTCTATGCCTCCCCCATATGCATCAACCTAAACAAAGCAGACTTAAGGAAACTAAACACTTGCTACAATACAATAGCAAAGTTCGCAACTGAATCACCCTTTCAGTACACTTCACTGCCTAGCAGTCAAGAAATTATCCTGACTAGAATTGCCTAACCTGCTCACATATAACCAATTTACAATAGCCCAACAAATCCTATATAATCCTGATAAAGTTCTTGCACTACATGGTCTACTGAATATGTAATGTGATGTTGTTAATCTTCGTTCATTCCTTACTGATGGGTTATCGGTTCCATCTTCAGAAACGAGCTGGCCTTATACCAAGCTCGGGTCAGCCAAAAATCTCAAGCCAAGATCCTACCCACAATGCTCTGCTCCCTATTACCTTAGATCTCATTTGCTGCATTGCTGTACAGCCATGTCAAGCCTTCTCTCTCAGCTAAGTTTTCAATTTTTTGAAGTTTTTCTATTATTAGTGTTTAGAAAGTTTTCAACTCTTCACTATCTCTATCCTCCAACCCTATCACAACTTTGAGACTCTCTGCCTATAGTATTTTCCTTTTTCTTACCTTTGAGGTAATTCTCCATTACCATTGTTGGTAATTCTTCTTCTTCTCCCTTTCTTACCCTTCTGGGTAGTTTCTTAACCTTTTAGTAGTGTCGTAGTTTCTCCCTTGATATCACAATGTCGGATAAGAAAAGTAGTGTTGGTTTCAAACAATGTATAGAATGTGGCTGTAAGTTACTGCTTTCCGATGGGCATGACTTGTGTGTTTATTGTCTGAATGTTTCCTACCTTTCAGAGGAACCTCTGTGTGAGATTTGTAGAAATTTCTCAACTAGGACTCTGAATGAAAGGAAGAATAAACTTATCCTAAAAGACCTCTTTAAAACTCCTTTCTCTGAGGCTATCTCTGGGTTGGAAAGCTCACCCCCTCCTTCTAAACCCATAAGAGGCATTCTTCTTCTTTCTACTTGATGTCACTCACTTCATCTCCCTCTGGAGATCTCAAGGAGTCGACTCACAAAAATGTAAACATTTCGGGCCCGGTGCTGCAATCTGTGGTCCTTTAGGCCCCAGCCCCGGCACTGCCCCAGTTTATTCTCACTCCAGGTATGTCTTCTTCATCGCCACTGGCACTGGAGTTCCCGGTGCAGACACTTACAGCTCAAACAGTTTTGTCACAGCCTTTTTCGGCACTGCTGACATCAGTGCAGACCCTCTTGGCATCGTCTCTACAAGTACAGTCTCCTTTGGCACTGTTGGTGCAGACTCCTTCAGCTCCGTCCTTGCAGATGCAGTCAACTTCCGGGATACTGCCCTCTACGGTGCAGCACCATATTCATCAGTGCAGACATTTGCCAAACTGCCCTTCACTGTGCAGACACCTTCGATGCCTATGGTGCCACCTTTGTCAGCGCAAATACCCTCGGCACCATTCTCCTCAGTGCAGACACCCTCGGTTCCGGGCTCTGCACCACATGAACTCACAAGAACTAAGTAATCTCCCTCCTTAGATCCTTTTGTGGGAAGTAAGTACAGCCCCTTTTTAGACAGGCCAGAATCTCCATCAGGTCTCTCTATGAGGTCAACCAGGAGCCTCTCAGAACAAGATGTGTTGCGGCTTGTAGATCAGCTGCTTGTGGCCAGGAGGACTCTCTCTCACCAATCTAAAGCTGCGCTCCCTCTTGCAGGTGACCGTATTTCTCCACAGACTCCTTCTTACACTTCTCCTTTGACTTCCAGGGAAGCATCAAAGCCTCTTCCTCCGACAGCAGCTTTCCTTCCTTTGACACCAAGAGTGGACCTCACTTTGGAGCCAGAGTCATCCTTGTGGCCCTTGGTGCACTGGGCACTGGGCCCTTCTTAGGCTAGCGGCTGTGCCGTGGGGGTAGGATTTCTTGGTTTGACGCCAACTTTTTTATGGCATCATCCAGGAATCCTCCTCCCCTCATGCTCCACAGTCATCTTCAGATTCCTGGTCTGGGGGTCGGCTTGTTGGAGTGGGGTGTGACTCTGGTTCCGAGGATGTCGTGCTCAGTTCTGGGCTCCCATCTTTCTTTGGGCAGTCTGGCCTTCCAGGTCATGGAGAAGGCAATTGCCTCTGTTGGCAAAACATCCCTGTCAGACTCCTTGCCCTCCTCTCTGCCGCAACTGTCGCAAGCCACAACTACCGGACCCCAGGCACAAGGGCCTCAGATTACTCCCCCTCAGGAGATCCCCTACTCGCAATCTTCCCCAGAGCTCTCCACTGAGGAAGTCCCTTGCAAGGCTTCATGCAAGAGGAAGCACATGGACTCCACTGAAGAGTCTCTAACCAAACATATGGACTTTGATGACGGGGAAGGGTCCCCACAGTCACCCTCTGATGAGGTGTCCTTTGGTGACATCCTTGAGATCCTAAGACAGAGGGGCGACTGGAATTCCTCCAACCCTTCCTAGGAGGAATTCATATTCCTGCAGGCCTTTCATGCCCAGCCCCCTACTTTATGGGTTACCCCACTAGCCAATGAGCTTGTCCAGCTCATCATTCAGCATGCATGGAAGGCTCTCGACACTTTGGAAGCTATACCTCAGAGGCCTGACAAAATTTTATCTTCCCCTGCTGAACATCCTCATTGGTCCAAAGGGCTTCCAGTAGATACCATGGTGGTGGCGGCTGCAACCAAAAAAGACTTGACAGAAGAGAGCCAGACTGTCCATCCAACCAACAAGGAGTTGTGGGCGATAAACAGACTTGGGAAGCATGTGTTTGCTTCATAGACCTTCGCTGTAAGGTCCTTGAAATACTTGGCACACTTTACGAGGATCCAGAGAGACCTTATCACCCAACTCTCTGAAACCTTGGCAGGAGCTGTTTCTGATGAGGTGTGCGACAATGTAGCCTCTCAGATAGCGACCCCGGAATTGATATCCAATTCTTCCATGCACCTTATTTCATAGGCAATGGAAGGAGCTGCTAGAACGGCAGGTGCAGGCATAGTCATAAGACATCATGCCTGGATGCACCTTTGCAACTTTGCAGACTCCTTTAAGGCTTCTTTTATGAATGCCCTCATCAAGACTGCTTCATTGTTTGGCCCAAAGGTTAAAGATATGCTGGCAAGGTGTGAACAAGATGGTAAGACCTTGTCTGCCATTGGTGTCCGACACTCCACCCCTCAATGATTCTACTCCAAAAATCAGAGGAGTGGGAAGATGTGGCACAGAAAATCACAGGGCTCTTTGTGATGCATGTGACGAGTTCTCCCCTAAGGGCAGAGGGGAGAACTCTAATGGAAGACACCCCTTTCTGGGCAGGGGAGGTCCGTGAAACTGGGGTTCCAGAGAGTCTTTCTCTGGGCAACCCTACCAGCGCCCCTGAAGCGTTGCCCAACCGCTCTCCTCTGGAAGTGGTCGGGAGTCATTTTTCCTTGTACCCCACTGCCTGGTGAACCATAACCACCAATTGTTAGGTACAATAGATAATATCCAGAGGCTACTGCATTCCCTTTCATCTCTGTCCAACTTCACCCAGAAATTTACCTGACATCTCACCCAGTCAAAGGGAAGCAGCAGCACATGAAATCCGAAAGCTGCTACAAAAAAGAGTCATCCAAACAGTCCCCCCAGACCAGATAGGATCTGTTTTTTACTCAAAATTCTTTTTATTGCCAACAAAGACAGAGGACTGGAGACTGATTCTGGATCTCAGCACATTAAACAAATTTGTAAAAACAGAGAAATTCCGAATGGTCATGGTTCAGTCTATCCTTCATTGTTTGGAAAAGGACAATTGGATGTGCTCTATAGACCTTCAAGATGCGTATTACCATATAAAAGTAGACAAGCACTCAAGAAGATACCTCCGCTTCTGCATAGGAGCCAGTCACTACCAATTTTGTGCACTGCCCTTTGGTTTCTCTACAAACCCCAGAGTGTTCACCAAATGCATGGCAGTGGTTATTGCTCATCTGCAACTTTAAGGATTCCAGGTATTTCCATACCTAGACGACTGGCTCCTTACCACCCCCACCAAGTGTCTAATGGAGGAAGCCCTAAATACACTTTTCTCACAGCCCAGCACCTGGGAATCACTATAAACTGGGAGAAGTCCAACACGACCTCGGCACAATCTTTAGAATTCATCGGAGTTCTGTTGGACACGAGGAATTGCACAGCATCTCTTCTGGATCACAGACTTCAAAGGATAAGATAACAGGTTCAATGGCTAATCTGTCACCAAAATCTTCTGCTCTGTCCATTCCCCAACTCTTGGGGTCGATGGCAGCCTTGATCACCATTGTTCCTCTGGCCAGGTTCCACATGAGACTTCTTCAGTGGCTACTTCTCACTCAGTGGTACCCTCTACAACATCCTTTGTCTTTTCAGATAAGTGTAACTCAGAGATGCAAGCAAGATTTGCCCTGGCAGATGTCTCAAAATCCCCAACAATGGTCTCACCCCTTCAGCCCCTATCAGCCAAAGGCCACGGTGACCACAGATGCCTCCCTGATGGGGTGGGGGGGCTATGTCAGGGAAACTCGGTCCAAGGCACCTGGTCAGAGACAGAGGCTCATTTTCATATCAATGACCTGGAACTGAGGGCAGTGCTATTAGCGTTGCAAGCATTCCACTCGATCCTTCCATCAGGGACTCCAATGAGACAACATGTCAGTAGTCTGGTACATCAACAAGCAAGGGGCCACCAGATCTTACCCATTATGCTGAGAGGCCTTAAGAACATGGCAATGGGTGATAACATCCAACCGCTTTCTAATTGCAATGCACATTCCCGGGGGCTCCAATGTGATAGTGGACAAATTAGCAGGTGCATTCTACAACCTCACGAGTGGTCCCTCAATCCTGTGATAGTGACAAAAATTTTCAACCGCTGGGGCCAGCCTTGCTGTGATCTATTAGCCTCCCCAATCAACTACAAGTGCAGCAACTACTTTGCCCTGTACCTTTCCACTCTAGTCCAAGCTTGGCCCTTGGGTTTGCTTATGCTTACCCTCCTCTACCCCTCATCTCCCAATTTTTGAAGAAAGCACGGCAGTTGAAGAGCAAAGTAATCCTCATTGATCCATATTGGCCTCACCAAGTTTGGTTCCCCTTCCTCTGGCCTCACCTGCTTGATCGACCATGGATTCTCAATCCAACTCTGATGCTGATCTCCCACCAACAGGGTCTGACTGACCCCAATCTAACAAACCTGAAGCTGACAGCTTGGTTTTTTCACTTCCAATAATTGCCAGGCAGGATAACCTCTCTTCCCTGGTGCGCAATATTCTTATAGCATCTCATAAATCATCCACCAGGCTAACCTATCTCAGCAAATGGAAAATATTTACATTATGGGCAGCGAACTGGACACCTTGCCAGACCCACTTTCGGTGGTATTAGATTATTTGTCAGATCTCTTTCAATCTGGGTTATCAGCCTCTACTGTTCGTGTGCATTTACCTGCCATTTCTAATTTCCACATTGGCTTCCAGGACTCTTCAGTCATGTCACACAGACTCTGTAAGACTTTCTTGAAGGGCATTTTTCACCTAAAACCTCCCTTTAGAGAACCAGTACAACCTTGGGACTTGTCTTTGGTTCTGCAAGCCCTAACAGCACCCCCCTTTGACCCTGCATCTTCATGTGATTTAAAGTACCTCTCTTGGAAAACCTTGTTTCTGGTTGCTATCACATTGGCCAGACATCTGTCAGAACTTCAAGCCTTATGCATCAAACGTCCATACCTTATTTTCCATAAGGATAGAGTCTCACTGAGAACTAATTCTTCCTTTTTACCAAAAGTGGTGTCAGAGTGGTCTATCAACCAGTTTACTGACCTCCCAGTATTTTTTCCTAATCATTCTAACAAGGGAGAGTATTACCTGCACTCCCTAGATGTTCATAGGCAAATCTGTTTTTATTTGGACAGAACAAAATCTACCCATAAATCAGACCAATTATTTCAGGCTTTTTCTGGACCAAGACTAGGTCACCCTGTTTCTAAAGTTACATTAGCGTCATGGTTGAGAAATTGCATTACCTTCATCTACAACAAGAACAATATTACCTTGCCTCACAGAGTGAAAGCACATTTTACAAGGTCTATGGCAACTTCAGCAGCTTTCCATGCTAAGGCTTCCCTCAATGACATTTGCTCATCTGCAACTTGGGCCAACCCCCATACCTGTATTCTTCATTACAAATTGGATTTGGCCTCCAGAGGAAGAGCTTCTTTTGGTTCCATGGTGCTCAGGAATGTCCTTCCATGAGGGCCACCCAGGGATACAGGTAGCTGGGGACTTTGTCCCATCAGTAGGGAATGAACTAAGATTAACAACATCAGATAAAGAAATTATGTCTCACCATAACATTCCATCTATGTTGTTGATCTTCATTCATTCATTACTCCCCACCCTCCGTCCCCCTGCGGAGGTTTCTGGTGGATTTCATATGGTCCTTCTTCCATTCTTGTAGGTCTGTTATGACCAGAGGTAGCCTCTACTTTTGTCTATCAACTTGCAAACTCGATCTGAGGTGACAGGGAGCAGAGCATTGTGGGTAGGATCTTGGCACAAGAGTTTTTGGCTGATGTAAGCTTGGTATAAGGCCAGCTTGGTTCCAAGGATGGAACCGATAATCCATCAGTAATGAATGAATGAAGATCAACAACACAGATGGAATGCTATGGTAAGACATAACTTCTTTTTCTAACAAACACCTACTAAGATCCAACAACAAAGCACTAGTTGACATAACCAAAAGCAAAAATAGCTCTGGGGACTCCCTCCAAAAACATGGAATTCCATCCCCCTAGATATTAGGATCACAGAGAACAAAACTAACTTAAAAAACTCCTCCAGTCCTATTTAAAAGGTCTTGGATAAGCAATTGTTCAGATCCTGGGTAGCTTCCCACAATGGAACATATTTGTAGGAAGCTTGCAAAAGCTCCTTTCTATGTTCTGTACTTAACTTATAGTATTAACTATTGTATGAATGTAACCATATAACTGAATGAAATGCCCTACAACTGTATTGTATATTTTTCACATAATGTTGTTTTATATTGTATACTTATTCTATGTTCATAGGTGTGTACTAGGCTAATGGCCCTGGAGCCTTTACAAGCCTAGCCCATAGAAGTGTCCTGGCATCATGCTGCCCAACGTTAGTTCCCAGTGCCTCTGTCAGTTACAGCCACTGGAGTGATCCCTGGGGTGAACTTTCTATTTCCCATCCACTCATCAAGATTTCTCTTGAAGAGGGCCAGTGAGGTGCTCTGCTTGACATGTATGGGAAGTCTATTCCAGAGCATGGGCAGTCTCTGAGTTATGAACCTGTCCCTCCAGCATGTTCAGTTGATTGTGGTAATGAGGTTGAGGTCTCTGGAGCGTGTGGTGCGGAGGGATTGGGATTTCTTTAGATGTAGCAT